>NC_138193.1:73677617-74277617 GCF_964194105.1 Spermophilus citellus | reverse complement strand
CTACTCATTTGATGCTCCTTAAAACTATTTAAATTATTACTACCCTATGTTATTTTAACCATTTATATTATTAAAAAAGAGTTATGCAGGTTGTAGTAAATATGTATAAACCAGAGTAGTTTCTTTCTTTTGAATTAATTATAAATTGTCTTATAAAGATTAATGTAACTATTCTTCTGTCTTGCAAATTAATTAGATCATTTGGAAAAGTCAGAGAATTTTTAAAAGAAGTATTTGCATGAATACATTTCTATACTTTTTAAAGTTTCAATATTTGAGCTCTTTAAATTTTAGAGATCTTTCAAAAGAATTTGGAATGATTTCAAGAGAAAAAACACATGGATATCATGTGGCCTAGGACAAAATAATTATGCTGCAGTGTTTAATCACGTCTAACGTTCATGCTAATGACCTATTTTTAGAGTAGTGAACAATTGAGAGTACATTGCCATTGTTTTATCAGTCTTGTTATAAAATGAGGTGAAAGTAATTTTCAAAATAGACTAAAGATGACAGAGTTTGGCATAACATAGAAACTTTGACACTCTACTCATTAATAAGACTTCCTTTCATACCTCTACCTCCCACACATTTAAAAATGAATTTTCTTATGCCCTTGATGATAAGGTACAGCTTTAATTATTCTGAAATCTGAAGGTGGGGTGTTAACACACAAACATGTTGGAAACAGAATCAATAAAAAAAAAACCCACAACCTCCTACTGATGAGGGAAAAGTGCTGAGTTTCATGCACTGCTTCTGGAAGAGTTGATGTTCTTCCAGTGGAATTTCCAGTGACATGGAAATTTCCTGGTACATCTATATATTTAATTAAAAGGGAAGTTTATTTTAAACAAACACAGATGTTTATGGTTCTGCTTGACTGACAACATTTCTCTTTGCCAAACATTATTGTTTGGAGAGTCATTAAAGGTCTGACTAGAAACAACTCTACATTAAAAGGAGAGAATTACAATTTAGTTTGCAGTAATTAAATCACTTCATAGCAAGTGGGGCTGAACTGGAGCAATGAATGGATATTTTTTGGAAGCTGCCTCACAGCTTATAAACGAGCTCAGATAGCAGCATACGTTGTTCAAATAAGCCAGTATCCCTGTACATGTGCACTTATTTGCCTTTAGAAGAACAAACAAATTGTTTGTCTGACAGAAAAACACCCTACCAAAAAAAAAAAAAAAAAGGATCTTGAGCTTGTGAAACACTCAAATAAAATTAAACAGGTTTTCTTATTTTAGCAAAATTCTAAGATTATTTAATATGTAATTATGCCTTGTGAGCAACGAAAAGATGAATTTTATGTGTTTCAAAACTGACCACTAAACCCCTTTCTCCCTTAACGTTTCACATTACTGGTGGTTTGGGGAATTCACTTCTGTCTATGCTGCTTTGTAATGTTGTTCATGGTAGTAAATCTAGTCTACCTCTGACTTTTTGAAGTGGCTCAACTATTGTACCTCTTTTTTCCCTAAACACAAATTGGCTCAGAAAACAAACTGAAATATCAACTCCTTCCGTTTAGCTCTTCCTTATGTGCTTGCTTCTTGTTTAGCTTGTTCTTGTTTCCTAAGTTTGGGACTCCATGAATTTTCTTCACTACTGTAGTGATAGGATAAGTGGAAGAACATCTCTTCTTCTCTCCTTGCCACCAGCACCCCCCACCCCCAATAATTTCATGTATATACTCAGCTTCACAATGTCCTAAGAGAATATCACCAACATGGAGTTAATCTACGATTTTCTTGACACAGACTAGAATTGATAGAGGCAAAGAAAAAGATAGAGGGGAAGAAATTAATAATAATGATTAAGTACAACAATAATGCTTCATTATTGTTATTATTTTCTGGAAAGCTACTTGTTTGTCAAGAATATACAGTCCAATAAGCAGAAATTAAAGGAAAATATTTAGGAAAGTCTATCAAGATATATAATAATTTTTAGAAACCCATAAAGAAAGGCAAGAGGAAAAGTGACAGAAGTGCCATGCTGGCTGAAGAGGCAGGGGGGAGAATTTATGAATCAGTTTGATGAAAGTTCTTACCATTACTAGAGAGGGGGAAGATAATTTAGCATGAAAGTAAAGGTAATTTTGAAAAGTGTTGCTAATCATTATGAGTTGGATCTACTTTAACCATCCATAACAGGTGAAAACTGAAAGTCTTGTTGATTTCTTTTACCTACTGCATGGTGTTTCCATGAATAGATTAACTATGCAGGATTGATGCCACTAGGCACCTTGTGTTATTTTTAGGTTATACTAGTTACTGCTACTGGCAGACAATCTAGACTTACGTCTTAGCTTTTTTTGCATTTTACTTTCTTATAAATACCTTGCCCTAACTACCATCTTGGTTTTGATGGCCCTATCTATCAGATGTGAGAAATTTCTGTGTCAATTCTAAGCCCTGCCATTTCACAAGAGATTCCTCCTCACCCCTGTGTTTTTTCTTCCCATCATCTTTTTTTTTTTTTATTCTTAGTCAGTGAAACAAGACCCTCAGTTAATTTCCTTGTAATATCTTCTACTGAGAAGTTGGAGAATCTCTTAGAAAGTGATGAAGAGTTGGTGTCTGTGTTGCTCCAACATGCAACCAATTCTGTTGTGTTGCTCTGACAGCCAGTCTTTGTCCTCTCTGTGCCATAGTGCTTATGGACCAAGGAAAACTGAAGTGACACTATTCTTACAGCAGAGATTCAACATATCCACACTGGGAGGTTTGTCAAGGCAGAGGTTCCTGAGAATAGGAAGGACAAAATTGCGATGGTTTTATCTATGAAGCTATAGAATCAAAGAAGGGGGAAAGAAAGAATTTGGAAGAAGAGAGTTCAGAAGCTATGACAGCCTAGATTGTATATGAGAAGCAAAGTTTGTATTTGTGTGTGTGTGTGTGCATGCGTGTAGAAGGCCTATCTCTTAGTATTAAACAGAATAGAGGAAACCAACAAGTATGCAGAGAGCAAGGTAAGAATGAGCGTGCAACCTCCTATTATATTCGGAAGACTCTATATTATCCACACCCTACTGAGTTGGAAATGTTATACCATCTGACCAGAACTCTATCACAGTGTAAACATGTAAAATTAAGTTGCCTAATTCTAATACCTTAAAAGGGTATATTTTTATTACCATAATTTTCTCTATTCTTCATTGCCCCGATAGAAGAGGATTGCGCGCGCGCTCTCTCTCTCTCTCTCTTTCTCTCTCTCGTTCTGTGCTAAATATTTGCTATCACTTATGCATCACCTGAGCCTGGCATGTCTCTATGTGTGCGATGATGTCTCCTTCTCCTAGGCACCCTGTGAGTAGGCAGCATGCCATGATGGGTGCATCACATTTTATGCCCCACCACAGCCTGTTAAGCAAAAGAGCAGGATCTTCTACTTGCATATACTTCCTTGTTCCTTTTTGTTATTGCCTATGATTTTTCTGATAGCTATTCCAATTCATTCTTCATAGACCAGTTGAAAAGCTTCTGTTTAACCATTTTGCTCCCACTAAGAAGATTCTATAAAACATTTGCAAATGAAAATATTTGGAGGAATATGCATTTGGGTTTGTTTGTTGTATGTATATGAAATCCTGTAGTTTTGTATTTATTCTCTAGTGTTGCTTAAGTACATTGTGCACTAAATGTTAAATTTTTGCATGCTAAAATGTGCAAATCTTATGATAATTACTTCATTGCTTTTATTATTATACGTTTTAACATATTCTTTTCTTATTCATTAATTGTTTATTGACCATCAAAACTGAGTCTCATAATGATGTTAGATGGCCTCCTGAATAGAACCATTATGTGCTCCTATGTTTGTAAAATAGCACTGGTTTTTTAATACAGTATACCATTGAAATTCACATTTAATTTTCTGTCAATCCATCATATAATCTATGTTTCATAATGTCTTGATTTATAAGTAGGCATAATTTATTTTCCTTAGAATAGTATTTTTCAGTGCCTTTACGTTTTAAGATTTATATGTTTTTATTTATACCAAAGTTATTCATCATTATGCACTTTCTACATTTGAATGCTAAACAAGAAAAAGTTCATGTTAATTTCCCAGAGGTTTCTTTCAGCTCAACAGCAGCAGGTTCAGTTATTTGGTTAGAATTTACACCTAATCTAATGCTCAACACATGAAATATATAAATTTCCCCCCTTTGTTTCTTATGGAACCTGATTAACACAGCACAGGGAGTGTTTTGGAAAATCCAGTTGTTTTCTGCTTTCTTGCCAATAATATTGAAATGGTAGGTGGTGGTGAAGATTCTTTTTCATCTTCAAATCTTCAGGAAATGCACAATTCTATTAGAGCAGACAAAGTAATACACTGACTACGAACATAGAAACAGATGTGTTGTATGCTATAGTTAATCCTATTTTGATAAAGGCGGCATGTGGACAGGGACAGTCTAGAGTGAATTTTCCAACTAACAGAATTAGCATAGGTAAAACTCAGAAGAGTTTTATGAGGAAATGTATTAATGAATAATTTCCTTTATCAATTTTAGGAAAAGTAACAAGTGCTTGGTATATTTTGGCTTCCCATGTCTAGTGCTGATTCTTTTTCTAAAACATTTTTTGTAGTTGCAGAGGGATATCATGCCTTTATTTTATCTATTCATTTTTTAATGCAGTGCTAAGGATTATACCCAGTGCCTCACACATGCTAGACAAGCACTCTGCCACTGAGGTATAGCACCAGCTCCCAGTGCTCATTCTTTTTCCTGGTTAGATCTGGGACCAACCTTATGCCCTCACTCAGCTCCCATGCTTAAAACAAAGCTCCTTCCTGGTTCAGATTGGGAGGCTGTGACCTGTATGCAAGTCAGTCAATCAATGTATTGAGTTCCTGTCTCACATAGATACAATAAGACCCAAAGAGTCTTCTTTACAGAAATCTTTCGGAAGATTCACTTGTCCTTATGCATGGACCTAAAGCTAAGAAAAACACTGGCTCTTTAGAAGCCATTATCATCTTGTGGCCCTACTAGGGGTTCATCCCTTAGGACTTAATAGAGACATGCAGCCAAAAGTAGAGTTGAGAAATGGAAAAAGCCAAGCCCTGGTGATGCAATTAAAATCTTTGCCTCCAGGGCTGGGGATGTGGCTCAAGTGGTAGTGCACTCGCCTGACATGCGTGCGGCCCGGGTTCGATCCTCAGCACCACATACAAACGAAGATGTTGTGTCCACCAAAAACTGAAAAATAAATATTGAAATTCTCTCTCTCTCTTAAAAAAAAATCTCTGCCTCTAGCTTATTAAGAACCAGCCCAATCCTGAGACTTCATTAGCTGATACAATAAATTCTCTATTTGCTTAATAATTTTTGGTTAGACTATGAGTTGGGCATTTGAAAGCTTATTAACTGATGTCAAGAGAAAATCACTAAGATGGCATTTGAGAAAAACACATGAATCCTCTGATTTCTCATTCTTTCCAAGCATTAAATAGGTGAAGCAGTGGTTTTCAAACTGTGTATCAAATGATGCAGGTTGTGCCTTCATGAAGTACTCCTGATCCAGGAGAAGAATAGGTAGAGATCCAGAGCTCTAGAGCATCATGCTGGTTCAACTAGAGGTACTCTCTCTGCACAGGCCTTTTAAAAGAAGATTTCTAAGATTAGGACAAGTTTAAAACCACTGGTTTAGAGCATTTTTATTTCTGAAACCAAGTAGGCAGCAGCAGTGCTAAAGGCTATTTATGTTGCTCTTTTTTAAACAGCTGAACTCTAACCAACAATATAGAGCCATGTTTACATTTAAAATCTCTCACCTTAGCTTGGAATGTGCTTATTTGCTGGTAATTGAACTCACTCTACAGCTCGTGGCCTCATTTAACTTCCATCTCTTGGTGTGTCAATTTTTTTTCATTTGAGCATTGAAATGCCTGTTCTCTATCACACAATTTTAATATGCATGAAAAAGCACATTTCCCTAACTAGTACTTTATTAATTAAGCCCAATCAGGCATTCACATTAATCCAGTGATAGTTTCCCTTAATAAAAGAACACATTCAATTTCTCAAAATTTCATAAAAATTTAGATGTGCTGAAAGATTCTGGCTAATCACCAAAGGGCCCAAGTCTGCCATCAATGTCTTGGTAGCTTTCAGCAAGACAGATGTTCCAAAAAAAGAAGGATAATATATATAAAGCAGATCATGCACTTTAAAAATGTGTTGCTCAGTGCTAGGCACACATCCTTACTAGGTATTAACCATCATTATCTTTATAATCATTATCAATTATCAATACTTCCTTAAAGTCATGCTTATCATCTTTAAAATCCTTTCCAGATTAAACATTTAAAAAAATCTGATTTTTAGTAGTGTATTGCCTTTGAATGAGACTTTTTATTTCAAATAACTTAAGGCTTACAGAGATGTTGTGAAGATAATACAGTGAGTTTCCGTAGACCCTTCAACTAGCACCACCAATTAAACAAATGGTCTAAATAATTTTGTCATCAATATTTAAAGCCCATAAATCTAATCACTAATTTCTCTAAGACAAGTCATGTCTAGACATTTCTCTTATTTGCAAATGCAAATTAGTTGTCTAAATAGCACAGTAGCCTAAAGCAAAAGCAACACTGAAGCAAGAAGTTGATTATTTCCTAACATATCATTATAATAAACTGGACTTTGTTTATAAGTCTGAATAAGCATAAATTAGAACCAGCAAATTATCTAAAGTATGATTTCTAGAGGAAAAATATAGGACATTTAATAATAGCTCACAGATATTTATGACTGTTTACTCTCTTACTAGAATAAAAGTGTGTGTGGGGGGGGGCAAGGGTACCTACACTTTGGAGACAGAATCTCAACAAACTTAATATTTCCTTAACCCAGTTTTTAAAATTCTGGAACATATTGTCAAGGCAAGTTGCCAGATATATTTTAATGTTTCTTTTCCCTTTAATAAGTTTTTCTGTCTTGGAGATTTAAAATGCACTGCTGCCAGAAAATGAGAATAGATTTAAAGCTTTCTTTGGCTTCCTAATCATTTTTGAATTCTGCAGTAGTATTTCCATTGAACCAGATACTCTGAAATCAAGGATCACCCTCTACAGTTTCAATATGCTATGTTGCATTACTGTTTATTCTCGTGATTCTGTACATGTACCTTCTACTACAATAGTTATGTATTGTATGTAGTATTTGATTTACTTTCCAAAACCTGTTTGTTAACAGTAACCACAGCAACGGTTGTCCGGACCTCTGTCCAGGAGGAATTGGCTTGAAATGACTAGCTCATTTCACAAAGACAACAAGCGCTCTTTGATTCTAATACTTTTCACTCCCTGTGGACTTGGGCCAAATGAAAGCTCTGTGTATGACTCTCACAGGTTACAGTGTCCAAACACTTTGTCTTAAAAACTAAAGTTTAGACCCTGTCTTTCATCAGTTCTTGGAATATTTTTATTCCACAGTGCTAAATTGGCTGTCATGTGACACTGTTGGCAACAAAAGCTGTTACAGAACAAAAGCTATTAGGTACAAAAGAAAAACCATGGGTGGGGTATAATTAAATTTTCCTCTGCTCCCTGCAGGCTCCACAGGGGACCATGTACATACACCTGCACCTGACTTTGCAGCATGAACTTGCACTTTTGTTAATTTTCATTTCTTTTCATATGTTGGCCTCTGATCCTAACTTTACAGTTAGGTAGAAACTGTACTTTAAAAATTTATTTCCAAGTAACTAAAAACTACCAGAAAAGCAATTACCACAACTTGTGCAAAACCCCAGACTCATTTTATATGTCATGTCTCTAGGATATACTCAGTCCCCATTGTCTTTTTTGGGTATAATTTGGGCCATTACATAAATATACTATAAAATAGAGCACACTTCAAAATGCCACTTAAGACTCCATCAACAAGTTTCATTTGGTTTGCTGTTTCTAGCCCTTCCTGACTCTTGGCTGCAGAACTGTTTTATATTTCCAGGAATCAAACCAGAAAAACACTACTGTGGTTGATGACGAATAACAAGAGCAAAAACAAGTAAGTCTTACTGAGGAAGCATTTGCATTGGATGTTCCAAATTCAAATGCAAAATCAAGAGCTGGATATAATTGCTAATATAAGGGAATACATGGAAAGTCACCAATAAGTTGAGTTGAAGAAGCATTTGATCTAAAAAGACGAAGTACAATTCTGCACTAAGGCTGAACCCTGAAGACTCCATGAAGAAGAATTTTTAAACTTCAGCAAGTGTAGGAATACCTGCAGAACTTGTTAAAAACTCATATTCTTGGGACCTATCTTTTATGTATAATGAAACATGGCATCAATAAGCAGAGAAATTTATTAGGACTATTCATGGAAATACTACTTATGTCTCTCAAATTTGTAAATTTTGTGGGAAAGTAGATCTCATATATTGCTGTATGGGGCACAGATTGATCTAACCCCCCCTTTTTTTTGTATCAGGGATTGAACTCAGGGATACTCAACCACTGAACCACATCCTCAGCCCCATTTTGTACTTTTTTTAGAGACAGAGTCTCACTGAGTTGCTTAGCACCTCTCTGTTTCTGATGTAGCTTTGAACTTGCAATCCTCCTGTCTCAGCCTCCTTGAGCCACTGGGATTACAGGTGTGCACCACCCAGCCCGAATGATCTAACCTTTTTTGAAAAACATTTTAGTAGCATATGTCAAGAGATGTTGAATTTCATAATAATAATTCTGCTACTCAATTTAGTTTAAATGTGTATACAAACATATATGCTAGGATGTATATTTTATACTTCTATATTATAGCATAAAGCAGGAATGTAATATGCTACGTAGATCAAATAAATTGTGATATCAATGAAATAAATTATTATGTACTCATAAAACAAAATCCACTGATATCTTTTACATGGAAATGTGCTCATTACGTTTAATAACCAATCAGGATTAACGTATTGTGCATTTTGTTAAACCTGTGGTGCTATTTATGGATGTAGGGATGATGGGTATTTTATCTGTATGTTTTAATTGTACTTCTCAATTCATATGATACTTGTAAGTAAAATTTTTAAATTTACAATTTGAAAAGATAATGATTCCCAATTGGTGAAAAGGCATAGAAGTTGACAATTCACAATCTGTGTTAATTGAGCATATTCTGGTAATATACTTAGCAATCTTTGTCAAAATTTCTTGGAAATATTTGGTCTAAAATTTTCCTAGAAATAAAAAACAAATCAGAGATTCAGATAAATGTCTTACATAGATAAAATATTTTTAGCACAAGCTGAAAAATCTGTTATAAAAGTAAAAAAAAAATTATAAATGTCCAACATAAAAGCAATAATTAATATTATTATTTCATCCATCTGATTATGTATTATATTATGTGTGATATGTATTATATTATCTGATTATATATTATGTTTATATTTATGTAAGTATCAATAGATTGATATATTAAAAGCATTCGATGGCATAAAAATTCCCATTTTATGACATTTAAGTGTACATATTATTGTGTAAAAATGTTTTATATGATATGATCCCAATTAAATTATTCAGAGAGAAAAATAATTTTAAAATATCCTCATGGTATAAAAGGTAAACTTTGTTTTATAGTAATGAGATTGCAAGTGATCATTTCTCATTTTTCTTTATAATTTTTCTGTGATTTCTGAGCTTCCTAATGAGATATATATATATATATTACCTTTATAGCTATGCATCCTTTTTCTCATCAGTAGTAAAAAAAATAAAAATGAAAACCCTAGTGGTGGGACCAAAGAAGAATTTTCTCCCAAGAACTCCTACTCCTGAGACTTTCTATCTCATTTTCTTGAGACAGAAAATGTGATATATATCAATGTACTGTTCAAAATACAGAAATGAGATACAAAAGCACATTCTAACTGAGAAAATGATGTTTTCAACTAAATCCTATTTCTCTCCTCCAGGGCCTAACTGAAGCACCACTGCCTCTAGCAATTCTTTCTGGACTATACAAGTCCCAGTTAATATAACCTTTTTACTAATACAAGCAACTTATGTATATAGATGAGCACATGATCACGTTATCTTGTGTTATTTACATATCTGCATTATTGCTTCTAAATATACTTTTATAATTACTTATCTTGTAATTGCTGAACTATCCATCACTGTAGTGTTAATCAGAAATGGATTTTGGTCAGCACCACTTCTGAGTGTGAATCTCTGCCATTATACACTCATTTAAAAAAAATCCTTCTTTGTGATTTGCATTATTATTATAACCACAAGATTTACCTCAATAAATATTTGTAATGTTCCATTTGCTAGTGAGAATATATAAATAAATAAAATACAATTTATGTCATTTAAGATATATATTCATTTAATTGCATAAGAGAAAACAATATGAGTGACTTAAACAATATAGCTTCCTTGAAAAATAAGCAGGTTATGGCTTATGTGCTTCATTTTTTCCGAAATCTAGACATCTCCTTTCTTGTCCCACCACTTTTCCACCATCACCATGTCAAGGAAGCAGGACAGATGAGATAAAGTATAAAGAGTTCCTTTCCCTCTAAGGATATAACTTGGAAATTGCACATGTCCCTTCCTCTCAAATATTATTGGCTGTAAGTATGTTGTCTAGTGCAATAGCCCCTTTTCAAATGTGGCTTTTGATGACATGAAATATAGCCAGTCCAGAATAAGTAGTTTTGTAAATTAATTTTGAAATGCAATGTATTTTTAAAAGTGGTTTGAAAAAAGAATGTAAAAAAAAGTCACTAATATTTTGTTTGGATTCCATTTCATAAAGCCAATATTTGAATGCATTGGGTTAGAAATATATCCTTAACATTATGCTCATTTCTTTGCATTTACTTGTTTCTAGTGAGATTACTAGAATACTTTAAATCACATAAATGGTTAGAATTATATACAGATTGGAACATAGCAACTCTGACATTTGCCACATGACCAAAGACTTCCAAGAGAATTACAAGTTCCTGCAAGAGACTTGAAGAGAAAAATGTAGCATTTATTTTGGAAATTTCCCTGACTTCTGAAAACTAGGGTGGATGTTACTATGACAGAAAATGAAAAAATGGCAAATACAGTACAGATAACAGTGTCTTGGATACACAATTTCTTTTCAGATAGGACAGATTCATCACTATGAAGAAGGAGACTCAAGATTTAGGAGTAGGAGTTCTTAGGAGAAAATTCTTCTTGGACATTTTGCATTTCTGCACTTTTGTAAGTAAAGCACTGACTTCCTTTTGTTCTGAAGTTCTTTTCAAAATTGTTTGCATAGAAGACAGCCTTGAAGAGCATAATGCCGTGCTTAGTAGCAAGGGACAAGTGCTGTGCTCTCTGCCCATTTTGAAAGTCAAGTTGCCTAAGCACAGGATTTATCTACAATAATGGAACACATTGCATGCACAGGTATTATCTGGCCCTCTCTACACAACTCTGTGGATTTGGGGGCTTTGGGAACTAATGTAAAAATGATACTGTGTCTAATGCTATTGATTTTGAATAATATACTGGTTATTCTTTTTGATCTCTATGACTTGTGTCTTTTAATAGCATCTATGAGTGTGTGTTAGATGGTCTTTGTCAGCTTGCAATTAGGGTGAAACTCAGACTACAAAGTTCTTTTTGAGAGTATCCATAATCTGTCAGTTGTACATTGTGTGACTTCAACAAAAATATGCATGCTATATAATAATCATAGGAAGACGGAGAGCACAAACTTATGCTTTTCTAACACACTTACCTACTACATTATACGCACAAATTATTTAACTTTTTTTGTACTCCATTTTACCCATATCTAAAATAAAATCCTACCTTATAAATTCATCATAAAGATTAAATGAGATAAATTTATGTAAAATGCTTAGAAGCCAGGCTCATGGTTTTCACTCAATGAATGTTATCACCACCAATTATATGAGAAATTATAGCTTAATGCCATAAATACAAAATGGCATCGAGCAAAGCTGACAGCAATTAGTTTTATATGGTTAATCACACATGGCTGGCATAGTGCAAAAAAACTATTTTGAGTGGATATAGTGATATTATTGTTTCTGAATGTGACACATGGCCCTGGAAATTCACATATGGCAAAACACTTGGAAGTTCCTAATTATACTCAAAAGGAATTTTTCTCATTCCTTTCAGAAATGTTGTGATTAACTACCAAGGGTTAAATATTAAGTTGGGGCAATTTCTGGGCACACCGACTGCTAAAGAAGACTGATTTTGAGTTTCTTACTTTTCTCTACATCCTCTAAATTCCTTGGAAATGACTTGCTATGTAGAATTCTTCCTGTTACAGATGTAACAGTGGCTCATGGGTGACTGGTTCACTTATACTTGAACTAGTTTCTCAACATCACAAAATTAATGCTCATGATGGGATTCTCTGAACAATTTCTCAGCCACGATCTACAACATTCTTCTAGATTATAATCTTATTGAAGAGAAGGGTTTAGATCCTTCTATTTGGGCACTCCCCTACAATGCTTGACACATAGTAGATGCAATTACATATTCATTGATTCAGGGAATGAGAGTCAGTTAAATCCTATTTTTTAAGCCAGAAATTTTGATTGTATTACATGGAAACTAAAGAACTTTTAAGTGGCTTGTGAATTAACACAAAGAGATGATCAGGAAGGGTATAGAGCAGAGGATTAAAAAAAATTAGTATCCAAAGTTTCCTTGGTTTTTCCATTGTGAACAAAACAGAACTGGTATGAAACTCCAAACTGATACATTAGCTTAGCCATGTCTCAATTCCCATGATGCCATGTTTCATTTCCTTAATGAGCGTTATCTTGTAACAATACAGGCATCATCGTCACTGTTAGCAGGTGAAAATATGTGATGCCCTTCTTTGAGAGATATTGGCAGCTCTTCCATGTGGAACTGCCTTGAAGTCAGACAAAGTAGGTGGTCCTGGGTTTGAAAAAAAGACTTATAAATAATTGCAGCATATACACAGCTCTGATTAGTGACCTATTTCCTTGTGTAAAGACTTTCATGTTTTAAATACCCTGAAAACACAGGTTTCTTAGGTTTTCCATCTCTGTTATTGTTATCTACCTGTTTCTGCATGTTTTTCACATTTTCCATGCAAACCCTTAGCATCTGTATCATAATTAAAATTCCTGATAGGACGATGCCATTTGAGTCTGGGGCTTGTTTTGTCTCTCCAGACTGTTAGTTGATTTTTTTCTTTTGCCGCATTTTTTTGGTTGATAGCCAAATATAATGTATGAGTTTAAAGGAACTGAAGTAAACAGGACTTGGGTGTGAGTTTTTTGGCCAAGAGTTGGCTATGTTTAGCACTTACTAGTATCCTTGTTGTTTATTTCCCTAGATGCTCCTTCTTAAATAGAGCCTGGGTCTTGTGTTTCTGTCAACTGTAATTCCCTGTTATTATACAGGAGCTATTGATATGATAATAAGCTGTGGAAGGAGGGAGATGGATGTTTTCCTTTTCCTTGGTTAGTCAGCCTTTGGTACAACAAAAGTTCATCAAGCTCTAACAATAGTTTCCTTTGAAAGCATATGGTTTTTGCTTTTTAAGTATAATTGGACATTCTAGGTGCATTTCAAAATGTCTAATGTCCCTCACTTTTTGAAAGTACAAGGAGGTTGTTCTGTAATATTCACCTGAGGGCTCCTGAAGGAAAAATTCACAAGAGTATGGGGACCTCCCTAAGATGGGACCCCAGAGTTCTAACTCTCAAACTCTTCCATACTAAGCCTCCCGCAATTCAACAATAACAGTAGTAGCATTATTCCAACAATGGCTTTCTGTTCCCAATAAACTGTGATTCTCTGTATTTGTCTTGTCTATCCAATTTTTAGAGAGATGTTTGGCCCTTTGATCTAAATTCTTTTGTGGACCTAAGAAGAGTTATTACTTTTCATTTGTTCAGCTTTTTTCTTGTGGTGAAAGAAAATATTTTAAATGTTGTGGTAAGATTGAGAATAACAGAAATCAGAAGTGTGCAAGGCATTTTTTAAATGTATCATTTATCCTATCTATCTATCTATCTATCTATCTATCTATCTATCTATCTATGTATCTATCTATCTTGGATTATGCTCTTCCTAAAGCATCATTTAAAAGTGACTCATCAAGGACTGTGAAGGCATTTGGTATTTGGAAAGTGGCTCTCAAATTCACCAAAACCCGTTTCTCTCTTTTCTTAGCATGAGGAGAGATTGCATTTTTCACTCTCTCTTGCAGTAGGTTTGGCACATGATGGAATTAAGCCCAAAGGAATGTAAGCAGAAATGGCCTGGCCTATAACAATCTTGTACACCAATCCTCTTTTTTCCTTCCTCATTTGCAAGATGAATGGAAAAGAATATGAGAACCTAGGAGGGTAAAAAGCCACAAGAAAGAAACACCTCAATGACTCTATGAAAGAAAGTCCACCTTCTTTTGTTCCTCCACACCAACTCCCATAAAATGGCGACATGACCAAGAAGTAAACTCTTTGCCTGTTATAGCACTAAACCATTGACATTACTTGTTATAGCAGTCTACCCAGACTAAAGCAGGACAGAGAAGACCAATCTCTTCTGAGAGCAAAGAAAACCCAGAAAAGAGAAGCTGCTGTCCTGCAAGCAGTTGGGCAGCGACTTAGATCTATTAGAATAATAAATCCATGCTGAGAAACAAATGCATTCATGCTGCTCACATACAAAACTGCCTATGTAAGTTTGAGTCTGTGAATGTTGATGCCCAAGGTCATGGTTCCTCTGAACCTCTCCAGAATTATACATAAATCCTACCTCCTATAAGAGGAGTCTTACAGTTTACATTCTACTATTGATGAATTTCATATAGCTCTTCTTTCAGTATAGTATCTCACATCTCTGTTATTTTATCATATTAATCACCCTGTCTGGAATATCCTTACATTCTATGCTTTATTTTCCCCAATTCATTCTTCAGAGTTCGCTTGGGCTTTTCTTTTAAGAGGCCTTCTGCAGTCTTCCTAAGACCAGGGTAGATAATGGGTAAATATTTTTTGAAGTGAACTGAGTACAAATCACCTTGCTATTGACATGAAGGAATAAGGTTTAAGAGTAGATGTGTTAAGAGATTACATTTCCTATAACTGGGATCTTGAGAAAAATGTCTGGCAGTTTGCTCATGATCAATACTAAGTAGATACTTTATGCCTCGGATTGCCTTTGGCATAATACAGACACAAGAAACGGTGGCACAATTTCTGCTTTATAAAGAGTTTCCATCTGAGTTGAGGAGATAAGCCTAACTAACTATGCCAGTGATTCTTAGATTAGATGCAACAAAATCGTCCTATTCAAAATGTAGATAGTCGGCTGATTCTCATGCAAGTGCTCTGCAGATCAGAATAAGATACACTGGCCTTTTTGAATGACAAGCAATCACTGGTACCTAGTCTTATGTCTGTAGGCATTCAGCCAACTTGCATGAATGTGAATGAAATGAGGCAATTAGGCCAGGAGAGAAAAATACATACTCTAGCGAATTGAACTGAATAAACTATAAGCTTGTAGGATTTTAGATAAAAGAGATTGGTATGGACCAGCATAGTCAAAGAAGGCATCAAGAAGATAGGATTTGAATCAGCGTATCAGGATAGAAACCACAAGGATTTTGTACTCAGACAACTCTGGATTTGAATTACAGATCCATCACTTAGTAGCTATTTAACTTCTCATGGCTTTTATTTTCTGATCTGTAAAAAGGAGGTTCATAGGAACTACTTTGCAATTCTATTTTGAGGATAAAATTAAAGTGACTGCACAGTGCCTGGCTTGGTGCAATTGCTCAGTCTATGCCAGCCATTTTTCCTTAAAGGATGAGCTATATTTGGATACAGACATATACTTTTAGATCTACAAAGGACTTTAGAGATCATCTTTCAACCACTGCTCTAAATTTGTATTATTTATTGCTCAAATTACCCATTTAATTGTGTTTCAGATATAACTATGATAAAATGAGGGTACTCCAGGACAAAGAAAATTTTAGAAGAAGAATTCAGTCTGAACAGGATAAGGAGAAGCTATTCATGGTATGCATTTCCGATTATAATGATTAAATTTTTTTTTCCTTCAAAAGGATATATTTTTTTCCAAAAGAAATGAGTCCCAAAGCCCCTGAAACATTAGAAGAGATGTTTTGACGGTCTCTATTCCCATCTAACTGCTAAAATTTGCTGGAGTTATACATTATAAAGAGAAAAGAAAGTGAGAACTGACCTTGGCCTCCACTGGAAGTTTGGATAATATTCTTTAGAGATTATTTGCCAAAGTAAACATGATTGGAAATGAAAACAAGAAAAGCATGAAAAAAATGCATGGGAATATTTAAAAATATAACAGCTGAAATATTAGAGGCAGATTCCATTCCATGGGGACATCAGATAGAAAATAATACAAGGGGCAGCACAGAATGGCATCAGGAAGGCCCATCCTGCCTCTGCTTCAGTGCTTCTTCAGGCTGGGCCTGTTGAGTGGATGGGCATAGTTTGGTTTAGGCTATTCTTGGACACTGAAGATGCTTAAGGATCCTTGTTACTTCTCTTTGTCACTCAGGATCTTTAGATAGTTTTGTCAGGACCACTGCTCAATGAATACCAATATAAGTGCCACCATCCCTGTCTAGACTTATCAG
Source organism: Spermophilus citellus (assembly GCF_964194105.1). NCBI lineage: Eukaryota > Metazoa > Chordata > Mammalia > Rodentia > Sciuridae > Spermophilus > Spermophilus citellus. Next base: position 74,260,933 of record NC_138193.1, on the reverse strand, counting down.
TCAATTAGCCCCACTTCTAGCTTCCTGAACTCTGTCTTTGTGCTCAGGAATACTGGGTTGCACCAAGCTCCCTCCCGAATGAACCTTGCTTATGTTTTCTCCTCCCTCTGGAACTCTCACCCTGGGCACTTCCCTTGCTGGTAAGTAGCTAATTACTAGCTCAATGTTGACTCTCTGTAGCCCTGGGATCAGGCAGGCATTTTCTCCAGCAAGAACAAATTCCTCAGGGCTGGGGTTTGTAGCTCAGTGACAGCACTTGCCTACCATGTGTGAAGCAATGGGTTCAGTCCTGAGGCCATATAAAAATAAATAAATAAAACAAAGGTGTTTTGTCCATCTACAACTAAAAACAACAAACAACAACAAAAGAAAACAAATCCCTGACTGATGACAGGATTTTTTTCTCCTACTGTCTTCTAATTCTTAGATGTCTTAGAGAAGAAAGAGAGCTGGGACACAGGCACTGTGTCCACTAAACAATATGATATATAAGTAAAGTATTTTATGTCCTTAAATAGGGTTTATAATTTTCTTAATATAAGTTTATAAACTTTTATCCTAGCTACTTTATGTTTATTAGCTATGTTGCATGGGTTCTCCTCTCTCTCTCTCTCTCTCTCTCTCTCTCTCTCTCTCTCTCTCTGTGTGTGTGTGTGTGTGTGTGTTTAGAAAAATATAGACCTATGTATGCATAGATAAATAGATAATTGAATATAGTTTCTTTGGCCAACCCAAAAGGTATATAAATATCCACTGAATAACCTGAGACCAAAAATCAAGATTTTTCTTCTTCTCTCTGACATCTCTGTTTTGTTTAATTTTTTTTTTCAGATTCAGATCAATACCATTAATAATTTCTTAAGATGTTGCATATTTTTTTAAAAAAATCAATTTGGGATTTTGGCTCAGTGGCAGAGCGCTTGCCTTGCACATGTGAGGCACTGGGTTAGATCCTTAGCATCAAATAAAAATAAATAAACAAAGATATTTTTTAAAAATCAATTTTCATTGAATACCCAGGCATATTAGTACTAGCTTTGGAAATTTACTCCATTTGACCAGTTTCATGATGATCACTTCTTTTATACATTGCTTTCTGTTTTTCGAATTAAAAAATTGTATAGATGTGTCTTTTTTTTAAGTAACTATTTTGCCTAGAAAGCACATTAAAAGTAAGTTAGTGTTTCCATATGAGAAAATGACTATCTTGCTCTCACATCAATGATTTAAAACTTTATAGAATTTTAGGATAGACTTTGCCCCTGAAACTCTAGGTCCTCAGAGTCTTTTCCATTAATTTTTATGTTTATACATTTCCCATAGTCACAGGTAATATTCTATATTGTACTCATTTACTATCTGCTTGCATTTAACACTCTGGATTAAAAGTCTGATGTACAGCCTTTTGTATTATTTTTTCCTGATGACTGATTATAATCTTTTTCATGCTTTAAGTGTCTGGTTGTGGGGCTCTATTGATTTTTTTTCCTTATATTTCTTCAATCTTTTGACATGCATCTATCTTTAACTCAAGAAGATTCCTTCCATTATTTCTGTGGGTTCTGCTTTTCTTACATCTGCTTTGCTGCCCTGATTGAATACCTATTCCGTGTTTATTGAATCTGGTAGATCTGTACTCTCTGTCTTTTATCCTATTGAGCTTCTTCTTTTACTTCTGAATTCAGAGAGAATTTTCTGAGCTTTGTTTATGATTAACTGATTCAACTTCTGCCATCTTTAGGTTGTGAGTTTGTCAATCTTGTATTGATGTAATTTCTTCAGATATGGTGATCTGAACTCTTATTCCAAGATGGAAAACAAAATGAAACTTTTGCTTTCTGTACTTTGAAGTTTGCCATGTTTGAGGCCTGTGAAGAGTAAGAGAGAACTAGAACTGAAGGAGATTACACAATGAGCGGCAGCCCTGTTAGGAAGAGGTCCCTTCTGTATTCTATTGCCATGTAATTATGTAGTGTTCTGTATTCCTTCCTCTAACTGACATTACAGACTTTTTTTTGGAATCCTCATTTACATTCCACCTTTCCATAAGGTCATGCCTTCCACTATGCCACAATCCAGTTTACTTCCTATAGTCACTTGGAGGATCAGCCTCTGTGTTCCCTCTTACTAACTCTATTTTGCTAACTCCAGTACCTAGAACTTTTGGTGTCTGAATCTACAGAAAATTTTATTTGTTACGAGACAGTAGCAAAAAGGTGCTCAGAAGAAATATGCCATGAGAATTCACCACCATGTCGAATGCTCCCTTTCCCCTTGGGGCAGGCTCAAGTTCACCGGAGCACACAGTTTCTTCCATATTTTGCTTAATAATTCTGCGAAATCTCTTCTCCCATCAGGCTGTGTATTTGTTTCTCATGAAGAGTGAGTGCTTCACCTCCTGTGCCATGTGGCACACTCTGCCTTTCCAGCTTTATTTGTGGGTGTGAGCACTCCTCATGGCTTACTTTCTTAAGTACCTAATACTCTTTCTTGGAGGAGCTCCAGGGATTAGCTTAGGAGATATCCATTGCTGTATCAGACAGGTTTTTGTTTTGGTATTGATGGAATCAGAGGGGAAAGGAAAAAATGACTTTGCCAGCACTTTTGACTGAATAGTCACACTGTTCAGGCTTAGATTTGATATTGGGAAAGGACTGAATAGTCACACTGTTCAGGCTTAGATTTGATATTGGGAAAGGACTGAGTCAGAGCCCAACTGCTACCATGAGTCCTTGGCTCTTAGGTTCAGAGTGGCAACCTCCGGAGTTTTGTCTTTTGAGTTTTGTACCATCTCAGCACTCAGTTCAGTGGAACATAAAGTTCAAACTTTAGAATTGAGCCTCCTTGTTCTTAGCAGCCTGATGGGAATAATGTGCACTTTCGTAAACTAATCACTGGTATCAGGGGGATGTGGGATTGGCTTCTCTTAGGTCAATCTCCCTTCCTGGAACACAACAAAGTCAGTTCAAAGGGAAACTTATTGGCTGTAATAAGAATCAAAGGGAGCCCCTGTACTGGAAGTGGGGTGAAAATGTTCTGGCCCAGGCTACAAATATTCACAGCACACTTACCTCTACTGAGTTTTGGATTATTTGGGGTCCCCCCTCCCATTTAATGATAATCTATACAATTTCGTCTAACAATTTATTTCACATTTGCTTTTAAGTTTCCAAATGGAACTCTTCTACTTTTGAATACAATATAGTATATTACCTATACCTGGGAGAAGTGTATAAACTTAAAGAATTAATTTATCATCTCGTCAGGACTGCATAACTCTTATTTATATCCCTTAAAATACTTACGTCTACTTCAAGTCCAAATCATTAAATGATTGCCATCCTAGATATAGGGGCAGTCCAAGGTACATTTTGTTTTCATCAGTAACTCTAGAAATGTAAGCTACTATGCTTTCTCCAAGGCACAGACCCCTGTAAAACTCACTTTATTAACTGAGTTGAGCTACCTACTCATATTAAAAATATTTACTTAGTAAAATATTTTAGATGCTGTTGTATTGTCTTCTTAGTCACTAAAGAAAAAATCTTGGAATATATTCTTGTGGTTGTATTTTTTTCTTAGCCAATGTTCATTTTGGCTAAAGGGATATAACTATTCTTTTTAAAATATCTTTAAATAATTTTATTTAATTATTTATTTACTTATTTATTTATTTGTTTGTTTGTTTACTTATTTATATGTGGTGCTGAGGATAGAACCCAGTGCCTCACCCATTTCAGGTAAGCATTCTGCCACTGAGCTACAGCCCCACCCTGGATTATAACCATTCTTTATGACACAAAAATAGTATCAATGTTAATTTACAGGGCTTGTTTGTTTACTGCTTGTTAGTACCTGATTACTTTCTATTTTTTTCACAATGTGACCCAGAGCAAATTTTAGTGTTGATCATACAAGTAACACAGCCTCATAGAAATGAACTGAGAATAACAAACTCCTCATTTTCTCTGAACCAAATTTACAATACTGTACACCTGACTAGAGAAGTTTCGATATGGTCTGGTTGATGTATATGCATTTATTATCATATTATAAGTAATGATTCTGCACACTTGGTTTTGATAGAGCTGCTCTGGGAGTCACTGAAGCAGTGAATTCAACATAGGGAATATCTCTTGATGAACAGTCACTCATGGAAGCATCCATTTTTTATAATTCAAAAAATATGTTTGCCCAGGTTATTGTCATATTAAGGACACAAAGAGAATGAATGTTTAAAAGTCAATGTTTGTGGATTCTATTTTTTGCAAAGCAGATCTGTGAACATCAAAATATTTACATTAATATCATCACTTTTACTTTATAAAATATTTGTCATATGGTTTTTAAGTGGCAAATTATTTTGATTCATTATTTACATATTATAGTAACTAATGCAGTTCTTGGCACATAGAATCATACACTGGTTGACAAATCTTCTAAAAATCAAATTTCTTTTACAATACCATTTTGTGTGGGGAAGGTATCAAGGAGATTCCTGTTTTCCTAGTGGACCATTGTTGAAAAAGGAGGAGGAAGATAAAGTTGGCAGTGAACCAAATCCTTTGAAAAAAATGTGATATGAGGGTGAGAGGAGGACATTGCCAGGTTGCAGTTAAGGTGGCCATCCTATGTGAATATTCTGTAGGCCAAGACTTCAGTGGCTCTCTGCCCCTTATTTCTGAGAAGTAGAGGATGGTGTCAAGAAAGGGATCAACTACATCAAGTGAAGGCAGTTTCTATAACTTGAAATGTATTGCTGTCCCATTTAAGTCTCTGCCTCTTCAATGCAACTGGTAAAATGCAAAGCATTTAGTAGAACACAAAGTTTTAAGTGTTATTTAATAACTCCTTAAAATATTAAATTTCCTTTACAGAAGGAACATCAGTAATAATCCCTTAAAAATAAAGTACAGCCTTTAGGTTAAAGCCACATTGTCATTTTGGATGAAGTGCTACAAAGTATACATTCAGGAAGAAAGAAACTGCATGGAACCGTCTCCTGAATGAGAACAGCTTTCTTAGACTTTCCTTGTTTTAGATTTCCTCTAAGCATAGTTAATGAGGACCAATTACTATTCACTAAACATTTAGGAAAACCAGAACTTCAGTGTCTTTCACTGAGATATTTTAAGCCCTGAACATATTACCTCCAGATTCTATGACAGGGCACAGCCTTGGCTCTGTGGTCAGACAGGGAGGCCATTGGAGTACATTGTTGCTCAAAGCCCTCCCTGCTGAGGGCTGTAGGGACAGGTGGGGACTGTGCCTCCCTCTGTCTGGAACAGGAACTTAACAGAGCTGGCTGCTGTCCACTCTTCATCATAGGAAACCCCTCCTTTGTCACAGGTCCACATGACTGCTTCTGGATATATGGTTTTATAAATATTCCTGGAGCAAAAAATTAATTTCTTATGTTTTGATTTAGAGGCAGTCTTTTGGCAAAATGGAGTAAAAATGTATTATCACCATTACTTTTCAATATATATGAGGGTTTGGCACTCCGCTAAAATGAAATTCAACTCATAGTCTCTGATAGAGAATAATTTGATTCAGTAATGATATATTAAGGGCCTATTACATACCAGATCTCTGGTGGAGTCTGCATTACATCTACATGAGTAACACAGACAACTGAACAAATACCCAAAGTAAACAGACCCCCTGTGAGCTTGCATTAGGCAAGAGTGAAGGGATGAATACAAATACGTGGACTGCAGAGGACAGAAAATGAAGAAGGAGCAGGAACCACATCAGCATGGGAACCTTTTACAGCTGGATAGAATTTCATTTCTCTCATCTGTGAAAGAAGAAGAAAAACACTGAAATCTAGGGTGTTAAAGTCACTTGTTTGTGATTAAGAATCAGTCAGTTTACAATGAAGAATGACACAGACTGGGAATTTTAATAACCACTGCTGCAATTGCTCCTTCCATATAAGCAGAGCTAATATTTATTGATTACTTATTTATTAATTCGTACAATATTTCAGGGATTCATTTGCCCAACCACATTAAATGAGCAATAGTGGTTTTTTTTTTTTGACATAAAACAAAATGTAGCCCATTCCATCACATAGCTACAAAGTTAATGCTCACATTGTGTCCTCACATGCACCTTAGCACAGAAAGCTAAGAAGAGAATAGAACATGACAGGATATTTGGGTTGATGTGTTCACTGCCCACTGTGGATTGTTGACCACAGCAAGGAGGAGAAGAGGGAAGGGTTGAATGCAGAAGAGAGGAAGTGTATCAGTTACCTATTATTTAACCAGCCACCTGAAACCCAATGGCCTAAAACCAAAGCTGTCTGAACTCAGGAGTCCTTGGCTTAGCTGATCTGGGTCCCACTAGACTGGTCTTGGCTGGCTTTGTCATGTTTCTGTTTGGCCTGTTTGGTCTGTGATGGCCTTTCTTAACTGACAGGTGGTCAACAATCAGCTAGGGAAGGAAGGTGACCGGTTCACACATCTTGTTTGGTTGCATGATGGTAGATTTCAAAGACTGAGAGTAGATATGTGGCAGAAATCTTTGGACTTGGGTTTTGACTGCGCACATCTTTCTGTTCATTTTACTAGCCAAATTAAGTCACATTGTATTTGGAAGATACATGTCACCTCTTTTTGAGAGCAGGCACAGATAATTGTAGCCATGTAATAAATAAAAAAGCTAAGTTTAAGAGAAATAAGAGAACAGTGAAGTTACAATAGACTGTAGGTGTAGTTTTACTGCTGAAATCGTAGAAATAATTGAGAGCAAAGGAAGAAGAAAATTTGGGGGCACTCTGTTGAAAAGTAGGTATTTTTATAATGAAAATAAAAAAATTTTCAGAAGATCTCTTTGGATCATTTACTATTTTATTTGAGCTTTGCTTCTAATGCATGTTACACATAGGAATTAGCTTTGATTTTGAAAGAATGATCTTTGTAGTTCTAGGTTATTGACACCTGTATGTATGAGAAAAAAAAAAAAAACAAGTGGAGATATCTTTCTAATACATATCAAGAGACCCAGCACTCATTATAATATATCTGAGCAATAGGACTTGTTTTAAGAAATGAATTATCATTCACTGTACGGTTCATATTATAAGTATATGAAATTATAAATTTTATCTGCACAAACTTAAAATCCATCTAAGTCCTCACCTCTTTGGTATAATTGTTTAGAGAAGGTAAGCTTGCTGAGAAAGCAGGCGTGAATAATTTTTATTTTAATTCCTTGGAACTGTGACAAATGTTTATAAATTTCAACCCAAACAGGCTATTCATGATTTGGTAATATTTAGATGTTAGGTTTTAAATATTCCATCTCTTCCTGATTTTTATATTTGGTTCCTTCAAAGGACCAGACTGATCCAATTCATCATGAAAATATTCAATTATGTACACTCACACACACCAGTAACTGTCAGATGGCCAGGCTCTGTACTTAACCTAGTCTGAGTCCTGTTCCTGGTTATAGATCCACTTGCTTGTATTTTTCCCTGGCTCTTCTGCCCTTCTGAACTGTCAGTCTTTTGACCTCTTTACTCCTTTCTATTAACAAGTATTTATTAAGGGATCCTGAGAATCAGAACCAGGAACACCACAGAGACTAAGACACAGGTACCATGGCTTCCACAAGACTGATACTCAGAGACTGTTTTGGATTAGTTAGATCCTCAGTGTTTTCTCTGAAAATCCCACACTTCCAGAAAAAAAGATAAAATCACCTTTAGGCACATCCTCATGGGGGTACAAAATGGACTGGGCTACTACTCTTTCCTAGGGAAGTGACAGAAGACACTCTCTTCCATTCAAATCAGCTCGCAGCTTGGATATTTGCATGGAAATGGAAGGAGACCCTCATGGTTATACAAAATTACATACAAGAGGAAGTGAGGGGAAAGGAGAAAATAAAACAAGGGGGAGAAATGAATTACAGTAGATGGGATAGAGAGAGAAGATGGGAGGGGAGGGGATGGGGGATAGTAGAGGATAGGAAAGGCAGCAGAATACAACAGACACTAGTATAGCAATATGTAAAACAGTGGATGTGTAACCAATGTGATGCTGCAATCTGTATATGGGGTAAAAATGGGAGTTCATAACCCACTTGAATCAAAGTGTGAAATATGATATGTCAAGAACTATGTGGGCTGGGGATGTGGCTCAAGCGGTAGCGCGCTCACCTGGCATGCGTGCGGCCTGGGTTCGATCCTCAGCACCACATACCAACAAAGATGTTGTGTCCGCCGAGAACTAAAAAATAAATATTAAAAATTCTCTCTCTCTCTCTCTCTCTCTCTCTCTCTCCCTCCTCTCTCACTCTCTCTTTAAAAAAAAAAAAAAAAAAAAAAAAAAAAAAAAAAAAAGAACTATGTAATGTTTTGAACAACCAATAAAAAAAATTAAAGAAAAAATATTTTAAAAAAAGAATGCAAAATTAAAGCATCCACTCAAGTGCCTCCTCTTTACCCTTGCGATTTCAGTTGGATTTGCCCATTTCTCCCGTTTGACTAGTTTGACTATGAACAAGGACAAAGACCATATCTTTTTTTTTTGTTGTTGTTCTAATTCAGTGTCTAGCATGGAGTAGATATCATTAAGTGCTTGTTTAATGAAAACCAATTTATTTAGTTTATGAGTCAGAATTATCATTCCTTACCATGGCTACAAAGTCAACTTGTTACATTTTTTTTTTTATTAAGCTTCAGGTATTTGGCTCATTTTTGTTTATCATCAGTTAATTTTCCTTTTATGAAATTTTCCTAATCACAAAATTCTTAAACATATTAGTTTATTCCATATCTTGATATTTATTTTTCCAGTGGTATTCCTCCAGTGTCTGTATGTCTCCAAAAATACTCACCACCCGATGCAACTTTTGCCTCTACAATTAAACTAAGATTGCCCTTGTTTACAATCTAACTACATCCCTGTGACTTCAACATCCTTACATTACTCTGGTGTACAGTCATAGCTCCATTGTGTAAGAACCCAGTGCAGTAATTAACCAGCTAACAGTGTAACAGTTAAATACATTGTTTCTAAAATAAGCTGCCTTGGCTCCCTCTCTTAGTAGCTAAGTGAACTTTGACGGGTTGCATGTAGTGGGTAGGTTTTTGTCCCCCAAATGGTATATTGAAGGTCTAACCCTCAGCACATCAGAATGTCACTTTACTTGGGAGAAGGGTTCTTTCAGATACAATTAGGTAAGGTAAGGTCTTACTGGATTAGGAAGTAGGAGAGGCCCTTAATCTAGTATAATTGGTATTCCTATAAAAAGACAAAATCACACAGGGAAAGTGTCATGTGATAAGAGTCATAGGTTGGAGTGATAAATCAACAAGGCAGGGAATGACAAGGATCAAAGGTTGCCACCAGAAGCCAGGAAGAGGCAAGGAGAGATTCTCCTTTCAGTTTTCAGAGGGAACATGGCCCTGCCACCTTCTTTGATTTTTGGACTGCTATGCTCTAAACTGTGAAAGATTAAATTTCCATAGTTTTAAGCCATTCTATTTCTGCTATTTTGTTGTAGCAGTCCTGGAAAACTCATATATATATATAATTTTTTTTTTGGTGGTGGGTACCAAGGATTGAACCCAGAAGTGCTTAACCACTGAGCTGCATCTCCAGCCCCCAGCCCTTTGGTATATTTTATTTTGAGACAGGGTCTTGCTGAGTTGCTTAGAGCCTTGCTTTGAACTCTTCAAAACTCTTGTTTCAGGGCTGGGGATGTGGCTCAAGCGGTAGCGCGCTTGCCTGGCATGCGTGCGGCCCGGGTTCGATCCTCAGCACCACATACCAACAAAGATGTTGTGTCCGCCGAGAACTAAAAAATAAATATTAAAAAAAATTCTCTCTCTCTCTCCTCTCTCACTCTCTCTTTAAAAAAAAAAAAAAAAAAAAAAAAAAAAAAACTCTTGTTTCAGCCTGCTGAACTGCTGGGATTACAGGCATGCACCATTATGCCCAGCTATACAATTTCTTTTTTAATTATTCATCTGTAAAATGGAAATAATGATAGTGACTTTCTGTATCATAGCCATTTTATGAATGAGACTCCAACAAGCAATAGAACTGTGCCCGGCTTTTCCTACGTGCTAGGTAAGATCTGTCTGTAACTACTCCAGTGGACAATGATGGGCAGGAGTATGATTTTTTTTCTCATGAATCCTGATGCCTCCCGGACAGTTCAGTATGTAGCAGAGGCACATAACTACACATTCAACATAGGTGTGGGCTCTTTCTCTTCTAATCTTTATAGTATTCCTCAAGTTCCCTTTCTTCCTGGAGATTTGTAAACTATAATTGTGTGTCCCAGTTTATACTTGTGACATTTCCTCCCGTGCTTTGACCACTTTCAATTCCCTTCCATCTCTGACATATACCCGCCCCTTCTCACCTTATGCTTGTGCTAAATCAAGCATTAACTTGTGACCTCTACCCATTGATTTGATTGTAGAAACCAAGAAAGAAAACACTGCTAAAATTAACAATTTCAAGATGGTTGAGAAATTTAAACCATAAACCACAGATTATCCTTCTAGTTTTGCTACAAACTTGCTAAATGATCTCAGGTCCCTCAAACAACACTGAAAAACCTGTTTCTTCACCTGTACAATTTGGAAATTGGATTAAATAGCTTCAGACATTTGATCACTTTTAGTTTTATGATTAAATTATCCTTCATCCTCTGAGTTCTATCCGACAGTAAAAAGCTGGTTCGCTTTCACCATTGGGGCACAGCACATGCAGGGGGCAGCAGGCACCAGGCACAACATATATCTGTTCGGTGATAATAGGGGATGCATTGGTGCATTCACCGAGATCAGGTGATAGCCCTATTGTTGCTCTTGAACAACGTGGCCTCTTGAATATAATTACCTGTGCACACTGTGCACACACGGTAACAGCTGTTTCCAAATCGTGCAGTATGCACACCCACTTGGTGTATCTCAGATACAAAGAACTTATTGTTCTAAAAGGGTTTTCACATTCATGGAAAAATAATAAAGAGAAGAAACTACATTTAGGTTGCAATAAATCATTTTTACCTTTCCAATCAAAACACTGTGACATGTTCCTTTTGCTTATTAGGAAAATTAATAATGTTTTTTTTTTTTTTAAAAATTAGGTGAATATTTCAACTTTCATATTCTTGAAAGAAGTTTTCATTCCCTGGTTTATTTCTTCTTTACTGTTACATGATTCCTATTTATTCGGCTTCTATATCTATTACTTTGCTGAAAGCCCCACTCTGAGTTCAGGTTTATCAAGCTACCCTTGGGATTGTGCAGTATCTCTTCTTTGCTTCTTTTTGCTCCCCCATGTTACTGTGACAATGTGTTTTTTATACTTACTACCTCGTATTCTACTAATAAACCTTTGATATTTCTCTCTCCTACCTTATATAGGAAGATATTTCTCAAACTTTTTGGTTTATTTTATTTTCCCTTCCTACTCATTTGAGCCTATCGGGTCTTTCAATTTTCTTCATATGACCCGTTTTCTTGTTCCTTCACCATTCTTCCCAGTTTCCTCTATGCTAACTGTAATTTGTCATTGTTGCTGATTTGATTTCATAGGGACCGCAGTTCAAGTAATAAATTCCAAGGGCTTCATCATCTACTTTAGCAGCCAAATAATCCACCCTCTTGTGTCAGATTTCTAGCCTGACATTTCAAAAATGACTCTTTCCACATTTTCTGCATCACAAGATAATTTTTAAAAAATAATGTTATATGCTTAGTTTTGATTTTCCCCAGCCTAATAATATTTTCTTTAAAAGACCACAACACACAACATAATATAATTAACCCAAAGTGTATTAGATAGTTAGGAATGTGTAGAATCAAGATAATTGTCAAGTCCTTTGCATTTCAATTACTAGAAATTTGACAAAGGAGTCCTCCATGCTAGATTTGAGATAATTCTGTCCATCAATTACTGTCCTGTGCTAAAATAAGGAGCATGGAGTGTTTTGTAAAGATTACACATTGCTTAGACCATTTACTTTAAGTCAACAATATGAGCAAATCACTTTGAAACTATTTTCATGATCTTAATTTGAGGTAAAACAGGCTCTGCTTAATCTTTCCTTTTTAAAGAGTATTTAGTATTCTGTGGCTCTTCTGGCCCCTCAAAAGTTCCTAAAGGAAAAATAACAGTATAGTGCGGATTCAAGTCCAGTTGCTCTGAGGGATACTGTTGTCCTGAATCTCCTTTGGGCTAGGTGAGGAAAGAGAGAGGTCTCCCTTCCTCAGATTCCTAGGTGTTCTCAGGGAAGAGAAAACAGCATCTGGCACAAAGTACTTTGTATTCAGTTAGCTTCTTCTGGTAAAGAGTGTTCCCCAGGAGTAAATTAGGCAATTAGCAGAATCATTAACTATTTCAAGCCAAAAGAGTATAGCTTAGCTCACTAAGGTAATAATGAGCAAATTAGTATTTGTGTTGTTACAGAATGTTCAAGAAGTAAGACTACTCGTTTTGGAAAGCCTGTTGATTCAGTTGGTGCTTGGAAAGGCTGGTAATGCCCAAGAAGGAAGTTTCCTCAGGATTGACTATGTTCCCTGGAGACAGAACTACTAAACACATTCGCAATGGCTCACACACTTACTATTGTATACATAAAGTTCCAAGCTTAGGGTTTCTGGTAACAAGTTCACCAACATTACATAGTAGTTAAATGAGGTGCGCACCCAGAGAAACTGAGCTTCTAAGGTATTCTGCACTTACAGTATCCAGCTCTGCTCATTACGGATAGATCCATGATCACAGAAGTCTTTTTGTTGATCTTTAATCAAAAGTTCTAAGTTGAGATCATCGAGAAGATGGCGGCGGGAAGTGAGTGAGCTGCTCCGTGGTCCGAGCCGCTGCGCCTGCAGCGTGTGTTGCTGCGTCTTAAAGTAAAAGTAAAGATCATTAAAGGAGATCTGTCGACAAAGACTAAGCACCGTGTCAAGAAAAGGGGCTAGGAGGAGTGAATCCGTCACGACTCCAGCCAAGGTGGAATGAGTCCGTCACGATTCCAGCGCGAGCAGTAAGGCTGCAGCCCCCAGCTGCCCGGCTCTCTCGGCCCCTTTTCCTTCTCCACTCCGCCTTCCCGCTTTGCTTCTCCCCCGCCATCTCTCCTCCCACGCTCACTCCCTAAATCTAGATCTCAATTTCTTTCCCCTGCCCCGCCCGCTCTCTCACGTGCTCAGACACCCCGCGTGGGCCCCGCGGGGCTGCCTTCCCTCTCCCAGCCCGCACCCCCTCCCCGGGCGTTCCGACAGATGCACCTAGGCCGCGGCCGCCGCCGCCACTTCCTGAGGAGCACCTTAGAGCAGACTCTTCACCGCGGGAGTAAGCCGCTGACCCGCTGAGTAAAATGGAACAGCTGATGAGTGACAATTTAAAATCTAAGTGATCCAAAATGGTGGCGGACGCGGAGAGATCAAGTCTTTAACCCCTTCAGCTGCGCGGGCATAGGGAGAAGTAAACTATCTAAATGCTGTTTACTCAGGACCACTAGGCAATGTTAAGCTGTAGTAGATCCGGGGCGAATAGTCTGGCCTTCTCAGAACACCAGAGCCCGGATCGGCTACATTCTAGCTCTGGTTCGCCTGCTTATCGTGACTCAGCACTAATGATCCCGCTGAAATAACTAGTCGGCCCACCTGAACTCACAGAGGTATAGGCCAACTGAGCACGATAGCCAGACCGAGGGAATCTGGAGTGACATGGGACTAGCGGCGCAGAACTCCCGGCTACCGCTCCCACCAGTGCTGACAACAGAGGTCCCTTGCACCAGCTACCAGGGGAGTTGCTACCTGAGGGCAAACAAATTCGCTGGGGGGCCTCAGCCCCAAGCTCTAAAAACTTAGGGTCTGAGGGAGGCAAACAGAAAGGGTGTGCCCAGGCATCCATGAAAACAAGGCTCCCAGGAGCAGCAGACCTGGAGTGTAGCCAGTATTGTGGTGAGTGTCACAGGTGAGAGGGGCCTGGCTTGAGGAAACTCAAGAGAAGGCCCTAGGCACTCAGGATTGGAGACCCGCACAGTCTGGGAGGAAGAGCTGATGCACAGTGATTGGATCCCACCTATCAAGAAGAGAAGCTTGGCCCAGTGGGCATAGCTCCACCTACTGGAAGAGAAGTTAATCGAGCTCTATGACTGCATTTATTATTATTAATTTTTTTAATGATTATTATTAGTATTTTTTTATTTTATTTTCATTTTTTGTTGTTGATGTTGTTGTTCTTTAACTTTTTTATTAATGGTTTCAATTTTTTTAACTCTTTTTATTTTATTATTATTACTACTATTTTTTAAACTTTAATTTCCATTTTTTTATTATCATTATAATTTTTTTTCTTTGGTTTTAAATTTTTGTTTTTTTGTTTTTTCTTTCTTTCTTTTCACTTTTTTCTTTTGTTTTTTCATTTCTTTTCAATTTTCTTATTCCCCCTTCCTTGAATTCTACATGCCTACACTCATTCTCTTTAGTGACTTCTTCCCTTCCCTTCTAATATCTCTCCTCCCAAGCATAAAATAAATTTATAAGAGTAAACAGTAACTCAGCAGTCAAACAGAACAAGAAGTAACATGAGCATTAAAAAGCAAGGAAGAAAAGGAGTACAAACAATGAAGGACAGCCTAAATATTCAGGAGGACCTAGAGTCATCAGAAAAATGGCCATATAAAGAATTCAAGGAATACCTTAGACAGATGGAAAGGAACCTTAAAGAGGATACAAGACAGCAAATCCAAACAGTGAAAGATCACATTGAAAATGAATTACATAAACAGATAAAAGAAGAAGTTAAGCATCTTTATCAGGAGATAGAGATTATAAAAAAAAACCCAAACAATAATTCTAGAAATGAAGGAAACGATAAAACGAATTAAAAACTCAATCGAGAGTATCACTAACAGAGTGGAACAAGTAGAAGCCAGAACGTCAGATAATGAAGACAAAATACATCATCTTGAAAAGAGTCTAGCCAACTCAGATAGACTGGTAAAAAATCACGAGAAAAACATCCAAGAGATTTGGGATAACATAAAAAAAACAAACTTACAAGTCATTGGGATAGAGGAAGGTACAGAGATTCACACCAAGGGAATGAGTAACCTGCTGAATGAAATAATTACAGAAAACTTTCCAGAAATAAAAAAGGAAACAGATATACAAATTGTAGATGCATACAGGACACCGAGCACACAAAATCACAGTAGACCAAAGCCAAGACACATTGTTATGAAGATATCCAATATACAGAACAAAGAGAAAATATTAAAAGCTACAAGAGAAAGGAGGCAGATCACATTTAGGGGTAAACCAATAAGGTCAACAACGGATTGTTCATTACAGACGCTAAAAGCAAGATGATCCTGGAACAACGTATTTCAAACACTGAAAGACAATGGATGCCAATCAAGAATTCTGTATCCAGCAAAATTAAGCTTCAGGTATGACAATGAAATAAAAATCTTTCATGATAAACAAAAACTAAAAGAATTTGTAGCCAGAAAACCAGTTGCAAAGCATCTTGAGCAAAACACTACACGAGGAAGAAATGAAAAACAATAACCAAAACCATCAGTGGGAAGTGCCTTGGTAAAGACAGAGGACGGGGGGAAAGCTAATAATGGAGAAAAACAAACTAAATTATAAAAAAAAGATAAATAATCAAACATGGCAGGAATTACAAACCATATATCAATAGTAACTCTAAACGTTAATGGCTTAAACTCTCCAATAAAGCGATATAGGCTGGTAACATGGATTAAAAAAACAAATCCAACAATATGCTGCCTCCAGGAGACACATCTGATTGGAAAAGACATACACAGGCTCAAGGTGAAAGGTTGGGAAAAAATATACCAAGCACACGGTCCTCATAAGCAAGCAGGGGTGGCCATTCTCATATCGAATAAAATCGACTTCAAGACTAAGTTAATCAAAAGGGATAAGGAAGGACATTATATACTGTTAAAGGGAACCATTCACCAACAAGACATAACAATTATCAATATTTATGCACCAAATAATGGCACTGCGACGTTCATAGAACAAACTCTCCTCAAGTTCAAGAATCAAATAGACCACAACACAATAATTATGGGTGACTTCAACACACCTCTCTCACCATTGGACAGATCCTCCAAACAAAAGTTGAATAAAGAAACTATTGACCTCAATATCACAATCAATAACCTAGACTTAACTGACATATATAGAATATATCAACCATCATCAAGTGGATATACTTTTTTCTCAGCAGCACATGGATCCTTCTCAAAAATAGACCATATATTATGCCATAGGGCAACTCTCAGTAAATATAAAGGGGTGGAGATAATACCACGCATTTTATCAGATCATAATGGAATGAAACTGGAAATCAATGATAAAAGAAGTAAAGAAAAATCCTACAACACATTGAAAATGAACAATCTGTTACTGAATGATCAATGGGTTACAGAAGACATAAAGGAGGAAATCAAAAAATTCTTAGATATAAATGAAAATACAGACACAACGTATCGGAATCTATGGGACACAATGAAAGCAGTTTTAAGTGGGAAACTCATTGCCTGGAGGTAATTCCTCAAAAAAGGCAAAAACCAACAAATAAATGAGCTCACACTTCATCTCAAAGCCCTAGAAAAGGAAGAGCAAAACAACAGCAAATATAGCAGAAGGCAAGAAATAATTAAAATCAGAGCAGAAATCAACGAAATTGAAACAAAAGAAACTATTGAAAAAATTAACAAAACAAAAAGTTGGTTCTTTGAAAAGATAAATAAGATTGACAGACCCTTAGCCATGCTAACGAAGAGAAGAAGAGAGAGAACTCAAATTACTAACATACGAGATGAAAAAGGCAATATCACAACAGATGCTACAGATATTCAGAAGACAATTAGAAATTATTTTGAAAACCTATATTCCAATAAAATAGAAGATAGTGAAGACATTGATAAATTTCTTAAGTCATATGATTTGTCCAGACTGAGGCAGGAGGATACACACAATGTAAACAGACCAATATCAAAGGATGAAATAGAAGAAGCAATCAAAAGACTACCAACCAAGAAAAGCCCAGGACCAGATAGGTACACAGCGGAGTTTTACAAAACCTTTAAAGAAGAATTAATACCAATACTTTTCAAGTTATTTCAGGAAATAGAAAATGAGGGAGCTCTACCAAATTCATTCTATGAGGCCAACATCACTCTGATTCCGAAACCAGACAAAGACACCTCAAAGAAAGAAAACTACAGACCAATATCTCTGATGAACCTAGATGCAAAAATCCTCAATAAAATTCTGGCAAATCGGATACAAAGGCACATCAAAAAAATTGTGCACCATGATCAAGTAGGATTCATCCCTGGGATGCAAGGCAGGTTCAATATACGGAAATCAATAAATGTTATTCACCACATCAATAGACTTAAAGATAAGGACCATATGATCATCTCGATAGACGCAGAAAAAGCATTTGACAAAGTATAGCATCCCTTTATGTTCAAAACATTAGAAAAACTAGGGATAACAGGAACTTACCTCGACATTGTAAAAGCTATCTATGCTAAGCCTCAGGCTAGCATCATTCTGAATGGAGAAAAATTGAAGCCATTCCCTCTAAAATCTGGAACAAGACAGGGATGCCCCCTATCACCACTTCTATTCAATATAGTTCTCGAAACACTGGCCAGAGCAATTAGACAGACAAAAGAAATTAAAGGCATAAAAATAGTAAAAGAAGAACTTAAATTATCACTATTTGCAGATGACATGATTCTATACCTAGAAGACCCAAAAGGGTCTACAAAAAAAATACTAGAACTAATAAATGAATTCAGCAAAGTGGCAGGATATAAAATCAACATGCATAAATCAAAGGCATTTCTGTATATCGGCGACAAAACTTCTGAAACAGAAATGAGGAAAAACACTCCATTCACAATATCCTCAAAAAAAAAAAATACTTGGGAATCAACCTAACAAAAGAGGTGAAAGACTTATACAATGAAAACTACAGAACCTTAAAGAGAGAAATAGAAGAGGATCTTAGAAGATGGAAAAATATACCCTGTTCATGGATAGGCAGAACTAACATCATCAAAATGGTGATATTACCAAAAGTTCTCTATAGGTTTAATGCAATGCCAATCAAAATCCCAACGGCATTTCTTATAGAAATAGATAAAGCAATCATGATATTCATATAGAAAACTAAAAGACCCAGAATAGCAAAAACAATGCTAAGCAGGAAGTGTGAATCAGGTGGTATAGCGATACCAGATTTCAAACTATATTACAGAGCAATATTAACAAAAACAGCATGGTACTGGTACCAAGACAGGCTGGTGGACCAATGGTACAGAATAGAGGACACAGAGACTAACCCAAAAAGCTACAACTATGTTATATTTGATAAAGGAGCTAAAAGCATGCAATGGAGGAAGGATAGCAACTTCAACAAATGGTGTTGGGAAAACTGGAAATCCATATGCAACAAAATGAAACTGAATCCCCTCCTCTTGCCATGCACAAAAGTCAACTCAAAGTGGATCAAGGAGCTAGATATCAAATCAGAGACTCTCCGTCTGATAGAAGAAAAAGTAGGCTCTGATCTACATATTGTGGGGTCGGACTCCAAATTCCTTAATAGGACACCCATAGCACAAGAGTTAATAACAAGAATCAACAAATGGGACTTTCTTAAACTGAAAAGTTTTTTCTCAGCAAGAGAAACAATAAGAGAGGTAAATAGGGATCCTACATCATGGGAACAAATTTTTACTCCTCACACTTCAGATAGAGCCCTAATATCCAGAGTATACAAAGAACTCAAAAAATTAGACAATAAGAAAACAAATAACCCAATCAACAAATGGGCCAAGCACATGAACAAACACTTCACAGAGGAGGACATACAATCAATCAACAAGTACATGAAAAAATGCTCACCATCTCTAGCAGTCAAGGAAATGCAAATCAAAACCACCCTAAGATACCATCTGACCCCAGTAAGATTGGCAGCCATTATGAAGTCAAACAACAACGAGTGCTGGCGAGGATGTGGGGAAAAGGGTACTCTTGTACATTGCTGGTGGGACTGCAAATTGGTGCAGCCAATTTGGAAAGCAGTATGGAGATTCCTGGGAAAGCTGGGAACGGAACCACCATTTGACCCAGCTATTGCCCTTCTCAGACTATTCCCTGAAGACCTTAAAAGAGCGCACTACAGGGATACTGCCACATCGATGTTCATAGCAGCACAATTCACAATTGCTAGACTGTGGAATCAACCCAGATGCCCTTCAATAGATGAATGGATAAAAAAATGTGGCATTTATACACCATGGAGTATTACGCAGCACTAAAAAATGACAAAATCATGGAATTTGCAGGGAAATGGATGGCACTAGAGCAGATTATGCTTAGTGAAGCTAGCCAATCCCTAAAAAACAAATACCAAATGTCTTCTTTGATATAATGAGAGCAACTATGAACAGAGCAGGGAGGAAGAGCAGGAAGAAAAGATTAACATTAAACAGAGACATGAGGTGGGAGGGAAAGGGAGAAAAAAGGGAAATTGCATGGAAATGGAGGGAGACCCTCATTGTTATACAAAAATACATATAAGAGGTTGTGAGGGGAACGGGATAATAAACATGGATGGAAATGAATTACAGTAGATGGGGTAGAGAGAGAAGATGGGAGGGGAGGGGAGGGGGGATATTAGAGGATAGTAAATGTAGCAGAATACAACAGTCACTAATATGGCAGTATGTAAAAATGTGGATGTGTAACTGATGTGATTCTGCAATCTGTATTTGGGGTAAAAATGGGAGCTCATAACCCACTTGATTCTAATGTATGAAATATGATATGTCAAGAGCTTTGTAATGTTGTGAACAACCAATAAAAAAAAAGTTCTAAGTTGAAAAATGAATTTCAGAGTTTTGACACACTGAAGAGGTTGTAAAACCTCTTTGAACCTACCCCCCAGGGTGCCATAGCACATGAGAAAGCAATTAGGAAAACATTTGGCATATTATAGGTGCTCAAAAACAATACTTGTAACTGACACATAGATCATCTTTTACTATCTTTGATTCTCAGTGTAAATTGGAGTAAATGATATTTTCTCTTTCTACCATATAGCATTGTGAGACAATTGAGAGCAAGAATGTGAAAGTACATTATGTGATTTTAGTAAGCTAAATACCTTTAAAGTAATTAGCACAATTTCTAGAGTAAGATAAATTCTCAACAATTGAATGGTACATCATCATTATTATTAATTCTGACATTTTATGGAAATTTATGTAGCCTAACTTGAATCATGATCCAAGTAAATAATAAAATCTAACCTGAGGCCACAAATAACTAATTCCATTTTTCTTCTTCCTCTTTTTTTTTAGACAGGATCTTGCTAAATTGCCAAGATTGTTCTCAAACTTGCAATCCTCTTGCCTCAGTCTTCCACGTTGATGGAATTACAGGGATGCACCACCGTGTCTGGCATTATTTACATTTTTCTTTTAAAAAGCACACATATTGTTATTTTATTGTGAAACTTTTTGAATAATTATTTTTTGAAAAAAAATTAGTGTGCCTATCTTGTTGTTTCCTAGTTTATACTTTTGTTGTTACAAATTTTTGTTATCCAGCTTTCCCTTTCTTCAGTGGAATGAAGAAAATTAAGTAAAATCAGTTACATTTCTGGATAATCAGAATTAAAAAGATTATATTCTCCTAATAATAATTTGTGAAACTTTATCATACTTTAGTTTCTTAAGCATAAAACAGCATATTTCTTAATGTAGGCACAAAAAGTAGAAATAGTAAAATCACTTTCAATTATATTTGTGGAATTTGAAAAGAAGAATTTCCATTTAGAAACTGGATTTGTCCCTGGATTTGGAAAAAAACTCAACATAACCTTTGGATCTGTGCAGCTGAATTGACACACTCTATCCGGTTATATTTAATGGTAGAACTATTTGTCAATTAAGGCAAAGATCGTTTGATACTAAAATATCCAAGACCTAGTTCATGTAGTGTTTTAATTTTGTGGAGGGTTGTCAATTATTTCTTACTATGTAACAAGCCATCCCCAAATTTAGTGATTTAAAAACAACTATTCATCTGCTTGTGATTCCATAGATGAGCTATTCAGCCCAAACTCAAGTATGAGATCTTGTCTAAGCTCCAGTCTTAGCAACTGGGCTTAGTCCTGTTGCTGCAGTTATTTTATGGTTCATTTCCTGGGAAGTGGTCTAAACTGGTATTTGCCAAGTTTTGGAGCCTGACAAGGCTGTTAACTGGCCATATGTCTCCATTAGGCTAGCCTGCTTCCTTATTTGGTGGCAAAAATTAAGAAGGGAGAGCAGCAGTTGCTAGACTACTCAATCTGGGCAAGGCAGTCTCATTAAAATTGCTTCTGTCAAATTCTGTCTGCCAAAGCATATCAGACCAGCCTAAATTTAAGGAGTGGGTTAGTCATACTGTAAAGGTGAACGAGTACTGGGATCCTTGCAAAGGGTTTTTCAAATAACCTGCTGCATCTCATCTAGGAAGTGAAACATGATTTGTGGTATGTCTATGCTGAGAAGCACATAAAGTGTGGTTACTTCTTATTGGAGAAGATAAATATTTATAACAGAAAAGAGGTGGTTCCTCTGCAAGGATTTATATAATTTCTAAAGTGTTAGAATCACCTGTCTCGAAAATCCTTAAGAGTCATACCTGGAGTTCAGTTAATTTTTATTGAATAAATAAATAACTTAATTTGACTATAAAACAATCTAGACCTATATCCTCTACTGCAAAAAAAATTATTTAATGTCTTCACATTCTTTCCATAAAGATTTATTCAATTTTATTATTGCTTTTCAATGATTTGTTTTCTTACAGCATATATGATTTTGTTGAGCCAAACATTATTCTTGGTTATTCATCCTAATCTCTTATTTTAAACCCCATGGATCTGTGGTCATGGACCCCTTTCTTCATCTTCATAAGATTCTGTCAGACTTCATAGCTTTCCCTTTTCTCTAATAATAATTTCATTTTCTAAATTTATTTTCAGAATTAACTAAAGATACTTAAACATAATTCATTTCTTTTAACATCACTTTCATATCATATTGCCTCACCCTTGCAGGGGACAGTCTTTTTCATTCCTCTTCTTTACTATATTATTAACATGTTAATTTTAAATTACATGTTATTTGTGATTCTAATTCTCAAAGAGTTTAAGCCAAAAAACAAAATGCTAAGTATAACAAGGGGTGTTATAGGTTGCCACCTCCAATTTTTGCATATTCCAAATCTATTATTCCTGTTTTCCTGACCTGGGTTTGCAAAATCTTTATTTTATTTTATTTTTTTCAGAAAGACTGAAACTCATGCAAGACTACATTTGTCTTAACCAAGAGCTATGAAACAAAGGCAAAAAAAAATGCACAGGATATGCAAGTTGTGCCTGTCCTGCTAAATTCTCTCCTATCTCAATATTATTGTCTTCTGGCTTTCCTTTCAACTCATAGTCCAAGTGGTGGGAAAAGCCTTCCTGGTCCAGTCTTGCAGTTGTATGTTTTTAGCTCTGCAGTGATAGTGATAGAAATGCTTAGATGAAGAGTAGAAATAGCCAGAGTTGAAAGGATACTGTAAATGTCTCTTCGATTCTCAGTATAGATACTGCATTTGAGGTTTTATGTGTAAGGGATGGAGATTTTGTTCCTTGCTTTTTGGTGGAACAGATACCAGAGAGAAGTATGAACTAAAGGCAGTATAAATTGGTGACACTGGGATAGGTTGCCACTGATCACTTTCTGTTCATGGGTGTGGATATGACAGTAACCTTTCTTTGTATACTTTAATCATTTTTCTGTTACATCCTGTAGCTTTATGTTGCTAAAGGAATTGATCCTCACAAAATGCCAAATCCATTCTAATCACAAGCAGTCTGCTTTTGATCATTGACTTTTAGAAATTACTCAGAGTGCTAGTGATCATAAAGAGATCAAAGTACCATCTCAACTCTAGAAATTAGGTGTGAAGAAAAGGAACTTTTTCACACTTCCTCTGGAAGCTTTTAAGTTTTGCCCCTTTCAGTCCCAGTCTGCTCCAGACTTTGAAGATTCACTGGGTAGATGGCTGGAGATGTGAATATATGTGTTCAGGAGGAACAGAATACACTGCTGAGGGGCTGGTACTGAGAAGACACCAGAGAAAAGAGATTTGATTCGGTGACAAAATGTATATCAGGCATTATGGTTTAACAGGTGTCTGCGTAACCGTGGCACAAGGGTAATATGGAAAATGTCAGTGACAGATCCTTCAGTTATGTGGTAATTCAAAACTTACCAGTATGTATTCAAAACTAAATAGTAACAACAGAAGTAATAATAATAATAATAATAATAATAATATAAAAGAAGATAAAAATCAAGTTCAGAGCTCCTTTGTTGCAGCAACATTAGGCCTCTGTTCATTTTCTATCTATATAACCATCTCTCTAATATTTTAAAAAATACTTAAAATTTTAAGGGAATTGGTGCTTTTATTCTTGTACTTCTGGATTGTTAGAATTTTGAAGATGAAAATATTATCTAGATGGGTCCTATTGTTTCCAGAACATCTCTGGAAGCAATTAATCAACTGTTAATAATATATAAAATATAAAATCCTGAAAAACAAGGAAGACTGAAGACTATCAAATATTTTGTTATGCCAACATTTTAGTCCAGAACACTTTTTGAAAAGGCAAATCCCTTGTTTCAGCAATGAATAACTGGACACAACTTTTCTATGTTCTATGAATGCACCACCAGTGAAACTCTACGTCATGTACAACCAGAAGAGTGGGAATTTATACTCCGTGTATGTATAATATGTTAAAATATACTGCACTGTCATGTAGATCTAAAATAAAGAAAGAAATATATAGCATATGTAATGAACAAATTTTCCATTATAGGTAGGTAGATAGATCTAGATCTAGATCAGATCGTGGCCCCACTCCTTCTCCTTCAAACCCTTTCTTTACTCCCCAGAGAAATGGAGACATCATCACTAAACACTGGAATTTTCTGGAAATCATTTGATAATCACTATAGATTGGCCCAGGTCAATCTCACTTTTCCTAAAAATCTCTATAAAACATATATGGCCTCTACTACAATAGTTCTTCTGTCACTGTTATATATGACCTGAAACAAACTTTTTTAAGCCCCAATTTCTAAAATTTGGGAGATTAGAATGTCAATAAGTCAGAACTCTCGATTTCCATCTCAATATAAGATACACACACACACACACACACACACACACACACACGATGAAAGTGGAGATCAAAAAGGCCCTTCTATAACTAATAAGATCTTTTGTAGGACACAGTATAGATGCAAACAGATGGTGATTATGATTCTGTGCCCCCAACCACCACCTGTCATGACTGGCTAGACAGATGTGCCTGGGCACAGGCAAACAGAATAGCTGAAAGGCTACAACCTTGGAGTTAGTGCACTTGAGCAAATTGATTCCATGGCCACAGGACTGGGGGTGAGAATACACCCAGTCTGCAGGTAGCCATATCCAATAAGAGAGGTCTAAGAAACTTAAACAACCACGCCTGATTCTTTCACCCAAACTTATAAACAAAATAAAACTTTGAGGGTGAGCATGTTAGAAGTGAAGAAGAACTCTGGGGGTTAATCTAATAATGGTTTTTTCACAGGAGTAGACAGTAAGTGCACCCCAAACTTTTCTTATTGGCCATTCAAGTCAATATTATACCTTCCTGAAAAATTTGTATAAGTAAGGTAAAGTGATATATTACAAAAAATGATATGCTATGTGATAGCATCGTCTTTAGTTTAAATATTATTGTTTTTATTATGATCGCATTGCCTAGTTGTTTATTTTACTAATCTCTTACATTTCTTGCTACTTAATGATAAAGTCACCTCTGCAAATTAGATCTCCAAGCACATTCCACCCATTAGTTGGTTAATTTGACTATATGGATAATTGCATCTACATGACAACATGATTATGCCTTTAAGTGTCTAGGATTGTGAATTCACTATATAGATGATTGATGGCCATAGAAAGGAAGGAAGGAAGAAGGGCAGGAAGAAAGAAAAAGAAGGAAGACAATTAAACACGCTATATTATTAGTTAGATATTTTTGTAAAGGGGTTTAAATCACTGGGTTTCACTGTATAAAGCATGCTTACTTAAAATCAAAATAGAAAGTGTTAATCAAGTTTCATTGTAAATTTTTAACATGTGGCTTTTTAGAAAACATCTATTTTTACACACTATTTTCTAACATAATGTTCAGATATTAAATACGCTTCTAAAAAAAAGGCATTTGTAAAGAAAACCTCTTACATTTGATTTGAGAAAACTGTCATTGATTTTTAGCTATTTATAATTAATACCTAATATAAATGTGATCTTGTCTTCATACTTAATTACAATGTTTTATTTTAACTCTTGGTTTGATGGATCTAGAAGGTGCTTAGTTCCATAGTTCCATAGTTTTTTTTTTCTATATGTCAGTGACAAATCTTTGAGGGAAATAAGGAAAACTACCCCATTTTCAATAGCCTCAAAAACAAAACAAAACAAAACAAAAACCTTGGGAATCAATTTAACAAAAGAGGTGAAAGATCTATATAATGAAAATTACAAAACCCTAAAGAAAGAAATCAAAGAAGACCTTAGAAGATGGAAAGATCTACCTTCCTCTTGGGTAGACAGAATTAATATTATCAAAATGGCAATACTTCCCAAAGCACTATACAGATTTAATGCAATTCTGATCAAAATTCCAATGACATTCCTCATAGATTTTTCACAATTGTGAAATTCATCTGGAAAAATAAGAGACCCAGAATAGCTAAAGCAATCTTTAGCAGGAAGAGTGAAGCAGGTGGCATCACTATACCAGACCTTAAACTATACTACAGAGCAATAGTAACAAAAACAGCATGATATTGGCACCAAAACAGACTGGTAGACCAATGGTACAGAATAGAGGACACAGAGACTAACCCACAAAACTACAATTATCTTATATTAGAAAAAGGTGCCAAGAACATGCATTGGAGAAAAGATAGCCTCTTCAACAAATGGGAAAACTGGAAATCCATATGCACCAAAATAAACTGAAACCCAATTTCTTACCATGCACAAAACTCAACTCAAAATGGATCAAGGACTTAGGAATACAACTAGAGACCCTGTGTCTAATAGAAGAAAATGTAGGCCCTAATCACGTGGGATTAGGTCCTAACTTCCTTAATATGCCTTAATACGACTTAATATGGTGCAAGAATTAAAATCAAGAATCAATAAATGGGATAGAATCAAATTTAAAAGTTTCTTCTCAGCAAAAGAAACAATCTGTGAGGTGAATAAACAGCCTACATCCTGGGAGCAAATCTTTACCCCTCACACATCAGATAGAACACTAATCTCTAGGGTATATAAAGAAATCAGAAAGCTAAACAACAACAACAAAAAAATAATCAATAAATGGGCCAAGGAACTGAGCAGACACTTCTCAGAAGATTATGCACAATCAATCAACAAATACATGAAAAAAATGTTCATCATCATTAGCAATTAGAGAAATGCAAATCAAAACCACTCTAAGATTTCATCTCACTCCAGTCAGAATGGTAGCTATTATGCATACAAACAACAATAAGGGGAAAAGGTACACTCATACACTGCGGTGGAACTGCAAATTGGTGCAGCCAATATGGAAAGCAGTATGGAGATTTCTTGGAAAATTGGGAATGGAACCACCATTTGACCCAGCTATCCCTCTCCTTGCTCTATACCCAAAGGACTTTAAAAAATCAAAAACAGCATACTAAAGGGACACAGCAACATCAATGTATATAGTAGCATAATTCAAAATAGCTAAACTGTGGAAACAATCTAGATGCCCTTCAATAGATGAATGGATAAAAAAATGTGGCATATATACACAATGGAATATTACTCAGCAAAAAAGAGAATAAAATCATGGCATTTGCAGGTAAATGGATGGAGTTAGGGAAGATAATGCTAAGCAAAGCTAGCCAATCCCCAAAAAATCAAATGCTGAATGTTTTATTTGATATAAGGAGGCTGATTCATGGTGGGACAAGGAGCAGGAGCATGGGAGGAATAGATGAACTCTAGATAGGGCAGAGGGGTTGGAGGGGAAGAGAGGGGGCATGGGGTTATTAATGATGGTGGAATGTGATGATCATTATTATCCAAAGTACAGATATGAAGACACAAAATGGTGTGAATATACTATGTATACAACCAGAGATATGAAAAATTATCCTCTATATGTATAGTAAGAATTGTAATGCATTCCACTGTCATATGTAAATAAAAAGTATTATTTTAGTTGTCAATGAATTGATTATTTATTTATTTATATGAGGTGCTGAGAATTGAACCCAGGGCCTCACACATGCCAGGCAAGTGCTCTAACACTGAGCCATAATTCCAGCCCAGTTCCATAGCTTTGAGGTCACTTGATAGTTAGAGACTGCTATGGTTTACATATGAGGTGCCCTGAAAGTTCATGTGTGAGACAATGCAGGAATCTTTACAGGTAAAAGAATTTCATTATGAAATTGATAACCTAATCACTGGATTAATCCATTTCTTGAATTAATAATTTGCATGGATGCATGGATGATATCCATAGGCAGGTAGGCCATTGGTAGAAAAAGTAGGTCACTGGGGGTGTGCCTTTAGGGGTTATATTATGCCTGGTTCCTTGCACTCAAACCCTCTTGGCTTTCTGACTGCCACCAGCTGAGCAGCTTTCCTCTGCCACATCCTTCCACCATGATATTCTTTCTCATCTCAGGCTTACAGCTTTGAATTGGACTGACCACAGACTGAACCTCTGAAATGATATGACAAAGTTTTCCTTCCCTAAGTTGCTCTTATTGGGTATTTTTGGTCACAGTGATACAAAAGCTGACTAAAAAGAAAGACCTTATAGCTTTTTATGATTATCAGTAATGGAACTGAAGGTTTAGGGGCCTTTTCTCTGCTGCCATGATCAGTATCCCACAAGCATCTGTGCTTACTCATTACAGCCCATTCCTCACATAGTTATCTTCCATTCCAAAGAACAAAAGAGAGATTAGGAACCATTTTGCAGCAGTGTCATTCTGCCAGGAGCAGGAAACCCTCTTGCCTTATTGTGTCTAGGCCCAAACTTAAATGCACCATAACCATGTACAACAGAAAACAGAAACCTGGCATCCAGAAAGATGTAGCTCTTACTTCCAAATAGATATTTTTAATAACTACATTTTAAAAAGTATTCTAATAACTGTACTTTTAATAACTAAGAGTAATTGACTAGGGACTTTGTGGTATTTATTTATGATAACTTTCTCCTCCAGTCAAGATTGTCCACCTTATTAAAATGAACTTTCACAGCACTTATGGTTGGAAAAACTAAACTGCTTTATTAAAAGATAAATCCCTGCATCACGTTCTTATTAGTAGTAGAAAATAGCCTAACATTTTTCATCAATAATAGTAGAATCTTATCTGACGAGCAGATTTTGTTTCTTTTGAGTTCTCTTTCTCTAATGATTTTTGTCATCAAGCCAGGTGACCTTGATAAAATTAATCATTTGTGAAAGAAGAACATATGCCCAGACTTAGTATGTAGTATAGTTAAATTGTATGGGTCCGATTTTTCTGAGCCAGTTCACTTACAGCTTCTTTACAGAGACTGATGGAGAGTAGCCAACGTAGAATCCCTTCTGAAATGCTCTGCTAACCCATCTGGAAGAACATGTTTGTTTTTCCAGTCAAAAGAGCTCTGCTAGGTAAAGCCTGTCTTCCACTGGTGGTGAATATTTCCCTAAGGTGAAGTCTATAGCAGGCAGCACAGATGTTGCAATAGCAACCAATCAGGACAACTAGAAGACACATGGGTAGAAGAAATGGACCACAATATGAGTTTATGGGGTCTGGGGAAGTCAGAGAATGATGCAATCCTTCTCTGAGCATCCTCATCTCAGGTTATTCACAGAGGCCAAGCAGAAGAGAAATCCCAACAGATTATCACTGACAGGAGCTGGCAGCTTCATGAGATATGTCAGTAATCAGATAATATGGAACACAGGATTTTAGCACAGAAAGGAAACTTAGAGACCATTTAAATCAAGTTTCCCACTCTATAGCTGAGAAAGTGGATTTAAGCCTGAAGATTTGGCTTGCCTGATTTCCCACAACTAGTTTATGGGTGAAGAAATGTTAGAATCCATTATGAAAAAAAGGGGAAACCACCTACATCTCCATCAACAGAATGGATAACTAAAGTTATAACAATTTTACAACTGTGTTTGGGAAATTATGATGGGCTGGCTTAAGTCACTGAAACTAAAAATGGAACCCTATCCAGATCCCTGACCAGGAATAAGTGAATTCCCACCTGTTCCTAAGTTGAAATCAATTGTCTGAAGAAGGGGAAATGAAAGCTGGAAAGGTAAGCAAAATATGTTCATGTGTGAGTATGTGACATTGGACAACATCAATTCTTCAGCCTCTGCTTACACATCTGTGATAGAAGTTATGTAATGTCATACAACTTTGAAATGATGGGATTTGGAACCAAATATCAACAGTAAGACTCCAGAGCCTTATTTTGTGAACCTACTCTAACTTTTATTTGGTAAGAAAAAATTTATCATTTCCCCCACAATGCTTTTTTTTTAACTATTGTTTTTTTTGATGTCAAGAACAAATATTCTGATGATTTTTA
Source organism: Spermophilus citellus (assembly GCF_964194105.1). Lineage (NCBI taxonomy): Eukaryota > Metazoa > Chordata > Mammalia > Rodentia > Sciuridae > Spermophilus > Spermophilus citellus. The sequence goes on along the minus strand of NC_138193.1, from coordinate 74,231,126 downwards.
CCCTTTTACCTCCCAGGACATTTTAGGGTCATGGAAACTGTGCCTGACTCTATGGGGAAAATCTTCTTCATTGAACTGTAAATGAAATGCTAGCTGTTGTTGCATCTCACCCACTGCATTACCCCTGAGCTGGACTCTAGGATTTTTCTCAGTATTAAAATTCACTGCCAGGATCCATGCTGTTTATCTTCCTTTCAGACTAAGTCAGAAAGACTATTGATTCTTCATTTGGGTCAGCAGATAGATTGTCTCAACTCAATGGCAAGCATCTGAATGGTATTTGATAATTCAAAGCTTCCTGTCCTAGAGATGCATCACATTCCTGTAATACAGATGTCTTGCCTATGCTTTTTTCTCCCTCTCATAGAAATATTAGAAAGATGATAGTCAAGATTAAAGGATGTGCACACAAGCAGGTGGCATTATGACTGTAGGATGAAATATCTTGAAGAGATCTAAAATATCACCTTATTCAATGAATGTCACCCCACCCCAAACAGATCATCACATGCCAACCAGGGTGTGTCAGAATCACTTGAGCATTCAATTAGTCATCCTTACTTTAATCCCTGATATACAGTAAGAAGCACATGTCTTCTGTAGCCTCAATAAAACTTATCTGAAATTCACTAAGTGAGTCATCATTAATGAGAATGTGACATGAGCTGTAAGTTTGTTCTTACAAGGCAGGAGTACTATATTGGACAGAATCTAGTAAAAAAAAAATGGAGCTCATGCATTAATAAGGCTCAATTTGCCTTATTAATAAATGCTATATTTTCACTCTTACAGACAATAAATTGTTCCTGCTATTTAAAATTTAAGTCTTCTACCAATGACATTCTTCCCAGAATTAGAAAAAAAAAAAACAATTCTTAATTTGGAAGAACAAAAAGCCCAGAATGGCGAAAGCAATACTAAGCAAGAAAAGTGAAGCAGCAGGCATCACAATACCTGATCTACAGATTACACTATAGAGCTGAAGTTAAAAAGACAAACAAACAAAACAAAAAACAGCATGGTATTGACATCAAAATAAACAGGAAGACCAATGGAATAGAGTAGCAGACACAGACAAATCCACAAACTCATAGCCATCTGATATTTGAGGAAGATGCCAAAAAATGTATCTTGGGGGGAAAAAGGCAGGCTTTTGTACAAATTGTGCTGGGAAAACTGGATAGCTATATGTGGAAAATGAAAGTATATTCCTTTCTCTCACCTTGCACAAACCTCAGGTTGAAATGGATCAGAATTAGATCGGAAACTCTACAACTGCTAGAAGAAACAGGGTTAACACTCTATCGTATTGGTGCTGGCACCAACTTCCTTAACAGGACCCCCAAAATGTAAGAAATAAAAACAAGAAGAAGTAAGTGGAATACCATCAAACTAAAAGCTTCTGCATGGCCAAGGAAATTATTAAGAGTATGAAGAGAGAGCCTACAGAATGAGGGAAAAACCTTGGCTAGCTACATCTCTTTTAAGGGATTAATATCCTGAATATACAAAGAATAAGTGTTGGCGAGGATGTAGAGGAAAAGGTACAGTTATATATTGCTGGTGGAACTGAAAATTGGTGCAACCAATCTGGAAAGCAGTATGGGAATTCCTTAGAAAACTTGGAATGGAACCATCATTTGACCCAGCTATCCCACTCCTTGGTCTATACCCTACAGACTTAAGAATGGCATACTACAATTAACATAGCCACTTCCATGTTTTTAGCAGCACAATTCAGTGTTGCTATACTGTGGAAGCAACCTAGATGCCCTTCAATAGATGAATGGATAAAGAAACTGTAGTACATATACACAATGGAATATTACTCAGCATTAAAAGAGAATAAAATGATGGCATTTACAGGTAAATGGATGGAATTGGAGAATATCATGCTAGGCAAAGTAAGCTAATCCCCCCCCCAAAAAAAAGGCCAAAATGTTCTTTCTGATAAATGGATGCTGACCCATAATCCAGGTGAGGAGTGTGGGGAGAATGGAGGGACTCTATAGCATGTATAACCAGAGAAATGAAATGTTATGCTCCATTTGTGTACAATGAATTAGAAACGCATTCTGCTATCATGTAGAATATTGGCTTTGTTTTCTACATTTCTTTAAAATTCATGGCATGGACATTCTTCTTCCTCTAGACATATATACAAAGTTGATGAATCTTCATTCGATTTTATGAACAGCCCTATAAGTTGGAAGAAGATACTATGTTAAGGCTTTAGGGGGGGTTACATTTATTTAATGAATTACTAAAAATTTCAGATGTACAAAAATAGTATTACATCTACTCTGTTCTAATTCACTCAGCACAGAATTTGTACCAGCTCCCTCTATAGCAGCTGGCTTTGTGTAGTTGGGATTGGGTAGCATGTCACCTGAGTAGCAGACTTTTCCTTTCTGGGACTTTGATACTCTACATGGAGCCTGAGTATCTTGATCCTTCATGCATGCACAACCTAGCTTCTTGGCTAGGACTGGATGAATGTGAGGCAGAAGCCAAATGAAAAACATTCTCTTCTTTCAACCTGTAGATAAACCAGTCTGATGCAAGATATACACAGTTCTGAGAAGATCTGATGTGATTACTGTTAGTGGTAGCCAATCTGAAAATGACCTCTTATATTGACTTTCCCTCCTGTGCCCAGGAATCATTGGCTCAATAATGTCAGACTCTTGTCTCAATCTCTGCTTTCTGGAGAATACAAGCTAAGGCAAATAGAAAATGTAACTATCATTTTTATTGTATTTTTTTGATATTTTTTATTTCACATATTTATCATGGTATATTTTCCTGATCAAAATTATAAAAAAATCATTTTATAATAGTTGCATGTGCCTTTTACTTTTCAAAGAAATTAGAGGCCATATATTTTATTCTGAAGTCATAAGGTAATCAATGTTTTCTTTATTGTACAGGAAAATAAATTAACATAAGGAGGGGTAAGCGATTGTTCAAATTTCCCTTCAATAGGAACCACAGAATCAAATAAAATTTTAAGTGACTAAGATAGGATTTGTTTTGAATGCAGCTGTAACCAAACAATTATATATTTTCCCATGGGTTAATTATGATAACCTTTTCCTAAGTGTAACTTTAAATGATGGAACAGGGTAGTCAAGGCCTTATGAAAAATTGGAGTGGCACATTAATTATCCTGGAATAATATACCAAGCACCAATGACCCAATTCTCTACTAACAAAGGTCATATGGTAAGAAAGTTGTTGCAAAACAAGAGAAAACAACAAACAAAAATCCAATTTGAGAAATTTCAATCCTAAAGACAAAGGATAACTATCAAAACCATATTGTGTACAAAATACTGCAGGTTAGGTTATTATTCCTATGAATATGAAATATTGATATTGGAAATATTCACCCTCACTTGAACAACAAGATCTCTGGAAGTCACTAGGAGTATGGAATATTGAGATCTGAGAACATCTCAAAACATCTGATTCTCAGCTGCCAGAAATTTGTCACCAGGAGAATTTTGATATTCTTAGACATAAAAAGGGACTAAACATGATAAACCCATAATATAGTAATTATCTTGTAATGGAACTCTATGCCATTTTCTCTTCTAAACTTATTGTTCAGGTCAGCCTATCTCTCTTCTCCCACCACACTGATGTGACTCTTCCAATTTGGATTCAGCCCAAATTTGTTTAAGGCTTCACTATTATATTCTTATAAACTGACAGCTCATAAGAATTCCCTGTGCATTGGAATCTGAGTTACTAGAATGTAATGTTGCTTTATGGAACACCTAAAATGTATGTCTGCTTTTTAACATTATATGCTGTGCTTTGGAGAAATGGAAGCTCAAGTGACTTTAAATTATAGTAGAGAACATTCTTGAATGCAATGTTGTATACTTTTATGAAGTTATTAATTTTGCTTACCATTTCCATTATAATAACTGTAAATCTTAAACAGTAAATTCTATGTCCTTTTGGACTGTATTGATAATATGATTTCTTTTTTTTCTTTTATACCCACAGACATCATTCATTTGGTTTTGTCATTTGACACATTTGCTTTAGGCTTCGCATAATTTCTGGAGACAGGAGTGGTTTGCAAGCAATAAACTTATTAATTGTAGTGTTATGAAAACTGTCCTTAATAAATAAATTGTAAGTAAAAATATCTGATTGTAAGTTAAATTCTGTTCTACTTCAACTTTATCCAAATATAATATATTCACTTGACTAAGAAAACTCTAATACAGGATTTAGAAAACTATAGCCAAAGCATCATAGATGGCCTACTGCCTGTTTTTTTGTGAATAAAGTTTTATTTAAATATAGTAATACATTTATTTTCTGTGGATGCCTTTAACATTCCAGTAGCAGAGCTAAATAGTTGAGATTGAGACGTTATAGCTTAGAAAATATTTACTGTATGGCTCTTTAAATAAAACATTTGACAACTTTTGCTCAAATATTTGACTTAGATAAGATGTGTGTATCTAGGTAATATTTAAAGTTATTTTTATTTACCTTACTCTATGATAAATAGATGGGGAAGATGGGGAAGAGAGTAAGGAATCTTTAATCATTTTCACTGCATTGTGTTTGGTGTATTGTTTCAGCTCTTTCCTTCTTACTGCTAATCATTTTTTCTTTTCTTTCATGGAGCAAATACTTCATGAATGAGTTTAGGATTAGGATCTACAAGAACAGGTAAGATATATTAGTATAATGAGTGGATTACTGTCTTATATTAAGGATTTCAATGCAGGCAGGTATACTGTAAAGAAGGGATCAAAATACTAAAGAAGTGTGTGAATGTGTGTGTGCATGCGCATGCATGTATGCAGATGTGGTGTTCTCAGCATACTCAGTGTAGTAGGAACTCAGCTCAGGAGGCTGGTGATGGTTGTTAGATAGCCTTTACAATGTTGAGATATGTTCCTGATAGCCCTAGTTTTTCTAGTGTTTTGAACATGAAAGGATGCTGTATTTTGTCAAATGTTTTCTCTGATTCTATTAAGATGATCATATGATTTTTATCTTTGAGTATATTGATGTAATAAATTACATTTATTGATTTCCGCATGTTGAACCAAACTTGCATCCCTGGGATGAACCCCACATGATCTGGGTGCACTATCTTTTTGACATGTTTTTGTATTCGATTTGCCAGAATTTTATTGAGAATTTTTGTATCTATATTCATTAGAGATATTGGTCTGAAGCTTTCTTTCTTTGATGTGTCTTTGGTTTTGGAATCAGGGTGATATTGGCATCATAGAATATGTTTGGAAGTGTTTCCTCTTTTTCATGAAATAGTTCAAGAAGTATTGGTGTTAGTTCTTCTTAAAAGGTCTTATAGAAATCAGCTGTGTATCCATCTGGTCCTGGGTTGGTAGGCTTCTGATGGCAACCGCTATTTCTTTGTTTGAAACTGAACTATTTAAATTGTGTATATCATCCTGATTTAGTTTGGGCATATCATATGCATCTAGAAATTTTTTGATACCTTTAATATTTTCTATTTTATTGAAGTACAAATTTTCAAAATAATTTCTAATTATCTTCTGTATTTCTGTAGTGTCCATCATAATATTGCCTTTTTCATCCCGGATATTAGTAATTTGAGTTTTCTCTTTCCTTCTCTTTGTTAGCATAGCTAATGGTTTATCAATTTTCTTTATGTTTTCAAAGAATCAAAATTAGAATCAAGAATACAAATTCTGAAAAAACTTACCTACGTAGGTCTCTAAGTATCAGAACTGTTCTTAGAACTCCCCTTTCAACTTTTTTACTATGGTGAGAGAATATCAGTGTATCAATCTATACACATAGACCCTCAGTCTTTTGAACATATCTTTTTATGACCAAGAAGGAAAAAAAATCCATGGAAGATTACTGATTTTTAAAAAATGATTATTAAATTTCTTTTCCAGTAAAGGACATGGGGATTTCAGTCTAGTCTCATATCTGCGTAAGGAAAGCTATTAGAGTCAGAAAACTTAATCTATTAGGAAGCTCATATTTGTGCTCAAAGGCAGTCAGTTGCATGGTAGGGTATATAGTACAATTTAAATGTGGGTATGCTCTTAGGGATCCAAACATGTATGATTGGATTTTAATAGAAGTTAAGAACAAGGTTTTATATCCTACTAACATGTATATTAATTTTTTAAAAAGGTAATCCATTTATTCTTAAAGGAAAATATAATCTTATGGTGAATTCTTTGTGTAACTTTTTCCAGATATCATTTTTTTTTAATTGAGAAAAAAAAAGAAGGAAATTGGGGCAATATAAAGATAGTAAAGACTAAGGTCACCAAAACTAATGTTGCTCAGTTAAGAAGTTATGGGACAGTGAGGACTGTTTCTGCCCCATCACTGAATACTAAGCCTCCACCCAAAATTCAATTCATGCAATCTCTTATTCAGTTTCCATTAATATAGTTACTCTAAAGGTTCATTCTCAACTTTCCCATTTCTTCCTGCTCATTTAGTCTGTACCCACATCTTTTTTTTTTTTTAAAGAAAGAGAGGAGAGAGAGAATTTTTTAATATTTATTTTTTAGTTCTCGGCGGACACAACATCTTTGTTGGTATGTGGTGCTGAGGATCCAACCCGGGCCGCACGCATGCCAGCTTGAGCCACATCCCCAGCCCTGTACCCACATCTTAAAGTTGTCTCTACTGTGTCCTCTCTGGGTCTCTGGAATGTTCACATCATTGCATCTTCAATGCTTCCTTTATATCACTACATCTGAATTCTTTTCTTTTCTACTCAAAGTGAGCTGGGAATGTCACTCTTATCTATTCCTGGTGTTTGTGTCAACATTTTCCAATTTGGCCACCAACCATTTTGACATCCTGTAATGTTTTAATTTCTGCTCTGTTGCCTATGTATCTTCAGGTCTCTAGACATTCGTTGTAACTACATTAGATCACAAATTCCTAAAGAGAAAAACTTAGCCTGTATCCTTCTGAATATTATATTCAAAAGAAGGGTGCAAAAAGCCTATGTACGCACAAATACTTTATACTCAAATTTCCCAATTATATACTATTACAGGTCTGCTGAAGTTCTTGACATTCTCATTGATATAGCATTTTTAGCCTTAATTTTTTTAAAAAGTCCTAGTTAAAATGAGCCAGTACAATTAACCATTAATAACCATCAGTTCACTATTAGAGTTTAGTTTATCCAATTATCTGACTGCCAGGTCACAGAGAACAAATCCCTGGAAAACAGCAAAACTGGAGTTTGAGATGAAACTCAATCCTCTGCTCTTGCTGGCAGGTAGGGTCTGTGTTACCTGCAGGCCTCTCATCAGAGAAAGTCTGTTTTCCTGTTAGCAGCTAATAATGAGAAACCAGCCTCTATCTTAGAGCAAAGCCTGTCCAAGGAAGGGGACGTGACCCTTGTCCTTGGAAAGACTCTCAGAGCACTCCTAGGCAATACCCACCCTGCTGAGTTGTTTATCCACAAATAACAGGAGAGATCTGCTGCGCCAGGTGTCCCTGACTCAGTCAGACTAGGTGGGGACCCATAGCAACCCCCTAGCAACCACCAATCAGCATAAGACAGGGAAAATACCTGGGATGCCAGATGACCCTCCCAGTAGTTTATGGTGGCTGATAACATGTTGGGAAACCATGTAGTTCAGCATGTACTCCCCTCCTGGTTTAAACCAATCATTTCAAACGAATCTCCCTCTTGTGCTAGCCAATCACCCTTACCCAACTTGTTCCCATCAGTGACTGTGCTAATCAGGTTTTAGAGTTGTTTTATGATTTTCCTGTGGTGTGTGATGATTTGCTAAGAGATGCTATGATGTATGTGAAGTCCCTGCCTTCCCCAAAGAGTGTATAAAACTGCTGCAAACCCTGGGCTCAGGGCCTCTCAGCATCACCAGTTGCTGTGTGCACAACCACTTACATGTACTATTAATTCTAGGGGCTTAAATGGCTTCTGGGTTGGAGCACTGATCAAAATTCATGCTAAACAAGTGTCAAGGCTATTGGTTAGCTCTTGAGTCTATAGCCTTTACCCAGGCCTCCCTATTCCCATCATGCTGAAACAAGGAGTTAACTGGAATGTTTGGAATGTTTCTACAGATTGATCTCATTGAGTGGTCTTTAATTAACAAAAAAGTCTCAATTGGGACCCATTAATTTTCTAATTCATAGGTTCACAGTAAAAGAAACTGAGAATGGTGTGAAAGGCCACCAGAAATATTCAGAGAATGAGATGTTGCTTGGGGACCGTCCCAAACATAGCCTCTCCCAGGACTAGGCCCTTGGGTAGGTCAGTTATCAAAGGCCCAGGAGGAATGGAGGAAAAAAAAAAGGAATAATGGACTATTTTGTACCAAGTAAGCCAAGTACATTTATGCACAATAAATACTCTCTCCTGTGGATGCTATATTAAGGAAGAAAAATAATTTAGTGCTTCTAAAGTAAACAATAGTTATGTTTTGGATATGAGGTATCCCTTGATAATTCATGTGTAAGACAATGCAAAAATTTTCAGAGTAAAATTATGAGATTATGAGAGCTATAACCTCATCAGTAGATTAATGTAAAAAACTAGTGTATTAGATGATAACTGTAGGCAGGTAGGGAGTGGCTGGAGGAAATAGGCCACTGAGGACATGCCTTTGGGGGTTTATATTTTATCCCTGGCATCTTGTGTGCGCGCTCTTTCTCTCTCTCTCTCTCTCTCTTTCTCTCTCTCTCTCTCTCTCTTTCTCTCTCTCTCTCTCTCCCCTGCACCCCTCCTTCCCTGTTGCCATGAGTTTAGAAACTTTCTTTCACCTCACCCTTCCACCATGATGTTGTGTCTCACCTTGAGCCCAGAGCAATGGAGTTGACCCATCACAGTCCAATCCTCAGATAAAATGAGCCTCAAATAAACTGTTCCTCCTCTAAGTTATTCTTGTCAGGTATTTTGGTCATGGTGACAAAAAGCTGACTAATACACCACTCAACCACCCTGAGCCTTTTCCTCTTCAGAAAACAGTTTCTTTGAAGACTGACAACGTAGGAGCAGTTAAAAACACAAATTTAGAAACAACAGAACAAAAAGGTCTCATGTGTGTTCCTGAACCTTAGTGACACATTTATTTCTAAGAAGGAAGGAAGGGCAGACAATTAGTTACTATTATGTAATTTCCTGACACTCTTTCATTATGCTGATAAATATATCTCCTTTGACAAACTAAAGAGTGTATTACAGTCTGTGGTAAAAACTCTTAAATGTGGATTTCTTTTTCCTTAGGGAACTAGACTGCATATTTATTGTTCCTTTAAGCTACAGTGTGAGTTTATATTAGAGGAGAGTTTCCAAAGGGAAGCTTATTTTCCACTGGGGCTTTTAAAATTCACACACGCACACTGGCATACTCTGTGTCAGAATTTATAGTACGAGATGTCAACATACTCCGCTATAATACAAAAGGGGAATATTATTAACTTTTAAAGATTAGAAAATAAAAACATAAGCTATATTTTGATTTTCCAGACACTGAACTTTTAAAAACCATATCACATATTTAAAATGTTTCATATATGAATAAAATATTCTTAGAGTTTGAGCATGTTTTAAAAGTTTAGATGTCCACCCCCTCATTAAATTTTCATGAAGAGAGAAAACTATGTAGTATCATAACTCCCTTACATATAAGTAAATGAAGAGATTCAATGATTTCTGAGGTTATAGCATCAAGTGGTAGATTTGGGTATAGATAATCATTCTGGCACCCTGCACAAAAAGGTACAGGTGCCTTATGGTAGATAATTTATCAATGACACAATGTACACATTATGTACTCATTTCCTTTCCTTCTATAGGATAATACATGTTAACTGTACAAAATTTAATGACAAAGAAGGATGTAATTAAGAAAAATAATTCCACTGTCCAAAGATAATTATTATTATCATTTTGGAGATACTTATTCCAGATGTATATTATAAATCAGTTATTAAATGATATACATTATAATATTATATGATTATAAATGTAATGTAATCTTGATCTTATCTTTAAAGCCTAGGTGGCAGCATTATTTACCCCCTGATTCTTACATTTCTCATCTTAAAAATGCAGAATGAGGGTGTAGCTCCTGTGCATAGCACTTGCCTACCACTCACACGTCCTCAGGTTTGATCCCCAGTACCACAAATAAAGAATATAAGAATAATATTGGTTATTTGATAAACAGTTTCATTACTATAATATATGCAAAATAACTATGAGGCATAATACCTGGTGTAGAGTAGATATTTAATAAATGCTAATGATCATTTTCCTTTATATGGTTATTCAGCCATACATAGGTTAGAAAAAGATATCCTTGAGTATATTGGGGATATAGCTCAGTTGGTAGAGTGCTTGCCTCACATGCACAAGGCCCTGGGTTCAATCCCAATACCACCAAAAGAAAAAAAAGATATCCATGTATAAGGGTCCGGCGAAGCGTCGGAGAAAGAGACCACACGAGACTAGCTTCATGTAATGGCAAGGGGGATTTATTAGGGATCCCTTCCAGCGCGCTGGGGCTCCGTGCTCACTCAAGAAGGGAGAGCAGACCAGAGCCCAGAGCAGAGGTCAAGCAGAGCTTAAGTACACTTTTTGGAGAGGGCGGGGGGGGGGGGGCTTTGCATGCATCAGAACAAATCATCATGAGGCGCGGGAAAATTGAACAACAATTCTGATACATGATTAGTCCATTCATTGGCGGGAACAGTTTGGGCAGGGGTGATTGGTCACTTCTAAATGGGGTACAAATTTAAACTTATTGGTTCTGGGGCCTATATGCTTACGTGCCATGCTACCTGGAGCCCTTAGCTATTAAACAACCAGGGAATCAATGGAGATAGTTACTGGGCAGTTCCCGCATTGTCCTAACAACTTTACAGAGATTACAGGTTCCAGGGATAGCAGAGGAAATGTAACAATAGACTTTTACCTTTTAGCCCAGGCCTTGTAATCTAGAAGGTTTACAATGCCCTAGTCTTTTACACTTTAACTCAGACTTTTGCAGCTTAGAATCAGCTTAGAAATTTTACCTTTACACATGAAATATTTATAAACAAAATATTATTTTGCTCATGCATAAAATTTTGCTGGATTATGCATTTTTTATTCAATAATAATAAGCCATGGATATTTTTATACATTAATAGACTGATACAACTATCTTTTTAATGACTTTTTGTTATCTATTATATGGGTGGATCACAATTTACTTAATGTCTTTTATATTAACAAACATTTAAATCAATTTTTTCACTAGTATAAAGTAATTCTGAAATGAGCACTTTCATGCCTATCTGTCTCCTCATGTTCAGTTATTGCATGAAAATAAATTCTCATTAGTAGAATTGATTTGTCAGAGGGATATAATGGCAAAGGAGGTAGTTCATCTAGAAAGTGGCTGATTTCCAAATTAGCCATATCATGGAGGGTCTTAGTCCGTCTAGGCTGATAAAACAAAGTTCATAGAGTAGGAGGCTTAGAGACAAAACAAATGTATTTCTTACAGTTCTGGCAACCAGAAATGTGAAATTAGCTAGCATGGTCCAGTTCTGGCAAAGATTTTTTTTTCATATTCTTTCATTGTTTAGCACTGTAGCTTTTTATATGGGTGCTCATTACATTTATGGGAGTTCCACTATTCTGACCTAATTAACTCCAAACCCCCACCTCCAAATACCATCATTTGGGATTAGGATTTCAACATATGAATTTTAGAAGGATACCAACTTTCAGTCCATGGCATGGAGGGAAAGAGTAATTGATTTGCTGATATATTAGGCATACTAGTTGAAAAGATTTAATTTCAAGAAGTTGAAAATGTTAAGGTACCTGGGTTAGGTAATAAAATGACTATTGCTCCATAATCAGCATCACTAAATTAGTCCCAGACGGGTGTGTTGTATGTTTAGCTTCTCTGAGGCCTCTCATCTTGGCATGCAGATGGCTGCCCTCTCACTCTGTCTTCATGTGTTTTTTCCTCTGTTCATGCTTATCCGTGATGTCTTTGAGTATCCACATTTCCTTTTCTTACAAGAACAACAGTATTTTAAGGATTAGAGCCCATGAACATGATGTCATAACCATTAATTATCTCTTTAAAAGCTCTGTATCCAAATACAGTCACATGGGGTTAGGTAGTTAACATGTGATTTTGTGGGGAACACAACTAATGGGTATAGCATTTCCATAAAGTTCAAATTCTATAAGTTTTATAACTAGAAATGAGAATCAGGGTACTAATCTTAGCACACAGGAAAAAAAAGTTATTTCCCAATTTTCTCTTTTATTGCTAAATATCCTTCAAGCTTTTCAACTGGGGATTGAAAATTACTCAACATCTAGATTGCTCCAGTTTGACTTCTGTTACACATAGCATTTAAGTTTAAGATCCTTTGTTCTTGGGTTTTGGTTTTCTTAATATTGTTGATTAAATTCTGTCCCAAAGTACCCACATAACATGCAATGTAAAGTCCTAGATATTGCCCTTGCTAGAAATATCACTTATTCAAGATTGCCAATGCACAGCTTTCTGACAAGATCACACCTGTGACAAAAACAGTTGGTGTTCTATCAGTATAATCCAGGACTATACTTGAATTTTTAACATCTTGTATTTTCCTTGCTCCTCCCAGTAGTTATCTCCTCTTTTTATACCTTTCTCTTGGGTCTGGAAACTACTCATTCACAAACATACTGCTTTATTGTGTTAGTTACTCTGTTTTCTACTTACTAATACAGCCTAGTAATGACCAAAGTATCTACAATAACCTCCCCTCAGATATTTACACATTTTTATATACTGAATTTTTTAATCACTTAGAAGTAGTTACCAAATTGATTCTTTTGATGTTTTCTATCTATAAATTTTATGGGTGCCTTTTCCTTAGCTTCCTTTACTGTGGCTTTTTTGAAGATAGTCACTGAAGTAGAACTCTTTGTACTCAATCTGTCAATCTCCTTTCTAGGTTTACTATGTCATTTTCCACTGACCATATTTCTATCCAAGTTAGAAAACCAAGGGTACCACTTAAGTTCTGCTCACTTGGCGGGGGTGGGGGGATGATTTCCCATCACCAGTCATTGAGAGGGACCAGAGTGCAGCAGGAGTAACTGTTAGGCTTACACACACACACACACACACACACACACACACACACACACACACACACAGCTTATGATCCATTCATGAATTAAACTTGGTGATTTCTCTTCTCCATTAGCTTATGACTGCTTGTGTAAACTGATGAGGAGGCACTAGAACACCACAATTGGGTGACATGGAGATTTGGACCATCTGCTTGTGCAACTTATTTTTGGCTTTTTTCATGCTTCATGCTGTATGTTCCACTTCTACCAAGATTGCTCCTGAGTTTGTATTTGTGACTTGGCTTAGAATGGATGGCTTTGGTTGTGTGGTTGTCTGATACCTCATGACCAGGTGCTCTGTTTTTACCCTTGCCTTGGTAGATAAAACATATTGATTATATAATCTTAGGGTTCTATATCATGATTGTATTATTGGCCATTTCTATTAATTTTATGCAGCTTGAAGCTTCTGAAAAACTATTATAGGACTCTAACAATGTATGCCCAAGTGGCAGACCTGTTTACAACCTGGTCTGAACCTACTGCTAAGGCCTTTCCTTCTTTGGACCTTGCTCAAAATAAGATTTCTCTGGCTTGTAGTAAATAGGCTGCAGCAATATTCTCAAGTGTGAAATATACGGCCTACATATTCCCTGAAAATACCTAACAGATGATACACTTTCTTCTGACTGGTGGAAATCATGAGTGCAATAATTTTTCTTTTGCTGTGGGGTGGATGTCAAGAAGACCCTGGACTATTGACTCCTAAAATGTTCCCCAATGCATCAAACCACATTCTGGAGCTCATGTATCTTATAAAACCTCTAGTGCATATGCCATTTTTTTTGTTCATCTGGTTTGGTTAACAATATTTTCAAAAAGTGGGCCAATATGCCATTCTAAAACAACAACAACTTAGAAAATTCCAATCATTTTGAAATAGATTTTTAAGGAGGGCAGGAGTCTAGGGACAAGAAATATATATTCTTACCTTTTGCATGTAACTGTGAGTACTCAGGGTATGTATTTTGATAGGAATGGGAAAAGTACATTTATTAGATCATTAGCAATATAGCATGCACCTAAGATTGTATGTATAAGCTCTAGCAAAGATTTCTGGCATTTTGACTGCAATTGGGCCAATTATTTGATTGGGTTTGAGTAGAAATATTATTCTCCATGATCCAACTTGTTTCCATAGGAGTCTAGTTGGTGAATTAAATGGACATATTATGTAAATACTACTTCTGCATCATTTCTTCTGGAACATGATATGATTTTTGGTTTATAGTGTTGTTCAGGAGTGGAGGGCCGTTTTACAGGCCTCTACTTACTCTTATCCAATATAGTAGTTCTTTTCTCTGAAAGCCTAGGAAACATGGTGAAGGTCTGATCAATCCTCAAATATTTTTGTTATTTGGAAAGGAGGCACCCCTAAAAGTTTACATTTAAGATAACACAAGATTTTCCACAAGTGAAATGATTAGAATATAAGAACTATAACCTCATAAATTGAATTAATTCATTTGATGGATTAATAAATTAAATAGATTAGTGGATGATAACTGGAGGTAGGTATGGCATAGCTGGAAGAAGTAGGTCATTAGAGGTGTGCTTTGGGGGTAATATATGTCACTGGATCTTCATTCTTTCTCTCTGCTTTCCAGTTGTTATGAGCTGAGAACTCTTCCTCTGCCACACCTTTCTATCATGATGTTCTGTCTCACCAAGGCCTAGAACAATGGAATTGGCCGGCCATGGACTGAACCTTTGAAATTGTAAGCCTAAAAGAAACTTTAGGTTGTACTTGTAAGCCCAAAATGAACTCTAAGATTTTTCCTGTCAGGTGTTTTGGTTTTGACAATGAAATGATTTATAAAAGTGTTCTTTCCAATTATACATTCAAGTATTTTAAATGACCACTGGTCCTAATAAACCTAGGGTGAATTGGACTATAATCCAGGCTCCACTTATTACCTGGATTCTATGCTTTTGCATTCAAACAAGGTATTTATGATGTTTTATATTCCAAAACATTAAAATCAACTCATATAAAATTCAAAATGCATGGTATTAAAAATGGTATTCAAAATGTCTATTACTTTCTCTAGTGCATGAGTACTAAGTAAAAATCTATGACTTGTCGGAATAGGAAAACAACTATTATATATTCACCTTTCATATTTATATGCAGGGCCCTTCCTTGTGGTTCATTGGCCTCTTCATCTAATCAATGGATTCAAAGTTTGAAAATTCAGGTCTGGTAACTGGGCAAGAAATCTGACTTTATTGGAACTGTTTCTTTCAACCTAGTGGTTATCAATCATTGATTTATTTTATTTGTACAAATGGATCAATAACCTTTTTCATTCCCCATCTATTTCACTGCTATAAATGCAGTGTTTCACTATCTCCAAAGCTTTCTACTAGGGGACCCTTCTGACTTACACTCTGACCTACTGCTCAAAACCATAATGGCAACTTCTTGCTTTGGATTGTTAGGTATTATCAAGTGTCCTCTTTTCTTTTGTTGAAATGCAACTTAGCGAGATCCTATCTCAAAATAAAAGGGCCTAGGAGTGTAGATTTGTGGTGGAGTCCATGCCCAGCTTGTGTGAAGCTCTGTGTTTGATCACCAAGACTGGAAAAAAGAAATGATATATTTTCTACTTTTATGAAGAAACAGCTAGATCTGCAAACACATCACCTACTCCAATCCTTGCTTATAAAAGATGGTCCCCATTGAATGTCCATAAACATTTTAAAAATCTTTCTCTAATAAGTTTGCAGTACCTACATAATAGCATAACCTGAAAACAATCACTTAGTGAAAATTTTGGCCATTATATAGTATGTTCATTCTATTATGCACAATTATTTGAGAATTTTGGTTCCTTCTCTAATGTTTGTAATAGCTTTCCTGGTATTTCTATATCACTTAATGTGAGTCATTAATTTTTATGAATATGCAATGTTATGATTTAGATTTGGAATATCCCCAGAGGCTCATGCATTAAAGACTTGGTCTCCAAATGCAACATATTCAGAAGTATGGTTTTGGGGAAAATAATTGGATCATGAGGGCTCTGACATAATCAATGGATTAATCCATTGATGGGTTAATTGATGGCATTATTGAGAGGTAATGGAAACTGTAGAGGGGAGAATCTAATTGGAGGAAGTAGGTTACTGATGGTGTGCTGTAGAAGGGTATATCTTGTCCCTGCCCCCTTTCATTCCCATGAGCTAAGCAGCTTTCCTCTGCCACGCTCTTTGGCTATGATGCTCTGTTTCATCTCAAGCCCAAAGCAATGGAGCCTACCAAGAGCCTAAAATACATAAATAAATAAATCACAGGAGGCTGAGGCAGGAAGATCTAAAGTTCAAAGCTGGCCTCAGCAAAAGCAAGATACTAAGCTACTTAGTGAGACTCTGTCTCTAAATCAGATACAAAATAGGGCTGGGGATATGGTCCAGTGGTTGAGTAACCCTGAGTTCAATCCCTGGTAACCCCCAAAAATTAAATAAATAGATAGATAGATAAATTATAGATAAATAAATCTTCCCTCCACTAAATTTTTTTCTGCTATTTTTTCCCTCAGCAATGAAAAGCTGATGAACACATGCAAGAACCAATGTAGTAGGGTATTATTTTCACCTCCTAAGTTTTTTTTTGTTAGATTTTATATCTCAGGTTAGTGATCCTGTATCAATATAATTTTTCTCATTGAAATTTTTATTTCCTCAATCTCAGCTAGTATCCTGAGAATCTATTGTTATTTGTTGTATTTGCCAGCTTCTGCTGATACATGTCACCTAGGTCCTACAGATCCTTTGCCATATAACATAGTAGCCTTTCTCCTTGGATTGATGACTTGACTTGACAATAGTTATTAATCTGGAGGTCAGAAGGGGCGAGTGAGAGTAGATCTAAAAGAAGAAAGAAGAGGCACCTGCCTTACAAGAATACACCTCTTATATCAAGCCTTTTAGTGTCTTTCTCCAAGAAATGCAAAGGGTCTGGGTTATATTTAACACCACTGATGATATCCTTACTGCAGCCAGCCAGTGACTGAGATCCACACACTCCCTATGACTCCTTCTAGTGACCATGGGTCTAATTCCCTGGAAAACAGATTCAAAGACCTAAAAATTTTGTGTGGGATGTGAGTGGGGGAGGGTAGTTTGGCGGGGAGTTATGTGGGGAGCTATCTCAGCAATCACATCTATAAGGTACGCAAAATGCAGGACTGAGTAAAACAAGAAGTTGAATTGAGAAGTGATTGCAGCTGGGGCGTGGTGGTGCACCTATAATCCCAGTGGGGCTCCAAAGGCCAAGGCAAGAGGATCTCGAGTTCAAAGCTAGCCTCAGCAATTTAGCAAAGCTCTAAGCAATTTAGTGAGACCCTGTCTCTAGATAAAGTGTAAAAAAGGACTGGGAATGTGGCTCAGTCATTAAGCACCCCTGGGTTCAATCCCCAGAACGAAAAAAATGAAAGAAGTGGTTGCAAAGAGGTCCTAATTGATCCCATAGGGAGATTTGAGTCTGAAAGAGTCTTTTAGAATCTTTCTGAATTGAGGCAAGAGACCAGCCCTCAGAATCTCTACCAATTGCCATTTTTTAATATGCAGAACACCTTTGGGGAGGAATGTGATCTTCATGAGCCAGTGTTCTTCCAACCACTCCTGGAGAGGATCTCAGTGATGAGCCACTGGTAGTTCACATTGTAAGTGGAGGGAAGAATGAGTGCATGGGTTCCAGAGATTAATCTAGGTGGCCCATGATAATGTAATATTAGCAAGAAGAGAATGGTAATGATATGGGGGAAAGTTCAGATATTTATGAAAAAGAAATATGTTTAACAATTTTCAGTTCTGGAAAATTCAGAAAAGAACAAGAGTATGTTAAACTCTCCTCCTTATTCTGCTGATTGGAGGGACAGTGCAGAAATGGAACCTGTGTGTAGGGAAGAGTGAAATCCTGGGAGAAGTTTGAGGTGATTAGTGTTATCACAAAATTTGAGACTTTAGTTCAAGGAAGAAAAATGACTTAGAAGGGAGTGAAGTTTCTCCTCATTAGGATAAAGGTAAGCTTGCAGAGTTGTGTCATGAGAGTAAACAGCTTTGGTGAATTGACTGATAGCTCAAGCCAATCAATAATATGCATAACATAGCACAGTTTATTAAATACATTTGGTAAACCAGAGACTGTGTCCTTGAAGTTGGATAAATAAAACACAGATCAAGACAGGTTAGGTTATTTAACAGTAGTCAAAGAGCAAGTTATAGCTAATATGAAGATTATGCTAATTTTTTTCTTTTGCACCACACTCCTTAATTCAGAATAAAATACCACATCATGAAGTTTGAGCGTAAGATAGTAATTATGAAAATCAAGGGTAAAGTATAAAAGAGGCAGAAGATCAAATCTTAGACCAGAGACACATACATGTCAAAATGAATCATGGAAGTGGACAGAATTGAACAGACTGAGGTTGTTGAAATTAATGGCCCCGATGTTACAGAGGTGGCAGCAAATGGTGAGAGGCTTGTAGGATATAGAATTGTTGACTTGAAGCTCTTTAAAAAAAACAACAACAACTCTGAGAGATCTTTGAAATTGGAGACTTTCTCCAAGCTTAGTCTTTTATCACAAGATCTTTGGCAAATATTTCTGTTTATGAGCTGAAGTAAATTTAAGCAGGAAACTTTACAATTTTCTTTGTGATTACACAGTAGTAATTTCAGGACTGTTTTCCTTGGGAATCTGGATGGTAATTACTAAAACTCCAAAGCTAATTATGTTGTTATGCTAGTGGGACTGTAGCTATGGATGAGAAGTCTTTTCCATTAACAGACTCCACTGGTAGGCATTGTAATTCTACTTTCACCCTAAACCTTTCCTCTCCTCCTTCCTATTCCCTAGGGATAGAGGGAAAAGATAATTCATTTGAGCTGTCCCTTTGCTGAAGGAGATGTTATTTACAAAAAAAAAAAAAATGTTCAGTCAGAACAGAAAATATTTTTAAAGGAGCAAGCAATCAAGCCATACCTACATCATTTGAGAAATTCTGAAACCACCTACATGCTTTGTGCTTTATTTCAAATGGGACACTCAAGTCCAAGGGGACTGAAACCTCTTTAACAAGGAACAGCTAAGTAGACTATGAATAAGTTGAATTAAATAAATAATCATAAATGGCATTGTTGTGAGGAGCTAGTATCTGACACCCCACATGAGTAGGATGCTGTTTCTATAAGCTGTTATGTGTGTAGTGAGGTGTGAGGCTTCAAATACACAAGCATATAAATACACTTGAGCAGGCGGTGTATCTCAAGCATCTCACACTGAAGCTACGGCAGCTGTGTATTTTAATAATATCACATTTAGGTAAACAAAACAGCAAATTTGTTTAAATAGAATGTCACAAATTCAAATAAATATGTATTTATTTGAATGGATTATTAAGCTGATTTTCCCCCTCCCCTTCAGTTGTTCTCTTCTAAAACATGAAGGGGAAATTCAACACATTCAAGGAAACAAAGAATGAAAGTGACCAAATGTCAAGGCCTGCCAAATTAAGGCTGACACAACAGAAAAACATTCCTCCTATGTATCCTGCATCTTCGTGGAAATAGTGCACAGTTATGCTTTTCAGAAAATGAAAATAAGTTCTGATTTGGCCTTCCAGGCATACTTGCTTGGTGACCTTGAGTAAGGTTATTGATATTGCACTATTTTTTAGTTTGCACATTTGAAATACAACAAAATTTGTTTTAATGTTGGTGATGGAGAAAAACAATTTCTAGCTTTTGTCATAGTTAGAAATAATTATAGTTAAATAACATGAAAAAAATGTTATAAATATGCTGGGAATAGTGGCATATGCTTGTAATCCCAGAGGCTTGGCTGAGGCAGGTGGATTGTGAGTTCAAAGCCTCAGCAATGGTGAGGCATTAAACAACTCAGTGAGACCCTGTCTCTAAACAAAATACAAAATAGGGCTGGAGATGTGGCACAGTGGTTGAGTGCCCCTGAGTTCATTCCCTAGAAGAAAGGAAGGAAGGAAGGAAGGAAGGAAGGAAGGAAGGAAGGAAGGAAGGAAGGAAGGAAGGAAGGAGGAAAGAAAGAAAGAAGTATAAATGATTTGATTTCCAATATTTCTAAGTCTGGTAGTTTTTACTGGTAAAATTCTATATCAAAATGATTCTAAGGAGTAATTAATTGAAATGTATATGCCGTACACATTTTGGTGAACAGTGTTATACCCTAAATTCTTTGCTCATTGGTACCTTGGGCAAACTTTGGTTCCAATCTTGCTTCTGCTGTTTACTAAACATCTTGAGATTGCACAAAATATTTCAGTTCTTAAAATTTCATTTTTTTAATCTCTGAATTTTAGTTGATTTGCCTGTAAATTATGCATAGCACTATTTCACATAGTTGTGAAGAATCAAGCAAAATAAGCAGTGTATCTACCACATGCAGAAAGTAGTTTAAACATGTTCCATTTTAATTTTCACATGCAATTTTATCAGAAAATGAAATATCATGTTTTAAATATTTCCTTAAAAATTAAGGCAAACTGTATCTATCCTTGTCCTAGATTTTTTTATCTTTCTTTTTTGGTACTAGGGTTGAACTAAGGTGTGCTTCACTGCTGAGCCACATCCCCAGCCTTTTTTTTTTTTTTTTTTTTTGTATTTTAGTTAGAAACAGGGTCTCACTGAGTTGCTTAGGGCCTCACTAAGTTGCTGAGACTGGCTTTGAACTCAAGATCCTCCTGCCTCAGCTTCCCAAGCTGCTGTGATTACAGCTGTGCACTACTATGCCTGGCCTAATTTTTTTGTTTGTTTGTTTCTCATCCACAACTTCTGAACTATGGACAACAAGAAAAACTAATTGCATTAATGTTGTCTAATTCTGAATGGGATGTTGCTTTTATATTGCAAGATAAAATTGTTTCTGAAGTAGACAATGAGCTCAGGTAGCCTTTGTTGATGTTATCACATAAATTCCTGATTTCTATAACAAAGTAACCTATTGTGCACATAGTAGGCTCTTAATAAAAACTTGTTGATTACCCAGATTACTTAACCAAGCAAAATGTGGTCTGATAAACTAGATTTCAGCATTTATATGATATGAGAAAATCAAAATTTGAAATATATACTCTAGCATGGTGATATTTGAGCTTACAACATTATGTGTCTTATTGAGCACTAATGATTAGGGTTTCTTCTTGGCCTAGTTATATTTTGGAAATATGTTAAATTATTAAAATAAAAAAATGATCAAAGATCAGTGTTCTATGGTAGACTATTTCTCAAGTAGTTATCACAACTAACTTCATATTCATGATGCTAAAATATATTGAATGTATACTCTGAAAACACTCATGATACACTTTATTGGACAATATCCTAAATGTGACCCTGAAGCCACAAAAGGTGAAAAATTTTCAATTAATTCACATCATTGTTATTTAGGTTTTAAGAAATCCAATAATTTATAAAATTGTAGTTAATTATTTCCTCTTATCATAATTACATATCTAACAACACATTCTAAATTTTGGTTTTCTCTTACTCTGAAATTTTAGTTCTAAGTACTCTTTCATAATTATGAATTACTTTCTATGAACTCTTATGTAAATTAGGAAGAATGGCTAAGGCAAACTTTTTGTCCAGGATTTTATCTTCATTGTTTCTTTTTCTTTGGACATTGGGCTTAGTTTCAATAGAATTAAAAATTGCTGAATTGTGAAGAGTTGTATGATAAATTTAGAATTTAGAATGATCAGTGAATGACCAGTTAGGTATGAGGGATTTCCAAGCATACAAACAGTGAATTTGGGCTCCATTTTTGCTGAACTGATAAACTCTATTGATCTGTATTAAATTTCATGACTCACCTTTCTGCCATCTTGAATCTGATGCTGAACCAATCTGTAAAATTCTCATTTAAGTTAGTTGTGAATTTTAGCTTTATAATGTCCCTTTGGTTCTTGGTATCCATTTCTCTATTGAAGTTCCCTGTTTGGTTCCACACTGCTTGTACAGTTGCTTTTAATTCTTTGAATAGACTTATAATTTCTCTTTTGATACTTGTGCCTACTTAATTCAATACCTGTGACAACTTAAAATTTCTATTGGCTACACTTTATTTTCCAAGAATGGGTTGTAGTTTTCTAATTATTTGTTTATCTATTAATTTTGGGTTAAAATTAGCCATTATAGATATTATCTGGTAGGATTTTTGTATTCTCTTTCATTTGTCTGGGAATCATTGGACTTTAATTTATAGTAGATAATTAATTTGTCTGGACTCCTAAATTTTATAAATTGTCTCCTCTTACAATTCTGGGGCTGGGGCTGGGACTGGGGCTGAATGGTAGAGTGATCATTTGGCATGGGTGAGGCACTGGGTTTGATCCTAAGTACTATATAAAAATAAATGAAATAAAGGTATTGTGTTCATCAACAACGAGAGAGAGAGAGAGAGAGAGAGAGAGAGAGAGAGAGAGAGAGAGATAGATTGATTGATTTCTGGTCAGATTCATGTATGTGCATGAATAACCCTCGCACTTTATGAATCTCTTTTTTCCCTGGGTGACTTAGGAATAGTTAAAACTTTGTTTTCAGAGATGTCAAAACAGTTGCACCTCATATTTTCCTGATGAGGCTGTATGTGGGTTGAAATATTCATTAAAAAGCACAATATGTTATCAACTCTCCCCAATTTTTCCCACAGCTACACATGACTTTTCAGTTAGTTAATGATATGTGAGAATCTTTATTGCACAATATTTTAGGTCTTTCTTGTTCTTAAAAATCTTCCCTTTACATTTTAAGAGTTTCTGTCACCTACTCTGAATTAAGTTCACTTGCCTGTGCTGTGTAAAGGTGGAAATTTTGTTGCTTAAGCTGAAATGAATTGAAATGTCTCTAGTTAAGAAGACAGCAAACCTTCCATTGTTCTATGATACAATAAAGTTGAATAACAATTTCTTAAAATTTTACCTGCCTTTGGTCATTTTTAATTGTCTTTAAATAATTGTTATAGTGATATTTTTAAACACAACCAACAATAGAAATATATGTACCTTGATCTAACACAACAAATTCCTACTCTGACTTATCCTAGTGTAGATATCTCTACACAGCTGCACAAAACTGTTTTGTTTTCTTGGGTATGAAATGCTTGATGATATACAATTTCCACACATTCTAGAAATACTTAACAAAGTCTCTTACTGGTCCATTTGAATCCTACTTGGATTGCTGTTAGGAGGTAGGACCACACCCTTACAAGGAAGGGAGAAGAGAGTCATAGCAACAGCTAACAAGTTTCTTATCTCCTGATCCTAGTTGGACTGATGTGTCTAGGAGTTGAGAAATTGGTTAGCAATTATTTCCTATATAAATTATGCCTATGGGGATTTCACTTTGAAATTTTACACATATCTTGGCCATAATATCAGCATTAATATATTACTTATTCTAACTTAGTATGATTCAGTAATTACCTATAGGACCAGATCATCTAGAACCCTGAAGCATTCTACACAGAGGTGGTAAAATTCTTACTGGTAGCATTTGATGTTTTCAAGTGCTTTGATGTTTGTGAATGAGGTTGTTTTACAAAGTATAAAAACTATATCGAGAATAAGGCAGGACCAGAGCAACAAACTTAAAACGATGAAATCAAGAAAACAGGATTCAGGGGATTGGATGAAATTGGAACTTTGAGGTGCTTCTGAGAGATAGCACAGTACAATGTTCAAGTGGAAACTCTGTGGTAATTTATCTCTTCAAATTCCTGCTCTGGCATTTATTACTCATGTGTGGGAAGCCACCTGTGAAATGCTGAAATGCATGAGGACCTTTTCAGCATTGGGGCCAGTGAGGGTGTAGATCTGGTATTTGGGAACTTATACTGGTAATCTCACTATTAAGATTGCCCAATTACCTGTGAACTACCCCTCAGCTCTGCCATGAGGTCTCATGCAGCACTGGAGATGGGCCTGCCCTGCTAAGAACTGAGCAGCCTACCTCCCCCAGCTCCATCCTGTTTGGGTGAAGAAATTTCTATTGAATCTCTGTGATCTGTTCTGATAAACCAAGGGAGGCCTGTTCTTTGTCAGAAGCCATACTATCTGGTCAGGTTGGTCCTTTGCTGCCCACATTCCAAAACTATATTTCTGTGTCCTGTGGTTATTTCATAGTACGATTTTTCTTAACCCTTTCCCTCAACCACATGGGATGGGAGCAAGACTCCTGGCAGCTAGTATTCAGTTTTTCTCATCCACAGAATGTTGCAACCATAAAATGTACCTCATAAATGACACAATAGACACAATAGTTGTACTGATGAAAACCAAATAGCACTTTTAACCATATCTAGGCACTCAGTACATCTTGGCTTTGATGATGTGATGATGATGAAGGAGGAGGAGGAGGAGGAGGAGGAGGAGGAGGAGGAGGAGGAGGAGGAGGAGGAGGAGAAAATGATTTCCATTAAAACACCACAGAAGTAGCAAGGAACAAGTGAGTAGACATTTTCAGCAAGATAGATTTATAATCATAAGGCTTGGATTAATTATCACAGCTACCCTGGTCAAAGGTCATTAATTGAAATGACAGGCTGAAGGCTTTCTTGTTTGCTAGAGAGTTCCAGTACAACCTTTCTTTAAGGATTTCTTAGCAGAGACACTGATTCCTTTTCCAAGATGAGACTGAGTTTGGCTCAAGAAATAGGCAGGCTTCAAGTGAATCAATAGTTCTTCCTATTTTTACTAATTATTTCTAGATTATAGAACAATTTCCCTTCTTATACCTGTCAAGACCCCTACTGTCATTGGCAGCCACTTTCCACTCATTAAGGATTCTGGGAAATCCAAGATGGTACACTAAAATGTGCTAATCTATGTGGCCTCTTCATTTTGTATCTTTAGGTAATTAAACTGAGGATTTAGCTAATCTTACAATTATGTGTGTGGGGGGTGTATGTGTGTACAATCTCGTCTCACTAGTCTAAATATCTCAAATAAAGCACATCATTCTTCCCTAAGTATCCAATGGCATATTTTATGTCATTAAAAATGTCTGAAATTGCTGCACTTAAAATCCACTTTGCAGTGATCTAGTGCTCCAGTAGCCTCTGTAGATTTGTAAGTGTATATCTTCAAATATAATTGTTGATGAATATATAACAATGAGTTCATATGAATGTGGTCAAACATTTCATTGTTCTATTTTCCAGAAAATACTGGGTAGAATTTTTGTTTTTAGATTCTTACCAAAAAACTTTCAGTGTTCCTCATATAACTGATAATTAACTCTGTCTTCATTTGAGCATAATTTAAGGCCACAAACATCATTAGCATTTACTCAAACTACCATGTTGCAATATTACAATGATACAATAGAAAGAATAATTCAAAACATACTTCAGCAAGTAACATAATAAAACTTACTTGAGCAAACACTATGAAGCAAATAGCAACAAACAACAGAAACAAAAACACCCAAGTTAAGAGACTTGTGAGAACCGAAGAGACATTAGTGGGTTCATTTTTGTCATAAAGGAAATACAAGGTCAGTATGGTATTTGTTGGTAAATGTATTACATCTTGTCAGAGAGAGAGTCCCAATTAATAAATTTTTTTCCTTTCACACATATGCAACTACTGGGAATTTTGTTTCAAATTGTAAAAAGTTATAAAGGAAGACAATCCATAAAAAAGATAAATGTTGATATTACTGATGCTGAGGATAACATATTTGATCAAAGATTTCTAGTGAAAATGTGTTCATTAGAAGCTTTGGACTTTACACATAATCTTCACTATAATTTAGATATATATGTACATATTTTTATGTGTCTTTTTGTTTATTTAGCCTCTAATGATAGATAGGAATTTAGCTAAAGAAATATAAAAAACAGCTCTAATCCCTTCATCCATTCTTCCCTATTTGCGCCTTCCCTATGTACTAGAATCCATATAAAGGGTGGTTACCAAAGAAAAAATGGACTTCAACATTATCGTTAAAAATAAGATTGAAATCATAGCCTCAAGTAAGATCAAACTATTTATTAATTTCCCTTACCATCACTTTCTTTATCGGTAAATCAGGATTAAAATACATTTTATATGGCTTTGTGATAATTATATGGCAAATGTATGGAAGTCCATGGATCAATGTCTGAAACATACATAGAGTTCAATAATTGGTGGTTATTATTGAAGTATTAATCCTGAAAACGTAACTTCAGAGCTGAATTATGTTTTTGCTTGATAGTTTTAAAATTGTATTTAGGGCTTTTTTTTTTTTTTTGGCATTGGGCATTGAACCCTGGATCTTGAGTATACAGAACACAAACTACACTCTTGGACCCTGTTGGATTTTTCTTAACTGATTTACAAAATTTCCGTCCATATCTTTTCATTATTCTCAAGGATAGGCATGCTATTAAGCTTATGAAACTCAATAAATCATTTTTGCTTGAGTAAAGTCAAATAATTTTAAAGATTTAAGGAATCATACAGATTATTCTGTTTCTCATTTTCAGATGGTATAGGTGAGTTGGGTTGCTCAAAAACCAAATTTCAGATTTTTCTGTCCCTTGACCATTACTGTTTCTGCCTTTATATATCACTTCATACCATATGTAAACATGGGATCTAGATATTTTTATGATTCTAATTTAAGTCCACAAATATGTTCTCTCCAAATATATCTGTCATAAAGATATTAAAACACATCTTAATTCTATTTTCTGTTTACTGTAGAAATCCACAAATATCTGTCCAATTTGCATTCAGACCTCCTTTAATTACACCCAAGACAGGAGAGAATATGATTCCAGCTGTGGGGAAAATTCCTCTGTCATTAAATTACTCACGTATTCCCTTTTCCCTTCTGTAGCTATGGAAGGTTGGTCTAACTGGGAAAGTGAGAAACCTGCCATCTGCTGAGTTTTCTTTTCCAAGAAAAAGCAGAACCCTTTCTTTCCTATATCTGCCACTCTCAGCTATCATTAATTTTTACTCATTTTCTGTTTTTAAATTTAAATGCCTAATTCTGCACATATCAAGTAGTTAAAACATTCACTGTTTTAAAAGTTGCTGAGGGCCATTGCCAAGTAGGAATGACGCATCAAAATTTCCTTGCTAGCGTACCCCATGTTAAATGGATTTCGCTGTTGACATTGCATGTAAGGTGACCTTGCTCAAGGACCAAGGCGGATCCGGGTTTAGAGCTGATCAGGTTTGAGGAAGTATCCCGCTCCTTGAGTTTAAGACAATAGGGGTTTTAGGGAAGTTGGAGGTTGAAGATTATTGCTGCCGGGATTAGGGTGTTCCTGCTGCTTGTTCCCGTTGAGTTCTCGTGAGATTCAAATGGGATATTGGAAAAAAAGCCTCATGGAGTAAGTGAATTGGGCGGAGGAGAACTGGGATTGCCCCAGAACGTGTGTAGAGGCCGGTGTGAGTTCTGGAATAAAGAATTGCTGTTTGAATCTACAAAGCTGTGAGTGGCTCGTGATCTTGTGCCCAGCCAAGACATTGGCAAAAAGTCTCTCAGAAGTTTTAAGAGAAAAAACACTAAGATTTTACTTATCTAATTAATGCAGGATTTTTACTTATATGAAAAGTATGTGTGTGTGTGTGTGTGTAACTATTTTAAACCTGTAGAAAATTGCATTTGAACATCATTTGCATTTGGAAGTTAACCAATGTAAGAGTTTCTATATTTGTGAATTTTCTTGACACCTCTAGGTATCACTTCTTTATTCCAAAGAGAGATTGCTATATTATGTAATTTATATATTTTTTATTTTTATTTTTTGATGCTGGGATAACAAGAACCTTAAGTATGACAGGTAAGCGCTCTACTACTGAGCTATACTCTCAGCCCTAAATAATCATGATAATCAATTACTGGATCTATTTTGACTGACATATGTCAATGCAACAATTTTGTTCTACACAGGTAATAAATGCAAAAGTCACATGAACTAAAACCATTTGAAAGCAACAATATAAACATATTTTAGGCCATTAGCACACTTAGTCTTTCCTATGACTTTCCTCCCACATGCTATTTTTGTCTCTCTTGAATGCAAAGTAAAAAGGTTATAACTGGCTAAGAAATCATCAGAATGGAAAATAGTGGCATGATCTAGAGTCCAACAGTTCTGGATTCAAGACACATCTCCATACAAACATGAGTAAATATAAGTGGCCCTCTTCAATATACATATTAAACTTCAGTTTCTTGATATATAAGGAGTTAATAATATTTATTCCTGGAACTCTAGTGTAGTTAAACAAATGTATATCACTAAACAAAATTTCTAGAACATAGTAAATTCTCAATAATATCAGTGAATTTCCATTGTTTGATTTTTAACATATAGTCTTCATTTTTAATGGATTCCCATTGACCATTTCAGCATTTGACTTAAATTATATACTCAAGTGTTTGAATGAATTATTTCAACCATGAATGGATTGATCATAAGGAAGTAATGGGATATAAATTTAGAAAGGAAATACTATTTTCAATAAAAAATTCAGAGAAACATTTATAATAAAACTGATTCCTAAAACCACAAATCTTAAGGAAACAAAGTTTAAGGTTCATCAATTCTATCCCATTGCTTTATTATAGCTTTTAGTTTTGATAGAATTTCAAGCTAGAGAAACATTTGCAAGGATTATTTAGTCACTCTCATATATTCCTTGCCTAAATTGCACTTTGCCCAATTTGCCTTATCATTATTGACAAAAATGATTTTAAGAGTAAGCTAGATATGTGGCTCTTCTTTACATATTCACAGCTCAATTATATTTCCTAAGAATAGGATCATTATCTATATAATCATTATTATTATCAAAGGTGGAAAATTGAATATTGATACAACTGTTACTTAATAATGTTGTCTGTTCTTGATTTCATCAATAGTCCTAATAATATTTTTATGACTATTTTGTTCCTTCTCCTGGGTCTAATCTAGAATAATACATTTCATTTACTTTTCATGTTACTTTCATCTTTTTAATCTAGAAGAGATCCTCAGATTTTCTTTTGAGTCTAAATTTTGTTCTTTCTGTTTCTTTTATAGAACTATAAGTTGTTATGATGAGATTGCAATAAATCACCAAGTCAATCCTAACGCAAGAGACAGAAACATATTATTTACCAGGTGGTGATCTGGATTCACTAGCTGGTGGGCCAAGAGGCAAGCTGCAATCCCCTCCAAGGGTTAGAATACACCTTTATAGTCTAAAACCACATAATCATAAGTGCCTGTTGCTATGAGTCAAAAACCATAAACAAACATCATGAGATCTAAAATTATAAGCAGAAGGTAAAGTGGGTCAAAATGACCATAGTTGAGTACGAGTTAAAGAACGGTTACTAACATCTAGAAAATAATTTTCTGACAGGGTACATTGTCCAAGAAAAATGAGAACCAAAAAGAGAACAATTTTACATTGTATAAGAAGGATAGAAACATCTAAGTTTTTAAGCAGGTTCTGTTAAGCAGGATCAGGATGGCAAAGGTGGAGTCTCTCATGGGATAAGCCTTTGTCACATGACATGGAGTCTCAAGATAAAAGGAAATCTGTGTCATCATTACCCATATAACCTAGCCCATAACAAAGTGAGTTATACAAGTCATATCAATATGGGTTTGGCTAATGTTTTCCTCATGTTAAAATTTAGGTTGTGTATTTTTGGCAGGAATACCACCAAGTGTATCAGGTCCTTCTCATTGTGTTAAATCTGGAGTCACATGATATTGGTTTATCCTAATATTAGAATGCAAAGTTTGATAATATTTTCATCCTGTAGTTTTAGCATACATGGCAAATTTATTAACTTAATTTCTATATTGTTACTATTCTAAGGAATTTAAGGATTCAAGAATGTTTATCATACATTTGTATAGACTCATGGATTCTTACTTTATTGGGTCAGCTATAAATTTATTAGCATCATTATTTAATAATCATGCTATTCTCTTATATCCCTTTGTTATGTCTTCATAATTCTTTGAGCACTTTTCTTCTTCCTGATGCAATGAAATGTTCCAAGGTGAACTTCTATTTTACCTGCCCCAGCACTGGAACCAGACTTTTATGCATTTGTAGAAAATGCCAATACACTCATTTTTAAATGAACAACTAGAAAAGAAATACATATGAAGGAGTTTTTCCATCTTAATTAAATAATTAAAAGTAATATCTTCCATAGTATGAGTGAGAAAATTCATACATTATGTGTCAATTGTAGTTTATTGAGTGTTGAAATCCAAAATATAGAAAAGGGAACTCACAGCAATAATTAGTTTTGTTCCTACTTTTGGATCCACTCATTTTTGTAATCCTCATAGTCTGAAGGAAAAGCTATTCTTTTTCTTTCAAGCACATTCTTTCTCTGTCCCCCCCCCTCTTTTCTCTGACTCCTATTCCAATTCCTGGATCATGGGAATAATGAAATTAAAACTTTACTGAAGATAAATAAAGCTTTATTTTCTTGCTTGCACATATCTCTAAGGAAAGAAATCTCCATGTATCTAGCTACCTGTTTGGAATTTTTATGTGTTCTTCAGGTGAGGGAGTGGAAAAATAATACACATGAATTAATGTACCAATAAATTATATTGCCCCCAGCTCTTTCTCCCATATCAGGAGAACATTTTTGCTCACTGTCTTGATAACTAAATACCCAACACCTTGTTGCATATTTGTATGTGATTAGAAACATCAGATTCAGCAGGAGTTGACTCTGTGTAAAATTGCTTTCCTGCTGCTCTGGGTTCTCATTGTGAAAGAAATCTAGTGAGTAAATCAGTTCACCGTCAGTGTCTATGAATTTAAAGTATCCATTCTTTCCAGGACATGGGCACATACACTGAATGAGAGGGATGTTTAACTCCAAGAAATGCAGCTCTAATTATGGATATTTGGAATGACTTTAG
This sequence comes from Spermophilus citellus, assembly GCF_964194105.1. Taxonomy (NCBI): domain Eukaryota; kingdom Metazoa; phylum Chordata; class Mammalia; order Rodentia; family Sciuridae; genus Spermophilus; species Spermophilus citellus. Next base: position 74,200,020 of record NC_138193.1, on the reverse strand, counting down.
TTGAGGAAAGGCTTGGGACCATTAGAAGGTAGACTATAACTTTTGGAAAGGTCATAGACCTTGGCATATACACCTCTTTAGTAAGGTCTGAGTCTCAATGAGTAAGTAACTTTTTTTTTATGAGGATAGTTTGATTCATAGAACTTAGGGCAAATAATAATGCTTTGCCAAGCAATATAACCAGAGGAGATAGGTTTGTGGATAGGGATTTAACCCACCTGAAGGAAATTCCCTTGTGTCATTACTGAATAACTAATGGAAATTCTTATTTGGACCATTTTTGCTTTCAGGTGGCAAAATAAGTCTTCTCTTTGCACAGGGGGTTTAGAACCTAAGATCTTGGCAAAGCGTGAAACTCTTCTATTCATGCAGAAACAGAGCTGGGAGTTAACGTTCATTTGTAATTTCCTTAGGGATGAAATAGGCTCAATTATCAGCAGGCAAGGTAGCTGTCTCTGGAAAAAGCTAAGGATGATGACTTCTACATGTCCTCACTTAATATGCATCAAGAAGTGGACATTGACCTTCGGTGAGTACAGCTTTCATTTACTGGGTAATGAAGCAATTTGCTGTCAAATTGTTTTATCAGACTGTATTAGTCACCTGGGATACAGTGGATAAGGATTTTTATTTTATTATTTTCATGGGACCAGACCATTGCAGCTGAATTTCATTTAAGAAAACATACTAGAACATGCATTTTCTGTAGATTCCTAAGAAAGAGTATTTTTATTCTTTTGAAAAGATGGGTTATAAAAGATCTTGAGAGTGTTTTTTAAAAATTATTTTTATTTTATTTATTTATTTTTTACAAACTCTTAAGCTTGACAGGAGGCTTAAGTTCCTAGTGGTAGTGGCTCCTTTGTGGCTGAATTGTCAGAGAAACTCCTGCAGGATAACCCTCTTTACCAAAAGAAAATAATTCACATCCATCTAACAATGTTCCCATTTAACCATTCAGCTTTTTCCCCATTCAGGATTTGGCCCAAATTATAGACAGTACCTTAGGATCAGGTACATTTACCTGAGTGGATCCAATATTGGAGAAAAATTATGGTTTCACCCAAGAATTCTCTTAAGCCTGTATCTCTTTCAACACAAGATGGGCTTTCATTAAAATGGCAATGAACTACTTACCCTATTTCAATATGAACACTAACTATTCCATCTGCTTTCATGGTATCAGTAGCATATATATTAATCCACAATTAGAAATATACATTATCACACATTGAAATCTTACCTAAGAGTTCAACCTGTACTTTCCAAATCCTTCAAACAACTAATGGAAACTAATTGATGTAGAGACATGATCCAATTCCATCTGCTGGACATTTTAATGTATTTTTCTATGTCATATTTCACCATCAAAGTATTACAAATCCAAAGCTTATGTGTTTGATTTCTTTTGAAATGTCTTTTTTTGGTCTATAATATTAAGCTATGGGCTTTCAATTAGGATGACATCAGAAACAGGAGTATCATAAGCATTTTCTCTATAATCCCACTATTAATACTATTTAAGTTTTTAACTATCTTCAAGATAAACTTTCATTACATTCAACAAAAGAAAAAAATTGTCAAAGTTATCTTTTGATAAAATAGGACTAATTAGAATCATCTATCGACTCAGTTCTCTAGTTTATTTTTGTTTTCAGGAAGCTTAGATGTAAATTAATGTTTAGACAATAATGTTTTGACATACATTTTTTATTTTTATTTTTATTTTCTATTCAATTTTGGTGTCATATGGTGCTCTTAACTCTTTGTCTTTCATCGGAAGCCACCCAGTAACTGTTGGAGATATGTGGAAATCTTACCTGAGAGTTCAACTTGTACTTTCTAACTCCATCAAACAAGTAACTGAAACTAACATAGAGTCATGATCCAATTCCATCTGCTGGACACTTTAATGTCTTTGTCTATGTCAAATTTTATCAGTGGACTATGAAAGATCCAAAGCTGTTGAATCTATCAAAATATTTTTTATTTGAAAAGATAGAGCCCCCCAACAAACAATAAGCAAATAATTTAAGTGTTTTCTTAAGCAATGAAAAGTGGGGGGTAAAAGATAAGGGAGATAAGTAAAGTTTCTCATACTATTTTTGGGTTCTCTGTTCTCATCTTTTCTAAACTTTGAGTAGTTATGTGTCACTTAACAACAGGGATATATCCTGAGAAATGCATCATTAGGTGATTTTTATCATTATGTGAACATTATAACATGGAGTTACCCAAACCTCAATATTATAGGTCAATCGCTCTATGTGGCCTTTTGATGAAAACAAGATCAAGAACGTGATAAACACAAAATATATGAGGCTTCTGCTAATGTAACATTGAATATTGATTTATAGTAAATTATTCTTACAAATACAGGAATGCATGCTAAAATAACAATAAAAAGTGCAGTATACTAAGAACATAAACCAGTAACACAATCATTTATTACCACTATTAAGTATTATCTACTGTATGTAGTTGTATATGCTATACTTTTATGTGACTAATAGTGCACTAGGTTGTTTATACACAAATCACTACAAACACGTGAGTAATGAGGTACGCTATGATGTTATGATGACTATGATATCACTAGGTGATAGGAATTGCTCAGCTCCATTGCAATCTTAAGAGACCACCATTGTGTATTTCCACCATTGGGGATGAAAACGTCACTACACAACAGCTGACTGTATTTACTAACCTAAAATATTGACCCAGAAATACCTTCCAAGACTAGGTTAGAATTTACTCTGCATAATTTATTGTTGGAGTTTATTAACTTATTTAATTTCTCATAATACAGTAGTCATAGATTTGATTGTAGAACGAACAATTTGCATTTGCTTTATTTCACAACTCCATGAAACCTATATATTTTTAACTAACATTTAAACAACTTTGTGCAGTTAGACATTAGCTAACTGGAAATGAAATAAAATCAGATAATTAAATGTGAAAAAAGTATAAATATCAGATATACAAATGAAATATTTTAAATGTAGCCTCAAATGTATGTTATTATATACTTTTATACAGAACTAGAATATACTAGAGTTCATTCATTTTATATTCTGGCAAGTTTTCTTTATTTTGCTCATGTCCTGAGATTTTCTGTGAGGCTGAATTTAAAGGTGATGGATTAATTAATATAGTGGAATAAATTTTACAGCACCACAGCATTCAGATAGTGGCTTGTATACTCTTGGCAGTTTTTAGCCATGTTTATTATGATGATCATGAGCAGAGTGGAAAGATATGAAAAACTTGCAATTTAGACAGAAATGCATGTTTAAAACTAGGGACAAAGGGGCTGGGGATGTGGCTCAAGCAGTAACGTGCTCGCCTGACATGCGCGAGGCACTGGGTTCGATCCTCAGCACTACATAAAAATAAAACAAAGACGTTGTGTCCACCGAAACTGAAAAATAAATATTAAAAAATTCTCTCTCTCTCTTCTCTCTCTCTTAAAAAAAAAGTAGGGACAAGGAGGCTGTGGTTGTTGAGGACATACAGTCACTAAAGAAATGCTAAGTATAGAGAGGCACTAGGAAAGAGTTTGATGGCTTGTCAATTTCTGAAAGACTTCAGGAATTGGCAAGACCACACCTATTATAGAATCAATGGTATAAAAATTCCTTTAAGAAGAGACCATCAGGGCACCCTGCTTGCTCAGGAGAGCATAGGAAGTTGTTTCACTGTGTACAATCACCTAGCCATTCAGGTGTTGTTGCAGCCATGGTCCTATGAGGCTTGGTTACTGCTCACCTTGGCCACGTGGTGTTGGTTTTTCAGGAATGCAAGGTGCCGGAATTAGGTGGTCAAGGAAGCTTCCACCAAGATTTTGAAAGAAGGTTTCAGAGCCAGGCAAACTGTAGCGTGTTTAGAATTCCTAGAGGCAGTTCCTGAAAGGGCAATTCATGAAGATATGAGAAGGAAATCAAAGCTGCAATGGAGACCCCTGAGGTTCAGAGGTGCCAGTAACCTGGGATGCCTGCAGAGGAAAGCTGAAGGCATTGAGCAAAGACAAGCCAAGAGAGGGGTCATGTGGGCTACAACCAGCAAGGCGATAGGAGCAGAGCTGCACAAGCCCTTTGGAGAGAATATCATGGTGCTGTGTATCCCAGATGCTGGATGTGAATCTATAGTTCTTGTTTGCCCAGATGGATTTCAGTCTTTTCTTTGGTCCCATCCCTTCTATCTATGCCTGTATCTCTCTCTGTAGAGTGAAAATGTTTGCTCTGTGCCATTATATCTTGGAACTTGTTTTTGATCTTTACAGAGGCTCATAGCTAAGAGTTTGCCTTCAGTCTCAGATAAGACTTTGAATTTAGACTTTTGGATAATGCTAGACTTATTAAGATTATGAGACTCTTAGAAATGGACTAAATGTATTTTACATTGTGAGATGGGCATGAACTTTTAGGGGCTATGGGTAGAATGCTATGATTTGGATATGAGATGATCCCAAAAGTTCTTATGTGGGACAATGCAAGACTATTTAGAGATGAAATGATTAGATTATGAGAGCTGTGACCTAATCTTAAGTGGTATTAATCTACTTAAGAGGTTTAACTGGGTAGTAACTCTAGTAGGTAGAGTGTGGCTAGAAGAATACGGTTTTGGGGGACATTATTTAGGGAGTCTGTATTTTATCCTGGCCATGAACTAAGGCCATAACATAATTATATGCCTGGACCAGATTTATCTGGAAACTTATAGAATTGTTTATAATAATTAAACCATTGGATATTGAGGAAAATTGCAAAATACAGAAGTGTGAAAATATAATTTTTGCTATAGGAAAATTTAGGAGGAGATAAGTAAATTATTTTTAAACCAAAGGATTGGTATTTAAAACATTCAAAATTAAAGTTGTATGAAGACTTTTAGTAAGTGTGAATATGGAATTTTATAAGGTTAATTTGGGTACAATTTCCAGTTTTTGAAATTGTTTAGGTAATCTTTTCTGTCTTCCTCAAATCCTAATTCTTGGATGTTTATTAGCATTGCACAATGGTTTCTTGTGTCTCAATTCTTAGTGCATGCATCTTTTCAGATGGCCCAAATAAGTAGAACCTTAAAATAATGAAAGTATTTTGAGGATTTGGCATAGAATAATAATAAGATAGTAGCAATATGACTCCAGCAGACCTAGGTTCAAATTCTGTCCATATCAGCTCTGAGACATAAACAACTCATTCCACAAGTGGGTTCTTAATTTATTTATGTGAAAAGTGGGGATAGTATAATAAAATTCCTCATGCTTAATATGAGAATTAACACAGGGCAGGGATATTTCAAGTTTGTTTACTGCTGTGTCACTGGTGCTTCAAGTCATGCTTGATATAATAGGTATCTTAACATGTTTTTGCTGCTAAAACAGAATACCTGAGGTTGTGTCATTTATATTGAACAGAAACTTATTTATAATAGTTCTGTAAACAGGGAAGTTCAAAAATCAAGGGATTGCTATGTGTTGAGGGCCCTTTTGCTGCATCATCCCATAGCAGGTAGTTCACAGAGGACCAGAAAACAAGAGAGGATTGAATTAATCTCTTTGAAAGGATACCAAGATACTATTTTCTATTCAGAAATAGAAGCAGTCATGCATATATCTGATGCACATCGGGGCTTCTTTAGAGTTGATACAAAAAAATCAAGGAAAATATTTTTACTGGGGATCTCTTAACGTTTTTGTTCCAGAAGTTATGGTCCAATCTCTGTTTAAAATGTATGTCTATAGAAAGTCCAGCTATAGTAAGTGGGCTGGAGAGCAGGAGGTGGGATATATCTGCCAATGAAAGACGCCATCAGACATTTTAGGTGACCAAGAAGAAAAATCTGTAAATTCTCATTATTATTATTATTCATTGGCCTGTTTTTTCATGCATTTATTCATTAAATCACACAATGAAAATTTCAGATGTGTTAGGTAATGGTTTTGTATTTATAAATAAGACAGATAATATTCCTGCCCTTCTGGAACTCATAATTAGAGAGCAGAACTCACCATCTTTTCCAGATCCCTTAAGAAATTATGTCAATGCCAAAGCAGTGGCACATACCTGGTAATCCTATTTATGGGGGCTCGGAGCTGATTCATAAAGAGTCCAAGTTTGAGGCCAGCCTGGAAAAAATTATTAAGACCCTGTTTCAAAATAAAAAGGGTAAGGGATGTAGCTCACTCAGTAATAGAGTTTCCTATGTTGAATCCCTAGAACATTCTTTCTGCCCTGCAACAAGAATTTATTTCAACAAATTTCTGTTCTTTTCACTTGATTTATTCGTAAAAATATTGGAGTAGGGAAGTACAGACAGTTTAGTTTGTTTGTCACTCCCCCTGTGAGGAGCAGACCTAACCTGAAGCAAATTAAGGAGCCAGGAGCTTTGTGTCATTACAAGTTTTTCAGACTTGGCCAGTTCCAATTAGAGTAGAACATTTCATACCATAAAGTGACTTTTTTTTTAACCCTCACTTTGTCCACTATACAGGAAAACTGACATCTCATTCAATATTGAATAGTAAACCATTATTTAGAATGACATAACAGCATATGTCTGCTAGGTATGACCATCAAGCAGAGGAAACAATTGTTTTTCAAACTTAATCTGAAAACTTAGGAAAAATGAAAAACAAAGCAAAAAAGAAGACCTAACTCTTAAGAAGCAATTTTTTGTTTGTTTGTTTCATACTCAGAGATAGAAAGTAATAGTTGGGTGAAAAAGATAATTAGTACTCATAGAATTGTGGTAATTACGATGCTACATCTGTTTAAAATATTACCAAATATTCCTCTACTGAGAAGATATCTTTAAAAAAATTCATGCACGTGAGTACCAGATGATGCCAAGATCATCTTGGAAAGAATTAAAAACTAGAAATAATACAAATGTCCATCAACAGAATAGTGTGAGTTACAATACATTCATTCAATAAGATATTATATCTCTGTGAAAATAAATCATGACTGCTACCTACATCATATGGATCAATCTCAAAACAAAGTTCAGTGTTAAGATTCAAGTACCGGGGCTGGGGTTGTGGCTCAGCGGTAGAGCGCTCGCCTAGCATGTGGGAGGCCCTGGGTTAGATCCTCAGTACCACATAAAGAATAAATAAATAAAGATATTAAAAAATATTTTTTTAAAAAAGATTCAAGTACTGAAGAATTTTTAAAACATGATTCCATTTATATTAAATTCAAAAATAGGCAAAAATAATTAATATACTGGAGATATATAAACAAGAAGCAGAAACTATAAATAAACACAAGGGAGTAGTCAATACAAAATTTAGGGTAACATTATCCCTGATTGGAAAGAGGATAAAAGCAATAAGGGAAAGGCACCCATGGGTGATGGAGGAGGGGTAAAGTTCTATTCTTGGTCTGAGAAATGAGTAGAAGAGTGTTTATTATTCTGCTTAAAATATATGAATACATACACGAATACATACCTTTAATGTTTTTATCATAGTTATATATAATGTTGGGGTTCATTTTGACATAATCATATATGCATAGAATATAATTTGTTCAACTTCAGTCCTTAGTACTTCCCCTTTTCCTCCCCTCCTCTCTACCCCTATTCCCCTTCCTCTACTCTCCTGGTCTTCCTTGTATTTATTTAAAGGTTGTTTTAAATTAGTGCATAAAAAAACAAAAACAAAGTACATGTATAAAGACATGAATTGGCGTGAACATACATTATATACAAAGATATGAAAAATTGTGCTGTATATGTGTAATACAAATTGTAATGCATTCTGCTGTTGTATATTTAAAAAAATAAAATCAATGAAAAAAGACTACAAAGTAATAATAATAACCAATGAATTAGGAATGGGTAGATGTATAAATGAAATAATAATGATAGAATGTTGATAATTGTTGAAGGCTGGTTGTGGGCACATGGATATTGTTGTACTATTCTGTTTATTTTTTATACTTTTAAAATTTTAAATAATAAAATGCTTTTAAACCATGATTGAAAAAATAGATAGAAAAAAGAAAAAATAAATTAGTGCATAAATACAAAAAAATAAATAAATAAAATATTACCAAAGGGGAAAAGTTAGTATCACTGATGCTGGCCACATTTTTTACACTACTGGGGAGGGTATAGACCTTCAAATGTGTGTTTGTTCTTGTTTGACACAAGAATGTTTAAAATGCTGCCCCCAAACAGAAAAACACGCAGTGTTCTATAACTTTAACTTTTACTGTGAGAGTTTCTCAGTCTTGGCAAAGCTAGGCTCCATGTTTTAATCAGTTTAATCAATTCAGTATTAAAGTGGTGGGCTTTTTGTTGTTGTTTTAATCAATTTGTTCTGTACAGTTTACAACTAAAGTTAATTCAGCATTCAGTCAAGATTCATTTTCAATTCAATTTCTTGACCAAATTGCATTTTTACATTAAATTACATTCTATGGATGTAAGTTTCGTGTGATTATAATGATTAATAAGGCCATGTAACTTGATAAATTAACCATAATTGACTACAGAGATTGGTAAGGTAAATCCCATTATACAGAATCTAATTTGAGAGGTTGGAGATAAGTGTAGGTGGGTGAGGGGCTTTACCATTCTTTATGGTGTTTTTTGGAGAGACCCATTAACCTACGAGAATTACTCTTTATTTACTTGTAACTTGTTTCATATAACTCAACCCTGTGTGTTTTAAATGACTAAATAGATAGCTACTAGCAATAGTAATTTTAAGCCTTTCTTAAATGCTAAATAAAATACTAAAATAGTATTAACATCCTATAACAGAACATAATTTCCCAATAAGAAACATTTTTTTTTCTACTCATCTTAAGGGTATTTTATAGAAGAACAAACAATGAGAAATATTCTGTGTTCTAGTTTGAATTCTTTTTGAATCATATTCATATGCACTTAAAACATGTAAAAACATGAAAGAACATGAAAAAGCATGAGACATGGAAGAAATTATTTTACATATCGATGTAATTAACTACTATTTAAAGGAGGTAGAGAGGGAAGATGGGAGGGGAGGGGAGGGGAGGGGGGACAGTAGGGGATAGGAAAGGTAGCAGAATACAACAGTCACTAATATGCCATTATGTAATAATGTGAGTATGTAACAGTTGTGATTCTGCAATCTGTATTTGGGGTAAAAATGGGAGTTCAAAACCCAATTGAGTCTAATGTATGAAAGATGATATATCATGAGCTCTGTAATGTTTTGAACAATCAATTAAAAAAAATAAAAAAAATAAAGGTATTTGACTATGAGTGGGTTGCAAAATACATAGCTCTAGGAAATTGATGTATACTATCCTTCCTTTTTTATTTTGGTACTGGGAAGTGAATGGAGGGGTTCTTATCCACTGAGCCACATCCCTAACCCTTCTTATTTTTTATTTTGGAACAGGGTTTATTTAAGTTGCTTAGGGCCTCACTAAGTTGCTGAGGCTAGCTTCAAACTTGTGATCCTCCAGCCGCAGCCTCTTGAGTTGCTGGGGTTGCAGGCATATGCTACCAGGTCCAGTTCACTGCCTCTCTTCTACCAATAAATTATCCAGATAATTTTATTTTAGTTTACTTTTTGGTAATGTAAGTATCTGGGAGAAAGCAAAGAATAATCCTCAGTTCTCCATGTTGTATAGCTAAACTATAGACATTCCCAATGAGTTATGTGATATCTAGGTTTTTCTATTGGATCTTAACTTTTAAAGAGCATTTAAGAATGTCAACCAGACAATTGCTCACTAAAGTTATTAGAATTCTTGTCTGACCATAAAATAGATGGTGCTGAAAAAAAGAAATGAAGTAGTCAAGTAGTTTTGGTTGCAAGTAAACAAATTATATAAAATAATAATAACCACAAATTTTATACTTGCTTAATATGGGAAAAGTATTTCAATTCTTAACTACTCCTTAGTAGGTTCACACACTTCTATTTCATTAATTGAGTGGATTGTTGACCTAAGGTTTGTTCTTTGATGCCAAACCACAGATGCCAGTTTGACTTATTAGTATTTCATCATTAGAGTAATTATTATGCAAACAAACAAAATGTGAGCATGAAACACATTTTATTTCAAGTGAAATTAAATTGAGTACTTTGAAAATATTCTTTCTTCCTTTCTTTTTTCCTTCTTTCCTTTTGTAGCTCCAGGTATCAAATCCATGGCCTTGAGTGTGCTAGGCAATTGCTCTCCCACTGATTTATGCCCCCAGCTCTAAAACTTTTTCTGTACCCTATAAACCTAATTAGGCAGCAGGAAATTTTGATTATACAGAATGAGTTTTCACTGAAATAAAATCAGATCCTCAAAGTTTACTTCTTCCATGAAATTTTATTTTAAATTTATTTTATACGAGGGTGGGGGTTTTTACTTGTGGGAATGTAACTTTAGGGTACTTGAACTTTACTTCCATGACAATGTGGCATTTCTTAAATGTATTACTGAATTTTCAGAGTTACTTCCACCTTTTTCTAACTTGGTATATATGTCTGGAGATCCACAGTATATTAGGTTTTTGTGGTAGGGTAGGAATGCCATTCTTTCACAAAGACAGCTATAGGTTAGCCTTGGGTGTACACTGGCTTCTACTGCTCTGTTTTTTTTAATTTTCTTGTTAGATCTCAAAAAAATGTCTGGTGAATGTTTTTTCATTAGGTAGAAAAATAAAACACATACACCACACACACACACACACACACACACACGTATACATATGTACATATAAATACAAATATGTATATATGTGTATCTATACATATATACACACATATGTGTACAGCCATATCCATTTAGTGCTACTATATTTAAAACACTTCATAGAATGTCTGACACAAATTAGACCCTTAATAAATGATAGTTGTTATTTTTGATGCTTTTATTATTTTTTTTTAAATCTAGGGAAACTAGGAAAAAATGCAAATATTTGAAGGTGAGGGAAAGGAAAAGAAGATCTTCGAAATACTGAAACATATGTCATTAGGAAAATAAGATAGTGATAGAAGCTAAGATTTGATTTAACTATTGTAGTAACTTCTGTCCATTGAAAGAGACTCCCACTGGTCCCTATGGCGCATTGATGTAATCCCAGCAGCTCGGGAGGTTGAGGCAGGAGTACTATGGGTTCAAAGCCAGGCTTAGCAACAGGGAGACACTAAGCAACTCAGTGAGACCCTGTCTGTAAAAAAAAAATACTAGGGATGTGGCTCAGTAGCTGAGTGCCCTTGAGTTCAATCCCTAGTACCAAAAACAAAAAGAAAAGAAAGAAATAAAGAGATTTCCAATTTAAAATCATGGAATATATAAAAATCTCACCTTTCTAGTGTCAGCAAACTGATAACTCATGAGTGCTAAGGCTTCTCTATTTGTCTGCCCTCTCCAAGTAAGTGAGGCCATAAAGTTATGGAACATATTAATTTTATCATTTGTGTTGGACGGCTCATAGTTTTGTTGGTGACATTTAGAATTCAGAGAATGAAAGGTAAATCGCAAAACAAAAATAAAATTTTGTGGTTGGAACAGCAGTATGTCCACAGTCAAAGTTGTGGAAAGCATTCAACATAAATCTGTTGAGCATCCTTATCTTTGTTAAGTTTTTCAGTGGAGGGATATTTTCCTAAGGTGTGCAGAAAGGCTTTCTGAAATTTTTAAAACTAGCTTGAGCAAAGTCTAGCAAACTGACCACAGGCAGGATTCAGAATCCTGTAATTTCATTGCCAAAGGGTTCTATTCTGCTTAATTTTCATTAAAACAAGAATTTAAATACCAATTAATGTCTACATACTTAGAGCTTTAATGAAATTTTACTATTGATTTTCTAGTATTTTACATCCTTTATAACATTGGATTACTTTGCAATTATCAACATAGTTTGAAATATCCTTTGGTCTCGAAGCTAACATTTTTTTTTTTTTAAGTTTCGATTCAAGTGTGACCACAAGTTTGGTTAGCAGGGAGAGACATGGATCTCGGATGGAATTTTTTTTTTTTTTTTTTAGGGCTGTGGTCTATCCATACCTGGCTCAAGAAGTGTGGTCAGTGATTTGATTTGCTGTAGAAACCACACTTGTGGTTTATATACTGAAACTTTTGTTTTCTTCCACTTTTATTTTGTTTCCCAGAAGCATCCAAGAAACTTTTAAAGCTGTAAATAATTAATTTTCTGGAGGTTTCTATCTTGAATGGAGATGAGAATATAAATCTCTTTATCTTAGGAACCTCAAGCTTTCTCTTGGGCCTGGCGCTTTCATATGCACCCTTAATAAGCATAAATAGTCCTTTTATTTCCCTAACTTTATCTTGAATATTTTGTTGAATTATGCAAACTGGTACATAAACAAGATGGGCTGTTATGTCTGAGCAAGTACATTGTTACACATAAAAGAGAAAAAATAAATAAAAGAAAAAGATGAGAACTTAGTTGAGTCTGCACTTTCTTGGATATAAAAGGGAATAGGATTTTTGAAAATGGTGTGAAAAGTAGTATGTAGGAAAGTTAGAGGACAGCCATCAACATGGACATAGACAAGTCTACATCAAGGATGTCTTTGAAGAAGGAAAAATGGGTATGAGGTTGAAGGAAGAGACAGAAGGCACAATAGAGAAGAATACAGAATAGATCACTGCTTCAGTTAATAACAAAATCTAGGTAATCTGCTAGAGTCCGGCTCTTCCACAGTGAAGTCAGTCTTGCCGAAGTCCAAGAACTATGTGGACTATGAGAAATTTTAAGTTGGTAACCTTTTCCATGGTTGACTGCTGATGTGAGATTATGAACTAAATGTTTTGACTTCCCCATAGTACTTTCTTCTTTACCTTGGGTAGAGCAGTAAACAATATTAAAACTACAGAACAGAGTAAACTTCTCAGACTGGTTATCATCTTTATTTCTAGCTAGTTTAGAAAGCAAGCTGAGTGATGGAAACATGATTTTAAGGATTGATAGCAAACAAGGAGAAGGTGGGGCACTAGTAAAGTACAAATGGCTGATGATAGAAACAGGGAGCACTAGCTCCAAGTTTCTAGTGTCCAGTGAGATGTTTATGGAAACAGAAGTTATGTGGTCTTCATAATACAAAAAAGGGGCTAACATCTAGACAAAGTGTTGGTGACTTTATGGAGCTGGTGCAGGAACAAAGGACAAATCAGGAGAAGGGTAGCTGCTGAATGAAGATTGTAAAACACTGGCAAGAAAGAAACAGGAAAGCAATATCGTATACTTCATTATTCCTCGTTGTCTCATGTATTCACATTATTTTCCTCTGCTTCAGTTTCCTCACTGATTTTATGGTTTTTAGGCCTCTCCAATAGACAATTTTAATTTATTTATAAAATGGTTACTTATGCTTATATAAAATATCTCTTTTATGATGGCTACCAAAAAGGCTGTACACATAGGCAGAACCCACCTTTACTACCCATATTTGGGGGCATGTTTTTTTTTATTCTTGTGAAGATTAAACAAACATCCAATATCTTACCTTTCTGCTACAATAATTGAATTACAAGAAACAGAAATGAGCTGATACATTGAATACTAGCATGTTCCCTACAATGCCAGAGGTGATTTTACTTGCCAAATTAATTCAGTTGGCTCTGTATTACGAGCTCCACCACATGGATGATAAACAGGTGGAAGTGCTATAAACAAAAGATAATGATAAATGGCAGAGTATCAAGAGGGAGGTGTAGAGATGTCAAATGAAATGTCACTGAAGTCAGTGCTAACCAGACTGACTTAACAACTTCACGGTCTGCTACACGAAGGGAACAATACAGTGAATGGAATTAACAAGCATCCAAGAGTGTCTTTCCTGTGTCACAAAGGTGGCTATGGGAAACGCAAGCAGAAGAGCAGGACAGTCATAATCACAGAAGGACCCAGTTTCTATATTCTTCACAGAAAAATGGATAAGGACTCATTCCAAAAGAGTAAATCATATTTCAGCAAAATTTTAGTACAAGCAAAATCTCAGATGCTTATAAATGAATGTGAAATACTTTGCAGAGTTCCCACATACAGTAAACACTCAAAACACATTACATTTTTATATTTTTAGAGTCAAAAGGTTATGTTAGGAGCAAAATTGCACATGGCTTTACAAATAAAGAAACATGAAAAATATTTTTTTCTACTAATGGCTGTATTTTTCTAAGTTTTATCCAATCACACTATAACGCAGAAAATCATCAATGGGTGACCTATTTGAAGTCTTACTTTTTGAAAAGGGACAGGGTGTAAATTTTTGAGAAGCATCATGATATGGTACAAATCATCACTTAACAAATGTTTACTGTGTTTTGAGTTGGGGATACAGCAAGGCATAGACAGACTTTGCCCTCATAAAAAGTAATTTTTCAGAAAGCAGAAAACATTGAGTCTGAATTCCAATCCTAATACTGTATTGGGTAAATTTTAGCCAGATACTGAAACTTAAGGGGAAATTGACTTTTGTTTTTTTTTTAATACATGAAGTAAGGCTTAAAGTGCTTGTCATATATAGTTATTTTGAGTATTTAATGAAATAAAATGCATCAGGCTTTACTACATATCTGTCACAGAGGTGACATGATTTCTGTCATATGTAGTACCAGTAAATAATGTGACAGGCACAGAATTCCATGAGCATAAAGAAAGCTAACCAAATGTTCTCTTCTCTTAATAACAACTCAGGTGACAAAATACATTGATGGTGATTCTGTTTTATATCATAGAATTGATATTTTGGAAAGAGAATTTATAAAATTCTTAGATAAGCGAACTTTGAAGGTGAAGACTTAAATTATCCTTTAAAATTAATTAATTAATTTTGATTGACAAATCATAATTATATATAGTTATTGAGTTCAATGTTGTGTTTTGATAAATATATACAAAGTAGACTGATTAAGTCAATCTAGAAACATGATTCATTTACATATCATATTTATTTATTTATTTATTTAACTTCTTTTTTTATTGTTGGTCATTCAAAACATTACATAGTTCTTAATATATCATATTTCACAGTTTGATTCAAGTGGGTTATGAACTCCCATTTTTACCCCGTATACAGATTGCTGTATCACATCAGTTACACTTCCATTGATTTACATATTGCCATTCTAGTGTCTGATGTATTCTGCTGTCTATCCTATTCTCTACTATCCCCCCTCCCCTCCCCTCCCGTCCCCATTTTCTCTCTCTACCCCCTCTACTGTAAATCATTTCTTCCACTTGTATTATTCTTCTCTTACCCCTCATTTCCTCTTATATGTAATTTTGTAAAACCCTGAGGATCACCTTCCATTTCCATGCGATTTCCCTTCTCACTCCCTTTCCCTCCCAACTCTCATCCCTGTTTAATGTTAATCTTCTTCTCAAGCTCTTCATCCCTACCCTGTCCTTGTTTACTCCCCTTATATCAAAGCAGTCATTTGGCATTTGTTTTTTAAGGATTGGCTAGCTTCACTTAGCATAATCTGCTCTAATGCCATCCATTTCCCTCCAAATTCTATGATTTTTGTCATTTTTTAATGCAGAGTAATACTCCATTGTGTATAAATGCCACATTTTTTTATCCATTCATCTATTGAAGGACATCTGGGTTGGTTCCACAATCTTGCTATCGTGAATTGTGCTGCTATGAACATCCATGTAGCAGTGTCCCTGTAGCATGCTCTTATTAGGTCTTTAGGGAATAGACAGAGAAGGGGAATAGCTGGGTCAAATGGTGGTTCCATTCCCAGCTTTCCAAGAAATCTCCATACTGCTTTCCAAATTGGCTGCACCAATTTGCAGTCCCACCAACAATGAACAAGTGTACCCTTTTCCCCGCATCCTCTCCAGCACTTGTTGTTGTTGGACTTCATAATGGCTGCCAATCTTACTGGAGTGAGATGGTATCTTAGGGTGGTTTTGATTTGCATTTCTCTGACTGCTAGCGATGGTGAGCATTTTTTCATGTACTTATTGATTGATTGTATGTCCTCCTCTGAGAAGTGTCTCTTCAGGTCCTTGGCCCATTTGTTGATTGGGTTATTTGTTATCTTATTGTCTAATTTTTTGAGTTCTTTGTATACTCTGGATATTAGGGCTCTATCTGAAGTGTGTGGAGTAAAGATTTGTTCCCAGGATGTAGGCTCCCTGTTTATCTCTCTTATTGTTTCTTTTGCTGAGAAAAAACTTTTTAGTTTGAGTAAGTCCCATTTGTTGATTCTAGTTGTTAACTCTTGCGCTATGGGTGTCCTATTGAGGAATTTGGAGCCTGACCCCACAGTATGTAGATCATAGCCAACTTTTTCTTCTATCAGACGCAGAGTCTCTGATTTAATATCAAGCTCCTTGATCCATTTTGAGTTAACTTTTGTGCATGGTGAGAGAAAGGTATTCAGTTTCATTTTGATGCAAATGGATTTCCAGTTTTCCCAGCACCATTTGTTGAAGATGCTATCCTTCCTCCATTGCATGCTTTTAGCCCCTTTATCAAATATAAGATAGTTGTAGTTTTGTGGATTGGTTACTGTGTCCTCTATTCTGTACCATTGGTCCACCCGCCTGTTTTGATACCAGTACCATGCTGTTTTTGTTACTATTGCTCTGTAGTATAGTTTGAAGTCTGGTATCACTGTACCACCTGATTCACACTTCCTGCTTAGCATTGTTTTTGCTATTCTGGGTCTTTTATTATTCCATATGAATTTCATGATTGTTTTATCTATTTCTACAAGAAATGCTGTTGGGATTTTGATTGGCATTGCATTGAACTTATAGAGAACTTTTGGTAAATATTGCCATTTTGATGATGTTAGTTCTGCCTATCCATGAACAGGGTATATTTTTCCATCTTCTAAGGTCTTCTTCTATATCTCTCTTTAGGATTCTGTAGTTTTCATTGTATAAGTCTTTCACCTCTTTTGTTAGGTTGATTCCCAAGTATTTTATTTTTTGGGGGGATATTGTGAATGGAGTAGTTGTCCTCATTTCCGTTTCAGAGGATTTGTCGCTGATATACAGGAATGCATTTGATTTATGCATGTTGATTTTATATCCTGCCACTTTGCTGAATTCATTTATTAGCTCTAATAGTTTCTTTGTAGACCCTTTTGGGTCTGCTAGGTATAGAATCATGTCATCTGCAAATAGTGATAATTTAAGTTCTTCTTTTCCTATTTTTATGCCTTTAATATCTTTCCTCTGTCTAATTGCTCTGGCCAGTGTTTCGAGGACTATGTTGAACAGAAGTGGTGAGAGAGGGCATCCCTGTCTTGTACCAGATCTTAGAGGGAATGCCTTCAATTTTTCTCCATTCAGAATGATGCTGGCCTGTGGCTTATCATAGATTGCTTTTACAATGTTGAGGTATGATCCTGTTATCCCTAATTTTTCTAGAGTTTTGAACATAAAGGTATGCTGTACTTTATCGAATGCTTTTTCTGCATCTATCGAGATGATCATATGGTTCTTATTTTTTAAGTCTATTAATGTGGTGAATAACATTTATTGATTTCCGTATATTGAACCAGCCTTGCATCCCAGGGATGAATCCTATTTGATCATGGTGTATAATTTTTTTGATATGTTTTTTAATCCGATTCGCCAGAATTTTATTGAGGATTTTTGCATCTAGGTTCATTAGAGATATTGGTCTGTAGTTTTCTTTCTTTGAAGTGTCTTTGTCTGGTTTAGGCATCAGGGTGATATTGGCCTCGTAGAATGTATTTGGAAGTTCTCCCTCTTTTTCTGTTTCCTGAAATAGCTTGAAAAGTATTGGTGTTAGTTCCTCTTTAAAGGTTTTGTAAAACTCTGCTGTATACCCATCTGGTCCTGGGCTTTTCTTAGTTGGTAGTCTTTTGATGGTTTCTTCTATTTCCTCTATTGTTATTGGTCTGTTTAGGTTGTCTATATCCTCCTGACTCAATCTGGGCAGATCATATGACTTAAGAAATTTATCTATGCCTTCACTATCTTCTATTTTATTGGAGTATAAGGATTCAAAATAATTTCTGATTATCTTCTGTATTTCTGAAGTGTCTGTTGTGATATTGCCTTTTTCATCCCGTATGCTAGTAATTTGAGTTCTCTCTCTTCTTCTCATATCATTTTTATAGTCAGACATTTGATGCATACTTTTAGTTATTTTGAAACATATAATACATTATTATTGACCATAGTCATGCTGCTTTGCAATAGATCTCACAATTCATTCCTCTTGGTCTGTCTGAAACTTTGAACCTTTTAATCAAAAACACCTCATTCTTCTCTCCCTTCCCCACTAGCTGCTGTTAACCAGGAGTTTAATTCTCCACTCCCATGAGTTTGACTTCATTAGAGTCTGTACCTAAGTGAGATCATGCAGGATTTGTTTTTCTGTGTCTGATGTATTTTACTTAATGTAATGTCTTCCAGATTCATCTATTGTTGTTGTAAATGGCAGATTTCTCCCCTTTTAATGATTGAGTGATAATCAGTTGTGTATATTTACCACATCTTTCCTATTAATTCATCCATTAATGGACACTTAGGTTGTTCCCCTGTCTTGGCTATACTGCAGTGAACATTAAGAGTGCAGATATCCTTCACTATGTTGACCTCCATTTCTTTGACTATAAACCTAAAAGTGGGATTAGTGGATTGTATAGTAGTTTTATTTGCAGTTCCTTAAGGATCCTCTAGACTGTTTTTGATAGTTGCTCTATGAATTTCATTTCCATCAGCAACATATAATGAGAGTTCCCCTTTTTTCTTCAAACTCTTCAACACTTGTTATCTTTCATTTTTGGATAAATGCCATTCTAAAAGGTATTAGCTCTTCTTAAGTATTATTGATGTCAACCATTAAAATCTCTGGGTTCATGCATGCAACATGTCCCTCTATTATAATGTACTATGAATTTTGAAATTTTCTTTAAATCACAGCATTGTAGTATAGTGTTCCCTATGTACGACTTCCTCTGGTCTGAGATTTTTATCAACATAGGTCTCATTTGCAAGAGTGTGCGATAAATTCAGGTATAGGCTGTATTCTCAGGAGCCAAGAGACATTAGACACTTCCCATGTGAGCAGAATTTTGCTCTTGGTCTTGTATAATGTCCTAATGTCAGTTCCCAAGATACATACCATTCACTTCTGTCAGTGCCTTCCAGGGAATAAGCCTTCCTCAATAGTCGTAGAAATTATCCTTGATCCAAATGCATATAGTTTTCATAATATTTTTCTCTTTATTTCTTCATAAATTCCATTTAAAGTATATTACTACTAATATTTTAAATTAACTATACCCAAGATGGAATTACAAACTGCAATGTAGAAACATGTCAACTTAGAGTTTATTAGGTAAGGTCAGAGTCTTAAAATGAGGAAAAAGTATGCTGCCTATATTTATCTTCCGTCTGCACGGAAACTGCTTCAATTGCCAACACACCAATGCATCATTTATTTATAATAATGCATTAATCACAATAATGAGCAATCAATTTTCAGATGTTAAATGAACACTCAGAATAGGAAACCCTGTCATTTAGAAGGCCAGTTAATGAGAGCAAGGTGGAAAAAATTGCTTGATTAGGCAGTTGACTTTTTAAATACAAATGTTTATGTCTCCATGAATTTAGAGTCTTCTAAACAACTGAGCTTCTTTGAGCTGATTTTCAGCAAATAAAAGAGAATAGACTGCTTTGAAGAGGGAACTTAAGGGCACTAAGCTTCATAGAGAAATTACTTTGTGCATAGTGGATGCTTAGAATGTTGAATATAATTAAACTACTGGGTTTGTAGGAAATGAAGAATGGGAAATTACTGACCTCATTTGGATGGGTAAACTAAATTTAAAAAAAATGGCAACACAAAATTCAACAGGTTGATATAATTAGAGATATTGTCTCAAATATAAAAATCTATGTAGATTTTTCTCTATAAAAGAAACATGTATATGTGCATATGTGTTAATGTGTACAGATAGGTTTTTATATATCTGTGTAGATATTTTATATGTGCACATGATGTGTATATTATATGTATATGATATATTCAGTACAAATGCAATATAATGTACACACATATATGGACATATAAAAGATCTACATATATATATAAGAATCTATCCATACACATATGCATGTATACATATATATCATATATATATATATATATATATATATATATATATATATGTATGTGATAGTATCTGAAGAGGGGTGTGTGTGTGTGTGTGTGTGTGTGTGTGTGTTTGTTTGTATGTGTGGGTGTGTGTATGTGTGTGTTTGTGTGATTATATCTGAAAGAAAATTTTTCTATTTTCTTTAGGAGGAACGTGGCCACCAATTATGGATGCGAATCCTTATTTTCATGGGTCCTCCATATAATTGTGACTGAATGTGTTGCATATAAACAGTGCATGGACTAGAACAGGCATTGGAAAACTGTAGCCCAGAAGTCAAATACATCCTGATATCTGCTTTTGCACAGTCATTGGAGTAAAAATTGCTTTTACCATCTTGCATGGTTTAAATAATCAAAAGTAAAGTATGTGTGATTTATGAAAATTACATGGAATTCAAATTTTGGTGTCCATAGATGAAGTTTTACAGCACCACAGCCACATTTATTTGTTTACATATTGTCTATGCTTGCTTTTCTGATATATTGGCTGACTTGAGTAGTTGAAACAGAAGTGATGTGGCCTGCAAATATGAAAATATTTGCTCTATACCCTTTAATGAAGAGGTCTATCAACCCCTGGTCTAGAAGCTATATTGCAGAATATGTGTACCTTGGGGGTGGGAGTGTTACACAGAATCAAGTTGTATTCCTTGTTCTGCAAGTAGATGAAATAGAGCAAAACAATTCTTCTACATCTGAAAAACTTTAGGGTAACATTCAGTTTCATATTTTATGCTTAATCTAGTTCTGCTTTAAAAGAAATAGGTTCAATTTTCTATTGGTTGATGTTTAATTTTATTCATAGAAGACCCAGAGTTCTCCACCCCGAATTGTTTGCATATTTTTATATTTTATGGGAGTTTTTCTATGGAAGAAAAAAATAAAACCGTTATGTAACATATTATA
Source organism: Spermophilus citellus (assembly GCF_964194105.1). Taxonomy (NCBI): domain Eukaryota; kingdom Metazoa; phylum Chordata; class Mammalia; order Rodentia; family Sciuridae; genus Spermophilus; species Spermophilus citellus. The sequence goes on along the minus strand of NC_138193.1, from coordinate 74,178,974 downwards.
TTACTTTATTATTTAACTAGGTTGGTCATACTTCCATAGGTCTCCGTGTCTTATTATCTAATATGAAACACTACATTCATTTCCACATAACATGCCCAAGGTACAAGGAATAACACTGTGCTGAAAATATTTATTATCATGAAGATAATAATATTAACAAATAACAAAGATTTATTGAATGTCATTTTGTCCCAAGCTTATTTTAAATATAGTCTTTGTGAAAAATGAAGAACAGTAAGTTATCCAGAGGGGACTAATTCCAGGATCCTTGTGGATATCAAATCTGTGGATGCTCTTATCTTTTTAATAAAATAATATGAAATAACATTCTAATGCACAGTAGGGCAATTATAAATAATGATAATGTATTACATATTTTTAACAAACTAGAAGAAAGAATTTTGAATATTTTCAGTACAAAGAAATGATTCATGCTTGAAGAGATACATATACTTGCCCTAATTTGAAAATTACACTATGTACATATGTATTGAAATACCTCTGGTACCCTATAAATATGTACAGTTTTGATGCAAATATTTTAAAAACATGAACAATGAACCCCAAATGAAAAAGAATTGGTAATGGTCCTCCAATGATTAATGTTAATGTTGATAATAGATTCAGTTCTTTCAATGGAAGGGTAAAACAAGTTGATATGGAACCATTTGGAAAGTAAAATTAACTTTGTGTAACCAAAAAAGCAATCACATTGTATTTTCATGTCATGTACCTACATCTTCCTGTATACTTTAAGCAACTCTAGCATACTTACAATACCTAAGAAAATGTGCATGCTATGTAGATGGTTGTCATATTATATTGTTTAGAAAATAATGACAAGAAAAAAGTCTAGACATACTGAGCATGAATGTAATTCCATTTTTGAATATTTTCCATCAAAGGTTGGTTGAAGCTACCATTATGGGACCAGCAGATATGGAGAACCAACTGTACTTTATGTGTATTAGCATAATAAATCCTCATAATTCTGCTGTGGTCTACATACTGGCATATCCTCTCTTTCATTGATGAATGTTTATATATAAACAGAAAAGATTTCAGAACTTATTGCAATGCTGCCCAAAGCCCTCTATTTCCACTCTTCCTGAAATTCAAGACTTCTGAATTCAAGCCGGAAAACATTGTATAAGAGTGTCATGAACCTAGCACTACTGTCTGAGGCTGGCTAACCTCCCTTTCTCCCTTTAACATTACATGGGATGCAGTGCTTTTTGTCCATATGTTCAAGAAATAATTATACTGATATCCTATGGGGGGGAAGTCATCCAAATAACACAGCAACTAAATGCCTATTTCCTCATGACATTGAAAAAGTAGGTTCTATCCCATATACTCTTGTCCACAGTCTTGAATGACTTAGTAATGAATTTGGTAAGTGATTCAATAGTATCACACTGCTAATGTGAATAATTTGACACTCTTCCTATATTTGAACTAAGTGGAACAATCTTGTAGAATGTAATCATTTGCATAATGCTCCCTTTAAGATAAAATCTATATATATATGCAAACACTACATATGTTTAGACAAAGGTATGGATGGATACTGCATGCTTTTTTAGAATATTAATTATTAGAATATTACTTTTTACCTGCCTGTAGCATTCTTTCCAATGTCTTTTCCTGTCTTCTTCTCTGTGAAGGTGACCAAAGACTCAGATTGTCCTTCCTTGTGGAAGGTTGTGGAGCAGGGATCAAAAATAGAAGATGTTCATTGAAATACAGTCTTCCTGTAAGCTGAAGGCAAGGTGGATGTTTTTCTTTTAGAGAAGGTGTGTTGGAAACTCTCTGGAGCTGGGAAGGAGACCAAGGCTTTCCTAGTGAAACTTCCCATTTTCCTGTAGCAATTCCAGGAAGATGGCAGGGGTTAAGAGAAAAATGGCTCAATTCTAGAGAACTCCAGGTTTCTACTCTCAGGAAGGATGTGTGTTCATCAGGCATGGACTAGGGACAACCCAGCTTGTATACTGAAGATTCTTCTCAGGTCATCAGTGATATCATTAGTGGTACTTATAATGACCAAAAACTAAAGAGACTTCTTTCTTTTGTCAAGCACTACTGAAGCCTCTTTGTTTTTTGGGGGGCAACCTGAAACAAAGAACTAATTCTACAGTTAATTCTTATGACTAAATTTTCCCCATAATTTGCTTTAAAGAAAATAAATAAATGAGACACCTCTTGCATACTGGAAATTGTGGGCTAAAATTCATAGCCACTACCTATAAACATATAAAAGAAATACTTTTCCAAAAATCCCAAACAGGTACCTTATGTCATTCTCCTGCTGAGTCACACAAAACTATGCCAAAGTGATAAAGAAAAGTATTATCCAGTTGGCAAACTCAGAAACTCTTTCTTTCTTTCTTTTTGATAAGATATTCATCATGAATGAAAATTCTTACTGTAATTTCTCAGCATATTACATAAAAATGATACTTTTTTGACTTCATATATAAAGGACAATAGTATTGCTATTTTCCCCAGCCATTTCCATTAGTTTTGGACACTTTCCCTGTAGTTATTCTTTATTCTGGTCCATTGTTTTTTTGTTTTGTTTTGTTCTCATTATGGATGACGATCCGGGACTGTTGAATTCTTAATCTTCCCAACTGAGTCATAGTAGAGCCTCTGGCAGTCATTTAATTTCTTCCTCCTAAAAAGCCGCCCATCAGAAATACCCAACAGAAATACTCAATATGACCTCTCAAAAGACATTTGATATTTCTACTTAATTACAATTGGTAAAACATTTGAGATTTTCTAATGAAAACTTCTGTTGCACTGGTAATATATTGTAATTTAATTTGTAACTATTATCCTGCTTTGTTCTGCTTTCAGAAGGACATGTAGACATCAAGCTTTGTATTAAATAACACTTTTGTGAAGTAAATAACAGCAATTTAAAAAATAAAAGTGGAGGATTACAGATTCCATTCAGAAGAAGCCAAATGGCCAATTCTATAGGAGGTAAAGGAATTGAACTCACCCATCAGGCTACTGATTGTAAGGAGAGAAAATGTTAACTTTTTGTCTACTTCTTATGGCATTTTTTTAAATAGCATACTATATTTTATATTAAACCTAATAGGGTGTTTTCTTTTCTCACCTCTACTTATTGTTGAAGTTTTATTTATTTTATAAATTATGTTTATTTCACTTGGGGCCTCTGTATGCTGTGCAACAATAAATATGCAGAGATTAGAAATTGCTATTTTTTTTTCCTTCTGGGGATCTATTGACAGTACCATAAATAATTCTAGTTTTTACATAAACAGACACTCTCTGTGGCAGTATTTGGAAAGGGCAATGGGTAGCGGTTCTAAAACAACCTAATCTCATTTGAGAGAAGTTATATTTTAGTCATGATTCAGTAAAGACAAGGTATTTGAAGACCATTAATAAATCTTTGTTCTGTCTATAAACAGAAAATAAAAAATAAACTAGACTGAGCTGCATATAATATATCGTCCTTACATTTTTTTTTAAATATGACTGATCATTGATTTCTTGTGAACCATAGAAGAAGGACTTCTTTAGAAATAGAATAAATAAGTGACGGCAAGATGTGGTATGAGAGGAATTCAAAAGGCCTAAACCTCTAGACATCACCCAAATACAATGCAACACTGTTATACAAACACCTTTCTTAGTTTCTGATGCTTCTGTTTATTGATTTTTTTAATTAAAATATTCCTATTCATATTAGCCATAATTATTTAAGTCACCAAATCTTGAAGGTAGACTTTGTAATTATGCTGGGAGCTGTATAGTTACGTGTAACAGATGTCTGTTCTCAAAGAGGAAGTCACTGGGGACTAGCAGGTAAATGGAAGGCAACCAGGCAATGTCACCTGCCCAAAGATTCCTCTGGAAGTTATCCTGCCAATAGGATTGTATGTGGCCTACTTATGTTATAAAGTTTCTTTGAGGTATTTTTTCCTTTGGCAAAGGCTATAATGATATTGAGCTCTGTGTTCATTAAAAATCTGGTAGTCAAAAAAAAATGGTGGTAGCTGGGCATGGTGGCACATGCCTGTAATCCCACCAGCTCAGGAGGCCAAGACAGGAAGATTGCAAGTTCAAAGCCAGCCTCAGCAAAATTGAGGGGCTAAGCAACTCAGTGAGACCCTGTCTCTAAATAAAATACAAAATAAGGCTTGGGATGTGGTTCAGTTCAGTGGTTGACTGCCCCTGAGTTCCATTCCTGGTACCAAAAAAAAAGAAAAAAGAAAAAAAAATCTGGTGGTCATGTAGCCAATATTTTTTCCCATCTTATAGCCCAATGCTTATTTGTTTTATATGTAGTGTTTCTGTTTCATTATCAACCAAATTATAACCCACTTTTTAACAGGATGTTTCATGACATGAATTTTTTCCCCACTCTTAGAGACTGTATTCATGAAGTTTCTTCAGAGAATCAGAACCACAAGAGCCGATGATGTGGTTCTATCAAAGTTGAAGGCCTAAGTATCAAGAGTTCCAATGTCTGTGGGTGGAAGATGGATATCCCAGCTGAAGAAAAGAGCATATATTCACCCTTCCTCCCCCTTTTTTTCTATTTGGATTGGATAATACCAATCTAACTTGGTGGAAGTGATCTTTATTCAGAATACCAATTCTAATGCTATTCTCTTTCAGAGACACCTTTACAAATACACTGAGGAGTGATGCTTTACCAGCTATCTGGGAAACCCTTAACCCAGTCAAGTTTATCCACAAAATTATTCATCACATGTTGAGGGCCACAGCTGAGTCAGGATGATGCATGGCATCTTGCCAGAAGGGAGTGGTTGAGAGGTGAAGCCAGCAAGCCATTGAGATGTTGATGGTTATGTTAAGCTGTGTATTCAATTGTATATAGACCCCTGCTGTCCGCCTTGGGTGCCAGCTACTTTGTGGGGATTCCTGGGGAGTTCACATTGGTTGGTGAAGTTCTGGTGGAGGGAGTTCCGGTGGGGGTGTGGCAATCCTGAGAGGGCCGTGTGGGTGGCGTTCAGTGGAGTTGGAAATAAAGTTTGTTCCTGCTTGAGTGGCTCATGATTTGTGCCCAGCCAGACTGTAGCAATCACAGAGACTTAAGATAATGCATTGTTATAACACACTCTCTTGGATAAGAATTTGACTCTTCTGTTTTTTATGTGTCTGAACTTGGCAAATTACTTACTCTTTCTGTTTCTTTACCCAAAGAAGCAATAAAATAAAGTAAAATTAGAATATTAATATTAAGTACCTACCACAGCTATTGGTAAGGTTAGGTTTTTTTGGGCAGGGTGTGTGTGTGTGTGTGTGTGTGTGTGTGTGTGTGTATATCACTTGGTACACATTAAGGGCTAAATAACAACCATTATTGTTTATTCAAGAAATATTTATTAAGTACCTACTGTATGTCAAATACATTCCTTAGAGCTAAGCACACAACAATAAAAACAAAGTAAAAAAATACTATCACCATACGAAGTCTATATTCTGAATTATAAGGTCTTGCTATAATTATTGCCTACTATTTCTTATAATATTGAAAGAAGGGCATTTGCAGTCAAACCAGCCAAAACAAAAAACAAAACAAAACAAAAATGTAGAGTCGATCATAATACTGTATTTGTATTTTGCTTTGAAATATTTGCTTTATTCATTGTGATGCAAGCGTGAATTATAGCTAAGACAACTAAAATAATTAAGAATGAGAGTCTTCCATATACTAGGTTTAAATAAAAGTTGTTGCTTATTGATTTTTTGACCATTTGTCAATAACTCTCACTAGACCTTGATACCTCTTACTTTTTTTAATAATGAAAACAACATTAAATTTTGACACAACACGTATCATAATTTGGCCTTGCTCTCTGTAGCCAATTGAATAGGAATATACATATTCTATAAACTAGGAAGAAGACTTTGATAAATATTCAATCCAAAGACCAATTAAGATCAAATACATCCAAATAAAACTTTACCTGAATTTTATGTAAATAAATAGCATTTTTAAAAAGATTATGATGCAATACTCATTGTTTGGAAATCATTCCAAAATTGATAATTTTTCATGTTTTTTTTCCACATGTTTTTAGTGGAACCAATTAATAACTTTGTATAACCCATTTATTCATGCAACTACTTCTCTTTAGGTAACTAAACCTTTCTTAATAGGTCAGGAGGATAAAGCATGATTTCTAAAAGTCATTGAATTAGATAGTTTATCTACTTAGCAAAATAAAGGAATTGTGGAATTTTATACTTGAAAGGAACAATATGGATCATCAAAGACATTAGCTTTCAAGTTTTACTTTTTTAAGCTGTGTAATTCTTTCTTCAAATATAAATTTATGCAGAAGTCCAAAATGTAAAACAGATAAAAGGAAAGATGTTCTGATTGAAATGAGATGTAGGTTGTGGAGCTCAGCTCCTGTGGTGATAGCAATGGAATTCAGGACAAATTTCTCTTACCAAATTCAAGTCCTTCATTTCACATTTGATGAACTCTAGGCTGGAGAGGTAAAAATATTGAAGGTCAGGAAATAGGGCCAGGAGTAGAATCAGAATCTCCAGAGAGCACTACTCAAGTTATTTTTTTTTCCTTGAAACTAAGAAATAATATTTTGCACCATAATTAAATTGAAGGTCAAAACAGGTCATGCACTACTGCTGCATTGCCAAGGTCACATTTTAAGTAGTGTATGCAGACTGAGATATTGTTACAATCTCTATGGAAAATAAAAATCTGCTACAGCCTTTCCTCTGACCACAAGAGTAACATTCCTCCAACATGAAAAATGAACTTATCTCCTCCTACACATATCCAACTTCATCCCATTACTGCAACAGCTCGAAGTTCATGATCCCATTATCAAAAGCAGTTTTAGGTGCACAAGAGATGTTTTTGATACCTTTTCTCAAATACAGCTGTTTGGATACTCCTCCTCCTGATCCGAGCACTTACAATTCAAAGACACAAATTATCTTAAACATCACATCCCACAAGCAATGGCGGGTCAGGCACAGGATGGCATGTTCAGAGAGTGGGAGATACCGAAGGCCCATAGCAGCTACTGGTTCACAGGAATCCATAAAAGCAAGCAGTGGCAGATTCAGTGATTAGGTCTCCATCCCACTGTCTGAGCCTAATTCTGCATAGCTCTGAGCCTCATCATTTGGCTTCCTGTTTCTCTCTTCTGAGTTATCCTTTCTTTTCCATAAGAAATCACCAATGCTTGCAGCTGAGTGGTTTTCTATATGGCTTCTTTTTCATAGTAGTTCAGGAGTCTAAAAAGCAATTTTTCATGTTATACTACCTATAATTTTAGTCCATAGTGACAGTGTTTGCTTTCCTCTTGAAAATTTGCAGGATCCCTGTACATTTCATTAGAGTTCAGTTCATTATACAAAAGTCACACCCTACCTTACTTTGACCTCTCTACTCTCAGCATCTTTTGAGTTTGCTGTTGGACAATAATCTTACTCATCTTAGAAACCTCATTTGAGATGTGTGTCTTTCAGTTTCTTAAAGGTACATTTATTTGAATGTCTGTTTGAAATGGTACTGCCTCTGGTCTTTCTGAGGTCTTAACAAAGGTCTTTACAATATTACCTTTGGCTTCATTTTTGAATGGTTCTTTTTTATTTTTTCTAACAGCACCCTAGATTAATGCCTACCCAGAAGTTATTTACTATTTTTAGCTTCTTTTGTCATGCAGAGATATTAAAACCAGAAGTTTTATTTTCAAACCCAGCAAGTCTCCTTTCCATACAATGTTTCTTTCTTTAGCTTATTTTTTGTTGTTTCTTATTCTATTATCGGCAGATAGAAGAAGCAAAACATGTCATGCCACATTTACCTGGAAATTTTCTTAACTAAATCCTATAATTTGTTGGATATATTTTTTTTTTATTTTTCATATTGTCTCAGGTAGAAGTGTTACCCACCTCTCTATTTCATTAAAAGTCTTTTATCGGGGCTGGGGATGTGGCTCAAGTGGTAGCGCGCTCGCCTGGCATGCGTGCGGCCCGGGTTCGATCCTCAGCACCACATACCAACAAAGATGTTGTGTCCGCCGAGAACTAAAAAATAAATATTAAAAAAAAATTTAAAAAAAAAAGTCTTTTATCCGCCATTGTTTAATCACATTCCTTTCACTTGCCTTTGAGTCCTCACTGATATTCTCAAGTTCTTTGAGCTTTTGTTAACAGCTTTACGGACTTTCAGCTTCTGGTTTCATCCTTTCTCAAAGAGTGCCATGTGATTTTGGCTTTATTATAGTAGTTTCCTATTGTTCTGATTATACTGGCTGCAAAACAGATCATCTCAAAGTTAATGAAGAATAATAAGAATTCTTTATTGTTTCATTCCTGATGGATTTGGAAGCTGACTCTGCTGATGTAGGCAGTTCTCCTTGGGGGTATCTCATGGGGTTGTTATCACACAATGTCTGGGACTGGAGTCATTGTTAAGGCTTCTAACATATCTGGCAATTGGTAATGGTTATTGTCTAAAATGTCAGCATCATCCCACCACATGATCTAGGCTTTATTAAAATAGAGTACTGGATACCAAGAGCCAGTTCCACAACAGAGGACCAGGCAGAAGCTGTATTGCATTATATGACTTAGTCTCAGACAGAGACAGCTTCACTTCTACTGTACTCTGTCAGTCAAGGCTATAGCACTATAGACACAAGGAAAAAAGACATGGGTGCCTCCTCTAGGTGGAGAAGTGGCAAGGCCACATTCTAAGAAGTGTGTTGAGTGATAGGAAACAGTATTGTGGACATCTTTGGAAAACACAATTTGCTACAAAAGGTCATCTATAACGTATCAAATAGCAATAGAAAAACATAATGAAAAAATTAGAATAATGAAGTTGGGTATAGTGGCGCACACCTGAAATGTCAGCAGTTTGGGAAGCTGAGGCAGGAGGATTGGGAGTTTGAAGCCAGCCTCAGAATTTAGCTAGGCTCTGAGCAACTCAGCAAGACCCAGTCTTTAAAGTAAAACATAAAATAGAGCTGGGGATATGACCCAGTGGTTCAGCATCTCTAGGTTAAATCCCTGGTACCAAAATAAAATAAAATTATAATAATAATGATATTAAACTAGTTCACACTTCACATTATATGAATGAAAACAACTTACTATATTTTATTAAAAATAGAAACTTCACAACAGAAATATTTGAAAAACTGACTATGTTCATGATTTTTTGGGGGAGCGGAGAGGAGTACAGGGAAATGAACTCAGTGGCACCCTACCACTGAGCCACATCCCCAGCCCTATTTTGTATTTTATTTAGAGTCAGGTCTCACTTAGTTCCTTAGCACCTCACTTTTGCTGAGGGTAGCTTTGAACTTGCAATTCTCCTGCCTCAGCCCCTGAGCTGAAGGGAATACATGCCTGTGCCACCAGCCCAGTTTCTCTCCATGTTTTGATATTTGAAAATAAGCAGACCCAACAAAATGTATGAAAGTTGCTGTAGGGAAAGTAAATATTTCACAATAAATAAGAAAAGTCATATTCCAGAGGGACAAGTAAATATTCCAGACTCTCTTAGAGAGCTAAAATAATCTGAATATGGAAAGAATGTCTTTCCTACTAAAATATAAACTGAATTTATGTGATAGAATATAATTTCTAAAACACTAAATTTAATGAATTTTAACCCTATTTGATTGAGTGTTCTTCCTCCATTTCCAGTGATTTTGTGATAAGATAAAGTATAAAAACATTAAGTAAAAACTAATTACTTTAGCCTGGTGTGGTGGCAAAGGTGTGTCATCCCAGCTATTTGGGGGTTTGAGGCAGGAGGGTAGCAAGTTCAAGTCTAACTTCAGCAACTTAATGAGACCCTGTGTCAAAATAAAAAATAAAAAAAGTTGGGCATATAGCTCAGTGATAAAGTGCCTCTGAACTCAATATCCAGTACCAAGAAAGAAAGAAGGGGTGGGAGAGGGAGGGAGAGAGGGAGGAAGAGAGATAAACTACTTTAAATGCTGCAGCTACTTTTGGGCAGCAATTCAACATGCTCTCAAGCACAGATAGAAAAATGTACCCTTTCCTGTGGGAAAGGAAAATAGGATTAATGGATTATCAGAATTTTAAGTTATTGGAATCTCAAATTAGGATGCACTTAAGTCATAATTACATGACATTCAAATAGATGGCCATGGTAGGGAATGTCCTTAGCTCCCTTTTTCTGTGAAATTAAATGTATCTATTCTAACAGGTTTCTTTATATTTTCTCCTTGCTTTTCCATTGCATTTAGGCCTTTAAATAATTTCATTAATAGATAATATTTATTGCATGTCAGATATGTGCTATCCATCATGTGGGTTCTTTTAATCTGGTGTCATAATCTTGTCTCATAGCCCACTATGATACAGGTATTCATATCACCATTTTGTCTTGGGGTTTGTGTGCTTGTGCCATGATTTTATTTGAAAATTATTTTCATAAGATATTACAGGTGCATAAAAGCACAAAGAAGCATAGAATGAACACTTGTGCACCTATCAACTGGCTTTTAGGAAATAAAATATTCCAAATAAAATTAAGTTTTTTTGTATTCTTTTCCATGATTTCCTTTGTTCCCATCCAAAAAATAATTAGTATGACTCTATCATTCTATACATAAAATCTTATATGTTGTTTTGCAAATTTCAACATCTAAATAATGTTTTCATACTTTATGCTATATTTTTTTCATGAAAATTATCTTTTTGCTTTTATCTATGTTGATGCAGAAGGGAGTTATTCCATATTTTTATGTGTAAAAGATGTATAATACTTGTTATATTTATCTTATAGATAATCATATTTAAAAAATTTTTACCAGAAGCAATTATGTTTCAATAAGTATTTTAGACATAATTTATTGAATTTTGTCTAAGAAATCAGGATCATGATTAACTCCTTTATGGCCATCCTATTCTCTCATAATATAGACTACAATTTTTTTAAATCAATTCTATGCATTATTATGAACATAAACTATGACTCATAACTAAATCACATAGTGGCCTGTAGTTTTCTATTCTTTTGCTACTTTTTTTCTCTATTATTGTTTTTGTGGAATGAAGGCTCAGGGAAAGATTGCTTTTGAGTCTTGCAATTGTATTTTATAAGCAAATAAATAGCACTTTAAAATATTAAGTTATTAAAGTGAATAAAAATCTGTGTTAGAGAAAAGAAGGTAATAGAAAAGATGAGACAAGAGTGATATTTTCATTTCTATTTGTTATTTTGCAATTCTATCTTATTTTTATTAGTATTTTTCATGCCCTATTATAAACGATGACTTAGAGACCTAGATTTTGGTTCAGTTCTCTCAAGATTCTTTTTGCATCTCCAAAATATTGCTTGTTGAATTTCTTACCATTAAACAAAAATTTCACTGGACTAATTTACAGGCAAAACGATTTAAAACTATTATAACAAAAAAATTCCCCCAAAACAAAAGGCAGGAGAGTTCTTCGCAGTTGGAGTGAGCTAGTGGAAAACTAATAGAAGAAGTTAGCAGACAGGGTAGGTAGCTAATGGGTTCAGGTCATTGGTGTGTGCTAATTGATGTGTATCAAAATTAGGCTCCTAGACATTTGGTATTTGTTTTTTAGGGATTGGCTAGCTTCACTAAGAATAATCTGCTCTAGTGCCATCCATTTCCCTGCAAATTCCGTGATTTTGTCATTTTTTAGTGCTGCGTAATACTCCATGGTGTATAAATGCCACATTTTTTTTATCAAATGTCTTCTTTGATATAATGAGAGCAACTAAGAACAGAGCAGGGAGGAAGAGCAGGAAGAAAAGTTTAACATTAAACAGAGACATGAGGCGGGAGGGAACGGGAAAAAAAAAGGGAAATCACATGGAAATGGAGGGAGACCCTCATTGTTTTACAAAATTATATATAAGAGGTTATGAGGGGAATGGGATAACAAACATGGAGGGAAATGAATTACAGTAGATGGGGTAGAGAGAGAAGATGGGAGGGGAGGGGAGGGGGGATAGTAGAGGATAGGAAAGGTAGCAGAATACAACAGTCACTAATATGGCAGTATGTAAAAATGTGATGTGTAACCGATGTGATTCTGCAATCTGTATTTGGGGTAAAAATGGGAGTTCACAACCCACTTGATTCTAATGTATGAAATATGATTTGTCAAGAGCTTTGTAATGTTGTGAACATCCAATAAAAAAAAAAAAAATCAAAGGCAGCACTCATCAACTCTTAAAAAAAAAAAAAAATAGGCTCCTAGCCTCCCACCAAGCCTGGGAGGCAGGAGCTCTCCCCTTCTTCTTGATGACTGCATTTCAAAGGGATAGCTCCCAGATGCTTGAGAAAGACTTTCCTGGATTGTAAACTGGCAAGAGACTGGAAGCAGTTACATCTCAAAGGGGCAGAGAAAGGAGTTAGGAGAGAAGGCTTTCTAAAGTACATGCTCCAAGAAAAGAGGGAGTGGGGGCCTGTGGTAAAGAAAACTGTCTAAATTTAAGTCAAGTGGAGGAGAGTATTAAAGCCATCTTGGTCATTACAGGATCTTCCACTACAGGCTAGACATTCACACATTGTGAGTACAAAGGCAATTAAACTTTCATTGTATCTGAAGGTAATTTTCATCATTTACTGGGTAGGTGGAAAGTAACAGGACTGATACATGTTCTGTAGCTCTTGGGACAGGCTCACACCATACAGAATTGTCCTTCTGATAACATCCATAATGCGTCCACTGAGAAATTCTAAAGTCCACCTCTATCAAGTAACATGTTTGAGGATTCCAGGACTGGATATTTAAGCAGTTAAGAGGTGGTTACACCTCTGCCTCCAATATGCCAGAAGACAAAATATACTTCCATTTTCTATTTGTTTGTATTGGGTATATTTTCTTACTTCTGTCAAGAGTATTTCCCCAAATTCAGAATTATGGAGTTTCTTACCTTCTTCTGCAAAGGGCACAAAAATATATATGCAAATATTTTCAAGAAGTAGTGCTTGATTTCACAACTCCTGGCCATGACTATATTTACTAATGGAGCTCAAATTTCATTGAAATTTGTTACAAAGTTTTAGTGCTTGATTTTCTTATTTTTTTAAAAGTGTATCTCAGCTCTATCTCAGCAAGAATAATGTTTCATAGGCCAAATCATGTCTGAAGAATATATTTACAACATTGAGAATTCCTCAAGAATTTCAAACACTGAATTGGCACAGGTTGATGTGATTTGGTTGTATATGTTTTTCTCTATCGTCATAGTTTCAACTATATGATTGAATGATTTTTCACTCTGTAGATTATTTCAAAGGTCTCTATTATGTTTAAGAATGCAAAACCAAATGTATCATATATTGCTACTATGATAGGTGATCTTAAAGTAACCTAGATTGTAGTATGCACTATTCTCTGTAATATACACTATTCTCTGTAATGAGAGATTTTTTTTAGCTTTTTCTTATTACAATTTATGACTAACATGGTATCTCAGATATTTATATACTACTTATTCAAACATATACAAATATATTTACATTATATTACTAAATTCTGGACATCCTTCACTTGACTCTAATGTTTCCCATATAAGATCAAATAAACTTCCTTGACTCTGTATCTTCTTTTAAGTACCTTTCCCACTTGCTTTGCTCTCTTCTCTTGGACAATAAGGGTCCCCAAATATATATGTGTGTTCTAGACTCTCAGATTTGTATGTACATCATTTTAGGTACAAAGAAATCTTTTAGGTGCAAAGAATCTTTTCAGATGTGATGAAATGTACGGAACTTGAGAGGGAGATATTTTCCTGGATTATTGAAGCAGGTTCAACTTAATCATACAAGCCCTTAAAATGGAAAATCTTTCTTAGCTGGGTTAGAGAGAGTAATGTGATTAAAAAGAAGGGGTGGGAGCTAGAAGAGATTTGATGCTGCTAGTTTTGAAGACAAAAGAAGGGGTCCATGAACCCAAGAATGTGGTAACATCCAGAAAGTAGAAAAGGAAATAAGAATATAATATTGCCTATATCCTGATTTTCACCCAGTAAGACACATTAGATCTATGACCTGCATAGTTGTAAAATAATAAATTGGTGTTGCTTATTCTTCTAAGTTCGTGGTAATTAGTCACAGTAGCATAGGAAATTCACACACCTTCATTGCTAAATGTACTAAGAGAGGCATCTCTTCTTGTCTTCAACATTAACTCATTTTGAATTTTCTCTTTAACCCATTTGTATAGGGTTACTGATTTATTATAAAACTCATCTTTGAATTTTATATCTTCTAAATGCAATGGTTACTTCTTTACTATTATTTTCCATTACTTCCTTCCTCCAACCCCCAGAGCAGAAAAGATTTATTTGGGCTCATAGTTTTCAGAGGATTTAGACCATGGTGGGCTGGCTCCAAGGCAGAAACATCATGGTGGAAAGGCATGACAGAAAGAAGTGTCTCAGCTCATGGCAGGCAGGAAGCAGAGACAGGGGAGGAGGCTAGGGAAAAGATGCCCTTCCAGGGCACACAATCAATTATCTACTTCTGCTACCTAGGTCAGACCTCTTATTCAATGTATTAATTTACCTAGTGGATTAATCCACTTATGAGCAAACCCTCATGACTGAATCATTGCCTAAAAGCCCTACCTTTTGAAACTTCCTGCATTTTGGACCATTCTTTCAGTACATGAGCTTTTGGGGAACATTTCAAATCCAAACCATAATAACATTCTAACCCTGAACCCCAAAAGTTTATGCCCATCTCACAATGCAAAACTCAGTCTATTTTCAAGAGTCCCCATTGTCTTGACAGTTCCACTATTTCTGAAAGTCTGAGTCTAAAATCTTCTGAGACTCAGGCAAACTCATAACAAGATCAAAACTCATCAGGGCGAACCTCAAGTCCCATAGCTCCATGTCTAGCATCTGGAATATGTGTTGGTGATATGAGAACTCCAAAGGACTTGGGCATCTCTGCCTCTGTGACCTTGCTGGTTGCAGCCCACATAGCCTCTCTTTTGGGCTGGCTCTACTCACTGCCTGCAGCTTTCCTTAACAGATGTTCCATGTTCTTGGCATCTCTAACTTCTTGGAATCTCCATTGCAGCTTTAGATTTATTCTCATAGTTCCATGAATCCCTTTGTGGGGGCCATATGCATGGACTCCAACCCTGCTACACTTTGCCTGTTCCCCAGGTCTTCCTTGAAATCTCAGTGGAAATCTTCTTGATCCCCTAACTCCAGCATCCTGCATTGCTGTCTTATGATAATGTCCATATAAATGCACTAATAATCTGAACCAAAATTATTAATACTAATATAAAAAGAATAAATTTGCTTCAGCTGAATGCCATGGAAAACTATCAGATGGAGCACATTTACATCTGAATTCTGGGTTTTGCTCTAACCCTTTGTCAGAATTTTATCCTTCCAAGTTTTTTTTTTCCCTAACCTTAAAGTTGTAGGGTTGGTATAAACAACTCTGAGAGTATTAAAATGCAATATCCTATGGCTAACACTATATAATGATGCTAGTAAAGGGACATTGTCCTAATGTCTTAGAATTTACCTTCTTTTTCTTCTCCACTTTCAGCTATTATCTGTGGTTTCAGCTAAATCAATCAAGATATGTGGCTGTATAATCAGTCTCCTTATCATAAAGAGAAAATAAATCTCAATCTTTACCTCTGGAAAAGTTCTTTCTTTAATGTTAAATTGGTTAATGTTTAAACATATTTCCTAGGTTTCTACTTTGATAAAGACAATTCAAACTCTTAAATATGTAATCTCTCTTTGTTTTCTTTGAAATGTTTGCAATATAGTTTATTTAGCATCATGGAGGGAGAGGTTTTTGAATATCTACCTTTTGTAACCACAAGTAGGAGGGTGTGTGCCAAAGAATAAAATAAAACAAGTTATTTTAACAGATATTTTCTTGACATAGGTAAATATTTCACCCTTTGAAGTGACTTCACCTAAATATTAATTTGTTTTTTAAAATGCAATATTCATGACACTTCATATACTTTCAAACAATGTTTCCCTAACATGGAAAGAAATTTAAATTACTTTTTAGAGCTAGTGATACTTCTGTAGCTGCTGATAAAATGCCTCATACCTATGAATAGAAGTTTCTCTCCACAATACTATTTCCATTACCAGATATTTAATAAAATAGAAGAACTTACTGTCAAATAAATTTGATTATTTTTAGCACATCATGCAATTTACCAGCTTGTGAACATCAGACAAGGCCAAATAGTATGGGAAAGTGCTGAGGAATTTGATTACAAGTTGTTGAATGTTTGAAAAAGAGATCTTGGAAAATACAAGGTACAGTTAGGGCATTCCTCCTTCTGACCCCACAAACTACTAGTTGCAAAATACAATCTGGAAACATAGTAAGACCACACAATTGCCAATTTTTTTTCATGATATATTGAAGCCCCACCCATCATTATCTTAAATCTTGGACTCAAACTGCATGGATCTGTAGCAGCTCCCCTACCCCATCCTAATTTGCATTTTCATAACCATACAGATCCGGCAAATGTATTTTTTTTGGCACCCATCTCTCATCTCCCCTACCCCACGTCTAAAATTTCATATTTGTGCATGTGCTTGGTTGGTGATCACGATAGACGAGTGGAGAGTGGTAACAGACGCATCAAAATTCCAAGTAGATGTGTAACATGAGAATTCTTTCTGGGCAAGGGATGTGCTTCCTGAAATGAAATGAACGGAGCTGAAGGTGCTGTAAAATAAGATTCTTCTAGAAAGCTATCTGATACTCAGGAACATTATTCGAGTTCCACAATCTTAAATGCATTTAGTACTTTCCTGCCTCCTATGCCTCATCCCCTCCTTTCTGCTGCTGGATTATTTTTCAGCAAATTTCAAACATTGTATCAATTCATTTGTAAAATTCAACATGTTCTTTTTAAGACATGGATTCTACTTATCAGCTATAACTACAATACCATCATCCCACTCAAATCAAAATAAATTCTTTAATAGCCTTACATAAACAGGAATTGTCTACATTTCCCTTATTAGCATATAAACTCTTTCTACCTCCTCTTCCGTTTCCTATTTTTTAAAGTATTCCTTGAAATTGGTTGATGCATCTCTTAAATCACTTTTAATCTAGGCTAACATTTGTTATTAGTCCCTTGGCAATGGAATATGGGTAACTTCTTCTGCTTTCATTTGCTTGATTTTACGTTTTTCTAATCTACAAAATAAATGAATTGATTTTATCTTTTAATAGGAATATAATATATTAAATAAAAACAAATTCCAACTTAACTAAAGTTCCAATTTAGCTAAAAATGGAACAGTCAGGTTAGGAAAACAAAATGTTTTATTAATAAAAGAAATGTGGAGATTAATTTTTTTTTAAAAAAATGTAATTGATTTCTTTGTTTCAGGTAATGTAATATGATATCTAGGTGAGTCTTCCCTCTCCTCTTTTGTCCATATTCCATGGTATGAACAAAATTCTCTTGAATGCCAGTAAGCTTGTTTTTTCTTTATTTTTACTTTTTTTCTTTCTTTTTCAGATCTCTAGTGTGTTGAAGGAATTCATTCCAATTAATTTAGGCCTCTGACATAGTCAGATATTGTTGCCTCAATATTTCCATTTTCTAATAAGAAAGTTGGTTTAGAGAATGACCTGAAACTGTGAAATATACTGATTAATAACAAACTTCCACAGTATTTTCCTCATGCACATTTTCAGAGGAAATGAGAAGTAAGTTTGGATTATGAGATGAGTGTGCATACTTAAGTACCATCTAGAAACCTAAGAAGAAGCAATTGGCCAGTCAGTCTCTGGTAATAGATTTCAGTTGCTACAGAGTTTCCATGTTATTCTTCCCACCTGTAGCACCAGCTGGAGGTGAGCCCTAACAAATTCTCTATTCCAGGTACTACTGCTCTTTCTCCTTGAAGAAAAGTAAAAGAAGGTAACACATTATGTTACCTTCCATAACATGAAATGATTTTACAACCCATACTTTTCTATGAAACTACAGAGGGATTCTATCTAGTATGAACTACCCCCCAAAAGAGTCCTTGTTTTAATCTTTTTTTTTTTTTTGCATTTAGATGTTGTTGCTTTTACAAAAGACAAAATTAACATGTAGTTAGAGTACCCTTTTCATTCAGTTATCCTTTCCTTTTTTCAGAGCTTTTCTGCAGATTTCCATTGTTTTTAAGCTGTCACAAGAATTATCAAAGGTTCTAGTAATCTTTCTACTGTTATCAAAATTTCCTGTTTATATTTATTTTCTAACAGCATGTCTTTATCGTATAACAAACTTTGCTGTATTATTATGATTATTAACAAGCACACAGAAACCATTTATTGAGCACCTACTTACAAGTTGGGGTTGTTGGCATGCATACTTTACTTTGTAAGTCATAAAATCATTTCTTATCCTCATTCTCTGAGGAGGACACTTCTACTTTTATACAGGTGAGAAAAATCAAAGTTCAGAAAGACTAAGTAATTTGGCAAGGTTTACAAAAATACGAAATGGGTTTTGAAGTCATAACTACCTGATGGCAGACCTCATAATTCCCACCCCCACCCCCGTCTTACATTTCAAGGCTTCTCTACCCCCAGCAAGCACCACAGACTTCAGAGAAATCTGTCTTCTTTTATCCATGCATTCTTAATATGTTATAAAATGTCTTACATATGCACGAATTTGGCAAGTGGAAAACTGCTGCTACAAATGCCAACTACAATTCCACAGGATATTTGCAGATTTGGTAAATGGCAAAATTTAGCTTTTAGCACATCTAAAAGGGAACTCAGTATCATAGTCTATCTTCTGACATTCTAACAAAAATAGGGAAGTGTATTTTTAGAATATAAATGTGTCCTTGCAATATGTTGCCAACAAACCTTTCTGAGTTAGATTTCCAAAATGTCCCATTGAAATTTAAATATTGCCTAAGGAACTAGTGCTATGAAGATGAAGCTTCATAACTAATTTCAAAAGCTTAATGGCTATTGGCTTAGCACCAGTTGTATGTCATCGGTGGGAAGTGGAACATGGGATACTTTTTTAGTAGACACCTCTATGAGTTGGATTTATTTTTTTCACAACTACAGGGATTAAGTTGTATCCTTCAGTAAGCATGGGAATGTGACCGATTTTTGTCAATACTCTGTCCAAAGCGAGCTTTCTCTTCTGCATTATTTAGTGCACTGGAAGATAATAAGGATGAACAATCACAATGAGGAAACACATTAAGAACAAAAACAAAACAAAAACCCTCACATCTTTCTGTTTGGCAGCATGGTGAGAACAGGTGAAAGGTCATGGAGTAGCCATCAATGACAGGACCGCATTTTGAGGCCCAAACATGAATTATGCAGGTTTTTCCAGAAAAGATTTCATCGCGATGTCCTGTGAAACTAATGATGAGTTTTATAGAGAAAGTGGAAAAATTAATTATTAAATCTGTCTGCACTCATAAAGACCTCCCATCTAAACAATAAATATTTCAGGTTGCATTTTGACCTTTCCTACACCTTTTCACATAGGCTTTCTCTCTTACAAAATGCTACAGAGAATGGAAGTGTTGTCAATTAAGTCAAAGGGGTGTTTGCATCAACCTTTTCATGTGTGGAATTTAATGACATTTTAAGGTTAAAGTAAAAGTCAAACATCGATTTTTTTAGTGTCTTCCCCTAATGCAGCTAATGAATAGAGATTCCAATAAAAATCTTTTAATCCTTTTTAAACCTCCTACTACCAAAAGACCTACTTTCTAAATTTTATTTTTATTGCCATTTTTTTTTCCCTCTCTTTACTGACAAAGATTTAGGACAGAAAGAAACCCCATGTCAGGATGACCTGGGAAATTCAAATCCAGAAAATCTTGACAATGATGTGTTCTTAAAATACAGTTAATTAGATGAATCACACACATATGCATACATCTTTTAGAAATCAGGAAACTGGAAATTCACTCTTCCAACAGCATTAGATGGGATGCTGCTAGTTTTCTACATACTTGGATTTCTTTCACGTTACCTACAAGGTAAAATAAGGATGAGAATTATTTTCCTACCGAATAATTGGTATGTCCTATAAAATAGAAAGGATGAATATAATGGAGAACAATAGGAAAAAGTATGAACAAAAAAAAAATATGTGATTTGGTAAGCAGAGATCTGGCACTTTATACCAAAAAAAAAGTTAATCAAAAGCAAGTTGGTAAAACAGCCCAGCTTCTTACTTCACAGGCAGCTCATGTGCAGAGGGAAGCCAAGCAAGATCCTTTGAACAAAATTCAGACATAACAATCCTGATGTTGAACGCTCTGTTAGAAATCTAAAATAGTCCCATCTTCCTTAGGGTGAGTGATACAGGCTCAAGATTCTTACATGCAATGTCATCACATTTTTGTTTTCAAAAACTGATGCTTGCATTGCTTTATCCACCTGTATCTGAGGCAATTTATTTGGCAAACTTTCATTGCTGGCTGGTAGAGTCATCTAAGAGATCTCCATGAATAAAGGACCTGATTTCATGATGTATAGCAGGAGAGCTATTGGTCTTTCATGAGCAGAATTAAATACAGTAAAAGCCAATGTCTCTTTCACACTAATACTTTACATGATTGTTTTGTGTCTAAACTCATAGGCAGGGGTATTTTCTACATGTGAATTTACATCTGACTTTGGCATGGACTTCAGTGAAATGCTTTATCATTCTGTACCTTCATTTTTTTCCCTCTCTCCTTTGGAATATATTCATTTAGAATAGTCAGCCTCTGTTTCTAGTTCTAAAATGATATATCCTTTGTTTTAAATTAAATATAAAGAAAGCCAGAAACACTAGTCAATACAAACAAACAAAAACAGAAAGAATAATTTGATGGGTGATTCTTAGAAGTGAAGCTCCTCTGAGACTTGAATGGGGACTCAGATCCTCAATGGAAAATGGCCAGCTTCTCAAGGGATGAGTGCATAGGAGAAGAAATTAAGGTACTTGACTTAGAATTGAAATGTGCTTCTGAAGACTTACAGAAGCTTGTGTCCTTGGGTCTGTTTTATTTTTTTTTTCTTGTCTTCAATTTAATACTGTTGCTCAACAAATTTTATCCTTCATTTCACTAACACCATAAAGTTCCATTCCCCCACCCAATTCTCTCAACAGCTTCTCCACCTTCAGTGTAATTGATGTGTACTTTGGTACCAGGGATTGAGCCCAGAGACATATCCTTAGTCATTAAAAAAAAAAAGAAAAAAAATGAGACTGAGTCTCACTAAGTTGCTTAGGGCCTTGCTAAGTTGCTAAAGCTGACTTTGAACTTGTGATCCTTCTGAGCTGCTGGGATCATAGGCATGACCCACTCCAGTGTAATTGATATTTCTGAAGCTTTGCAGAGACTAGAAAAACTAATGATGGCATGCCAGACACATGGAGGGAAACAACATTATGAAAGATTTACTCTGGTGAATGGGAATTCTGAGATATGCAATATCTTAAGATAGCTACAAAAATTGAGAATGTACAGCTCATTTTTAATGTGCTCATTTGTTCACTCCTGTACTCCGTAATGCATAATTCAACAAAGATTTATTGAACATCTACTATGTGCCTGACCCTCACAAGACACTGGTAAGCAAAAAACAAGACAACCTAATCATTTGCACAAGAAGTTTTCTGCTAGTTAAGATGAGACTATAAATTGCACCATGCAATTTATGCTCTGATGGAAAAATTCATGTTGTGGCAAGGACATAGTGAAGAATCATCCTAATATGTAGGGGCAAATGATCAGCAAAGACTTTCTAAAAGTGATATTCAAACAGAGTCATGAATGCAGGTAGGTGTTAGTCAATGCAGAGGGCTGGAGGTGGGGATTGGAATGGAGTTAGGAGAGAAAATGGCACATATGAAAGCCCTGGGAAGAGAGCTTTTGGCCAACTGTTTGCCAGGTTTCATTTGTCTGATTTAGCTCTAGAGGGTTTTTGTATTCTTTTTTGTTATAATTTTACATTTAAGTCTACAACCTGATATGGTGCACTCAAACTAGTGCACTCAAATTAAAAGCCTGACCGCCAGATCAGAGATCATGATTCTTCATCAATGCCATACATACATACTCCAGAATTACATGGTGAGATTACTAGAAGTGGGCACTGTATTTTGTAATTACAGTACTTAGTTTTAGCAAACACTTATTATGTGCAAGGTAATTATTCTGAATGTCTTGCAAGAATTAAATCATTTAATACTCAGTATACTTAGCCAGCCAGGACGAGTCTATTTTAAGCTCATTCAGATTTTGGCAGAATTCAGTTCATTTTAATTGTAGTACTAAAATACCCATTTCCTTATGGACAATCAGTCAGAGAGGGTCTTAACTGCTTGAACCCACCTGCTTTCTTTAACATGGGGTCATCTTCATCCATGTTAAATCCCTGGGTGCTTGCCTATTAAGAGCTCACTTGATTAGATCAGGTTCCTCGAGGGAAATATTCCGTTAAAGTCAGTTTCTTTGGGAGTTAAATTTCACCTTCAAATTTCTTCATAGTAGCACTTCAGTTAGTGTTGCTTGAATAACAGTAAACATGTATGTGCATAAAGTGGAGGTAAACTTGATGATTCAACTTAGAATTTGGCTTGTCTTAGGAGTCCAGTATGTTTCTCATTGTTAGAATACTCCATAACATAACTGTTGGATGGTCTGCTTGATCCTAGTGCCTTGAGCTGTTCACCATATCTGTGACTCTTTTGTAGAGAAACCATTGAGTTTGTTCTGCAGCTGTCATTGATGGGTGTCCCTGTTCAAATCCAAGAGAGATTGACAATCCTGAAGTCAAGTGAGTGTCAACACATATTTTATTGATACATATTTATGCCCCCTACCCTAGAGCTAAGATTCACTCTAGACTCCTGATTCTTTTCCTCAAAATTTGTTTAAAAAAAAATATTGGGTTTGTCTAGTATACAGGTGGGTTCAGAAACTGGGTGAGAGAAAATTAAACATTCATAAATTTAAAAAAATGCTTCTGAAAATCTAGGTGTTAGGAAGATAAGTGAGACAAGTTCAGAAATGGTGGCTACCATTTTCTTTTGTTGGATTCATCATAAGGCATTGAAGTTTTCAGATTCAGATGAGGTAAATATTGGTACAGCCAGACATTAAAACAAAATTCCATGCAAGTGATGGTTCCATAATCATTCACTGTCCTCCTTTTATGAATTTATGTAGGTGCTGACATAGCAATGACTTAGAAGGATGTTTGTCAAAGTTTTGTTCATATGTTCATTATCTGATTCTGAGTATCTGAGGAGAATTGCTAAAATGCAAATAACTTCGCTTCTCTAAAGACCTGCCAAATCAGAATATCTGAATTCCTAAACTAGTTTCCTAGAAAATCTAATCTGATCTGGAGAGTTGGGATTTTTGTAAATATTTCTAATACATTTTAATGTATTAATTGTAAGGTTTCTTGTGTAGACAAGTGCTCTACCCCCAAGATTCACTCCCATCTCTTTTTTCATTTTTTTATTTTAAGGCAGGATGTCACAAAATTGCTGAAGCTTGCAATCTTCCTGCTTCCGCCTCCTGAGTAGCTGGGATTAAAAGTTGGGGCCACTGTGTACCAGGCTCTAATCATAACGTTGACTACTAAAAATCTTCCACAGAAAATCAGAAATACGAATTAAACTTTGAGGTTTAAATTCTGAATCATTTTTCCTAGTTTGAAATGATTTCCAACAATTTAGTGTCCATATCTATTACCAAATAACATGTTCTTCTAAGTCATCTAAAAGTGATGTTGTTATCAGCAACATTTTGTAAAAGCACACATTTTGTTCATCACCCTGACCAATTTTCTTATTTTACAGATGAGAAAAAAGAGGTGTAAGATGTTTAGATGACTTTAAACTTTGACCTTTAGTGGGGATGTGATGACTTGAAATCAATGTTGGGGATTTGAATTTCAGTCGATCTATCCAATATCAAAGCACTCTCGCATAAAGAAATCTATTTAAATTTTAAACAATTACCTACAACCACTTTTTTTCATCACGATGACATATACTATGACTTTTTAAAACTTTGACTCATTCCTGTTATACCAGGGATCTGTGGATTTTTAAAATAGATCAGGTGGTAATACTGCATTTTGGATTGTATCCCATAAAGTAGCACCAATGTAAAATGCTTCAATTTTCTTTAGCGCTTTAAATGTTCCATATGCCATCCTTGGTGTATTTAAATCTCATTTTACTTTATATGCGATTTTTAATAATTTAAGTTGCAGATGTCTAATACTTTAGTTTTATTTGTGCTGTCATATTTCTAAGGAGATTTTGCTTATAATTTAAATAATCTTTGTAATTCAGAATTATTTTGTTTTATTTCACTGAATATTAATGCTCCTGTTTTCACATTATCAATCTTTTATCCTGATGTATAGCTCTATCGTACAAAAACATGAAATACTTCAAAACTTCACTGCACTGAAATATGATAAAACATTTAAAATGATCTCTCTGCTTTATGAAAATAATTATGTTTTATAGAGATTCTTTCTTAAATAATGAGCTTCTTCACATTTACAAAAAATGACTGATGAAAATAATTACTTAAAAAAATTTCCCACCTAGGTGATGTCATTCTAACACAGTAACTTTCACTTTGAATTTGAAAAATGTAGTGAAACTATGGGCACTGTTTGATTCCGTGGATTCACAGAGAGAAGGATCTGGAAGTACAGTTGGAGTAGGATCGTATTAATGCAGATGACACTGAACCTGGTCACCCAACCTGCCTCCAAGTTTTACCATAGTCTAAGATGTCTGTCCATCCACCTTGCTACATAGCAGTATTGTCACCAATCACACACATTCACTGAAGTTAACAAGCTTTCTCTCTTGAATTAAATATATATGGGAGATTAAGGACTGACACTTATTGTATGCAATTGATTAGTTGAATGAGATTATTTCTCTTTAGTTCTTGAGTAAATTAATTTGGACTGGGGGAAGAGAATGAAGTAAGTAATTCTGGAATAAAGAATATTTGGAGAGATAGGCAAAGTCTTGCCAGGTTGACATAATCGGGGATTTTGAACAAGGGATAAGTATGAAGAACCATAGAGAATATTTAGAAGTGTGCATATACATGTGTGTGTGTGTGTGTGTGTGTGTGTGTGTATGTGTGAGAGAGAGAGAAAGAGAGAGAGAGAGAGAGAGAGAGAGAGAGAGAGAGAGAGAGAGAGAGAGGGAGAGAGAGAGAGACTGAAAAGATAATGGGAAGATCCTCTGGCTCTTAGCCCAGGCTTCATTGAATGTAATGGATTTCCAATTAAAGTTACTTTCCAAGAAAATGACATTCAATTCAAATCCAAAAATATAGCCATTGTGTTTCTACTATCTGTAAAGCATGATGACAACTTAGGAAAACAAATAAATAAATAAACAAAGAGTGTTAATTTTCCCACATCTTTATAGCCAGTCCAAATAGGAAGACATATAATGATTTATTTTTTTTCAGCTTATACAATCATAAAGCAAGCCACAGAACTGGAGGAAATGTAGACATCATAGATTTTAATTTCCTCAGCCTACCAAAAAAAAGGAACTAAGTACAAGGGAGGTAAGCGATTTGCCAAGAGCCCCAGACAATCTTCTAACACTTCTAACTATCCAAAGTAGACCTATATACCTAAGAAGAAAA
This sequence comes from Spermophilus citellus, assembly GCF_964194105.1. Classification (NCBI taxonomy): domain Eukaryota; kingdom Metazoa; phylum Chordata; class Mammalia; order Rodentia; family Sciuridae; genus Spermophilus; species Spermophilus citellus. The sequence continues at coordinate 74,153,254 of NC_138193.1, read as the reverse complement.
ATGAGCTAAAAATAAAGGCCAGGGGTACCCAGCAAATATAATTGTTCCAAATTTGTTTATGAACAACTAGTTTAATTATATATGCAGCTTGCTACAGAATCTGAGCCTATTTTGGCTCTGAGACACAATTTTGAACTATAATTCATCTTTCATCAAGGTGAGGCTTTAGCAGCCTTCTCTCCCTTCTTAGAAATTCCCTAATTCCCCTAATTCATTGTGAAAACAAATGAGAAGCTAACTGTTATCAGTATAATATCCAAAGTTGTCTTCTGAATGGATGCTGAGACTATGGAGTTAGCCAATTGGCAGATTCTAGAGCATAGTTCACAATGAGGGCAATTAGAAATTCTCAACATCCCCCAGGAGCCTCATACACTTGGCCAGTCAGAGAAAAGGCCATGTTCTTCATAGCAATTGTTGAGTAGCTGCCAGTTGGAAAATTTTTTGAGCAGTTTCTTTAAATCTCTCTAAAAATGATCAGGTGGTAGCTTAAGATGGACCTGACATACTTCCAACCAGTTAATGGGTATAAAACACATAAGGTATGCAAATTATGTTAGGTGCATGCACGAAGATGTCACAATGAACTCCACTGTTGTGTGTCATTATAATGCACTCACAAAGTGGAAAAAAAATAACAAGAAATAACAAACAAATCCTAAGTTCCGAATGTTTACCATTTTCATTACAGAAGCTTATCTTAGAATTTCTTCACAAACCACATATTGCTTGACTTAGTTCTTTTCTTTTTGGCAGCTCAATTTAGGAATCTTTCTCTAATCAAAGAGATGTGATCCAAGAACATTCTTGTTACACAGTGGTTCCCATTTACCCCATTCCCACAAATTTCCCCAGAAGTTCCTTCTTGGCTAAACGTTCTGTTTCTTGTTTATTCCACTTAGATTTCATGTCTTTGGTCTCTATGGAGAATAAGTTACAGGGTACAATGAGTCTCAGATGGAGGACTGAGGCTGTGACCTTCCCAGCAGAAGAGCCTTGTGTAATGCACTTAAGCAATCTGCTGAGTATTAGCTACATGGTCTTATATGGTGGTCAAGTCTTAGGACCCAAAAAGTACATATATGTAACTTTATTGATCTTCTAATAAGCATTCAATGAATAAAGATCCTGTTTTGGAGCAGGGCAGGGCTCACATACTTAGGAATGATACTTAGAATTTTTTTCTCTGAATTTAACAACACATTATCATGATGAATCAACGTTTCTCTGCCCAAGTTTGAAGGCTATTTTTCATTTAGATATTTAGAAAAAATAGATATATTAACTTGATAATCATTCTTCCTAAACTCCTCTGGCAAAAGTATCATTTTAAAAAATCATAGACGGGATCATGTTGCTGTAGTGGAAAGAAGGAGAGTCAAGGATTAAAATTTGATCTTAGCTCAAATTCTGGATGTAAAACCACTTAGCTTTTGACAGGCAGACATTTATTTATTTATTTTAATCTGTCCTTATTTGTAAATAATAATGATAACAACTGTCATGGAAGTCAGTCTTCTGGGTTAAAATATTTAAGATACATGAAGCATAGTACCTGTGACATATACAGGTATACAACATAAATTTTAATTAGTCCTTCTATTTCCAATTTCTTCTCAAATTGAAAAAGAAAAAGTGTCAAACAAATAATGCTTAATATGAACACCAAAGGGCTGGAGATATAGCTTAGTGATAGAGCGCTTGCCTAGCATATGGAACCCCTGGATCCTATCCCCATTACTGGTGGAAAAAATGAACACCAAACAATCTATAGGCATAATTACTTTAGCAATAATCATTGTTGAGTTTGGATGAAAGCAGAATGAAAAGGTTATCATTGTTCAACAATGTATCATCAGTTATCAGCTACAAAAGCAAGTGAGAATCTATTTATGGACAATGATGTATTGCAAATATCTAGGTTTTTAAGGTTTCTTCAGATTCTGCTTCATATATCACAGCAAGAATTAATACTTGTATACATGTAGATACTGACATGCAAAAAAATTGCCTAAGGAGGTAAACACAGATATCTATTATATTAAAAAAATTGAAATTGCTAAATTCAAGAAAATTGGAGACAATATTGATATATTGCCCTTGAGTACTCAATGGAAATCAAAAGGAAGGTTTGTAAACAAAATAGGTATAGATAGCAAAATTTTATTTCTTCAGGCAAATTTGTCACAGCTCAGACAAAAATACCAGGACATGGACTAAGATTGAACTTAGCAGAAGGTGGGAGCATGAAGTGCCATGATACTATGGGTAGAATATAACACAACTCTTGAGGTATCCCTAGATATATTAGAGTTTTATAAATTCGGATTTTATTAAGGATGATACTAAAAGAAACATCCTGCTATATATATGGAATAAAGTTCCAAGATTTAAAATTAACAAGTGAGGAAGAATTGATATTCCAACTCTGAAACTTTTTCCTTTGAATATCATTTCAAAGTAGGTTCAGTAAAATGATACAGAATCTGTGTGAAAATGATATTGAGTTTTCTTCATTTCATTTGTTTGGTATTGATTTACAAAATTTTAGAATAGACCCTTTAACTTCATCTTCCTTTCTGCTTCTAGAATTAAACCTACAGACACATATACACCCAGCCACAGGGACAAACACACACAACCACCCTTGATTATGTTTTTATAAGCAGAAGACAGAGCAGATGGTAGAAACTGTGAATTCCTAGTAACAGATTTTGAGACCATAATATTATTCTAGCAAAACAACAAAACATACCACTCTTGTAAACTGATCAATATATAACATTAATAAGTCCAAATATTTCTACCAATTCACTAAAGGATACAATATTAAATCAGTAGACTATGAACAGTATATTTTTGCTTGTCTCCACCCTCAGATTATTTTATTTTTCCAGAGTTGATAGAAGACGAATAAAAATAATTTAATTTTTGGCAAGCAAGGAACACTCCTCAAAAAGATACCAAAGGAAATACATTTAAAGACAGAACTGAACATGGAACTAGTTTACCTAACATAAGGACAAATTTTAAAACAAAAACAAACAAATAAACAAGAAAGCTACTTATTCTTATTCACAATGACAACCCCAGTGCAGATTTTCAGACTTGGAAAACATAAGCTTGTGGCTTGTTAGGGAGAAAGCACACACACACACACACACACACACACACACACACACACAATACAAATGCATCTTTGTTTATCCAGGGAAACAATAAACCTCCAGGAGAACAGAAGAATCAAATACTAGAAGAGTTGAGATAGCAAGGGGGAAATTGATGTTGCTGTGGCATTTATTTACAACATCAGAATATATACAAAGAACCACAAGTTACTACAAATAAATAATAAGCTAGAAGTTGTCAAGCTATTTTCTTAATGTCTTCAAAATCTAATGGAAAAGAGTTTAGTGTACTGGTCAGATCTGCTAATTCAATGAATGGTCATTATTCACCAACTGCACACACCTAATCAGTTTTAGGCCAGGAAAGGATTTATGGGGCCATTTTCCTGCTCTTGGTAAACTTTCCTTTAACACAAAAGGGAAGCTTTGTACACTCTGCCACATTTATTCTGTTTCAGGAAAGTTGCATAGACACTAGTATTTAGAAAGCACTTTTGTAAAATCTTTCCTGAGTTGCCATAATTTCTTTTTATCTGCTGTTAGAAAACAAGATAAACCCATAGAAATATGGGACAATATGAGAGATTTGGGCTGCAGTACATTCTTCTGTGTGTGTAGAGTCACCATGGATTTCTCCTCCTATTCTTAAAATTTTGGATTCACATTTTAGAATGTCCAAAATCAGCTGAATGTTATTATTTGTTATTAGCTTTGAAGAGTTTGCTTATACTACTAAATTCATCTGACCCCAAAGATAAATTTATTGATTTACTCCCATAAAACAGCATAATATATTGATCAAGCTAAGTGCAGTTTATTTCTGTAGTGAGAAAGAGCTTCCCCTAGACAGAGGCTTAGGAGTTGCTCACAGGGTAAAAGATGGTGAATAACCATGAGGTTTTGTTGGAGGACTTTAAGGTGGACCTTTCCTTGTTTGCATGTATTTTAGCCAGCTTTCTCACTACTGTGACTAGAGGACCTGACCAGAACATCTGTAGAGGAGGAAAAGTTTATTAGAGAGCTCACAGTTTCAGAGGTCTTGGTCCATAGAAGGCCAGATTCATTCCTCAGAAACATCATGGCAAGAGAGTGATCAAGGAAAGCAGCTCACATGGTGATCAGAAAGCAGAGAGAGAGAGAGACAGAGAGGTCTACACTTGCCATATACAAATATATACCCAACAGCCATGCCCCTAATTCCCACCTTCTCCATCCACAACCTACCACTCCAGTGACCACTCAGTTAATCCTTGTCAGGGGATTAATTCACTGATTGGATTAAGACTCTCACAACCCAATCATTTGTCCTTTGAACTTCTTGCATTGTTTCACATGTGAACTTTTCTTTCCGGGAAACCTCACATCTAAATCATAACAGCATGAGATGAGCTTGGTCAAAGTTTGCATTATATGAACATTTGGTTTACTATTGATAGACACAGTAAAGATAAATCCTCCATGAATAAACTGTTTTGATTAACCAGGAGGTTAGCTCAGCAGAATGATCTAGTGGCCTCTTTCCCTGATGTGTAAGTTATTCTCGTGATAAGATTGGTTTACATGTCTACTCTTTGGATTAGTGGAATTTAGGGAGCACCAGACACATGGAAGTTATTTACCATTTTTCAGTTTATTTTGTTTGGCAAAAAAATTGCTGAAGCAAATAGGAGAGGCGTGTTGCAAAATATATTTAGAGACATACCAGAGCCTGTCATGAAGAATATGAAACTATCTTCTTAAGCAGATCTTCTCAAGAAAACAGTTTGATTGATAAAAATGGAAATGTGTCTACTGTAAACTTATCCATTTGATCTCCTGAGATGTTAAGTCAACATAAACACAAGCAGACATACAGAATCATGAGAAATAGACCTCTTATCTTTCCTCTGAGGCATTGTGATATGGCTGGATGTATCTAAATAATGCTGGACCCAAATCACTGGAGGAAGTGAAGACATCAATGAACTTGAGGCTTTCCCTCTTTGCACAGTGAGATAGATAACCCCCATGGACAAGGAGTGGATCACCCAGCTCCTGGACATTTGTCTCTTGGTGATGACTCATGTGACTCAGCATCCCACACAGCAATGTGTGAAAGAGGGAAGGTGCAGGTGGGGAGAGGTTCCCAGCATCACCTCAGCATGAAGGCGGTGCATGGGAAAATAAGGGAAAAGGACCAGAGCCAGGAGTGAGTGGAGGAGTCCATATCTTCTCCCTGATCTCAACTGTGGTGAAGAAATGTTTAGATCTTTTCATCACAAATTGCCAATATCTCTGAGGGTGTGGAAAAGGAAAGGGTTTATTTCTGTGTGAAAAGAGATGTGATAACATTTAGATTCCTGGTAGATTGGATTATATTTACTGTGCTTGGCTGATATATACCTACATGTATAATATATAATGAGTTATTATATGTAGTACATTTACAGAAATATTAAAGAAAGAAAATAGTTTGTATTCTCTAAGAATAGTTCATTATCTTAGATTATTATCCAAAGTATAGACATAAAAGAATTGACAAGTAGATTCTATTTCTTTTATTTCTTAATAACATGGATCAAGTCATACTTTAACTTTGGTTTTTAATTTAAAAGTTGCAGGGACTGGGGAATGTAGCCTGGTGGTGGAGCCCAGCAAGTGTGAAGCCCTGGGTTCTAAACCCAGAACCACAAAGAAAAACAAACCACCACCACCAATAACAACAACAACAAAAAAACTAAGTTACTTATTAACAACATTCATAAAACACTTTGAACTTTTTGTAACATTTGTCCATAGTCCCTGCCTCTCACTTGAGGTTTGTCTGACAGTTGCTTCTCTAAATTATTAGAATCTTATCCACACCCTGACAGTAGAGAGCTTGTTGGATTTATTCTGTTCTGTGATTTCTTATGCAGAATGATCTTGGAATATGTTAGACACACTATGAATATTTGGAAAACTAGTATGGAGAGACACAATTCTTTTCCATGTTGCACGGTAGAGGAGATAAACTCAGAACTCAAACCTCACAGAGGAGACATGTAAGGAAGGTGTCAACATAGGAAAAAATAATGTGGTTGCTAAGTAGGAAGGGAAATAAATATTCTAATGCTTGGAAAAGGTCAAATGAAGAAAAGATTGCAGATCCTAGGCCTACAGAAATTGAAATAATATGCAAGAGAATAATATGGTCTCTCTAGCATAAGGGGGTTTAAGAAGTAAGGGGTAGTGATGCTCAGATGCAAAGCACTGATGTAGTTAATAGCAAGAAATATGTTATTGATCCTGCACAAAAATAAGATATAGACAACATCCATTTTGTACCACTACTAACTTCGCAAGTTCCCGACATTTGGTTTCTTGATTTTTGACAATCTTCAGGGGAAAAAAAATGATTCAGAGTATAGAGTAAGATGGAAGCTAAGACAAGGTTTACCAATCTCAGCTTGAAATAAAATAATCACCCAAGAATTAAAAACCCAAAGAGTACATGTATGTAGACAATTTTGTCCACCAATGTTCCCATAACTATTGATAACTTGTTGGATGTACCTTTAGGATTCATTAGAGTGTCAGATCCTACTATGGATTTTGAAAAAATGTTTCCAAATCTTGGGAAAAAAAGAGGACAGGGGATTGACCTATTTTAAAATTAAGTATTAAATTGCCATTCACTTTTCATCAAAAACAACTAAACCTATCGCAACCATGGATACTAGGTTTGACTAAAATGAATTAAACAGGCATTCATTTTGAATTTATACCTTCCTTAATTATTACTTTTTTCACCCAGGAAACAGGCAATTATTTTCTCCTTATGAAGCACCAAATTATACACTTTTAAATTAAGTATTATACTTTAGTATATACAAATTAAGCAATAGCATACAGATATATAAGGCACTATACAGGGGATCACAACCGTATTGGTTATAGTAATCTGTGTAATACTTATATGGACCAAGGTAAGTCCATCTGTACAGAATCCTATTTAATCCTCAGGCTTGAAAAAGTTATTTTCCCTCCCCCAATGGCTAACCAGATAGGAAATAGCAGAGCTATTTCTGAACAAAGGACCAGTTGACTCTCCAATCCACTAGACAATCCTACAAAGTTTATAATATTAATCTCTAAGTAGTTATCAATGAACACAATATTTGTTCCAAAACAAACCATATTTATGCTCTTGTCGCTGCAAAATCAACATAGCTATTAGTGTGCCTACAGAACAGTTTGCATAACAGTTGGTTTGGAGTATAGTACATCTAGTGTCACCCCTGACACACACTGCTAAGTGCCATGACTTCTTGCTACTATGAGAATGAGGGTGCATAGCCTTCTCATTTTGTTACTTGAAATTGTACTCTAATTTACCCTAATAAAACACAATTAAAAAATAAGCTGTCTCTCCCTAATTGTAAGAAATTAGTTTAAATGAGTTTCATTGTAGACTCATGCAGGAATTCAAAGGATCAGGCCAAGAAGAACAACTGGATTGTCCAGGGTATCTCCCCGCTGGAGCCAAGTCATTGTTGACTGTCTCTCTGTCCAGAATAGATGACTTCAATCTTTCAGCAAAAGTATTTGGAATATTCACTTTTAAAGAAGGATTTTGAGAGTCAGGAGTTTCAAATACAATCTTTCAAGAAATAAAAATAAAAGGAGGGAACTCATAAACCAGGATCAGATGATTGTATTCATGTTAAAAAAAAATCCAGAGGACAAAACAGAGAGTAAACAGAAAAAAAAATTGATGAGTTTTATGGAAGGAAGCCTCCGAGGTCAGACAATACTCTATATCACTGAAAAGGCAGAAAGATCAGTAGCCCAAACAATTAAATCAGTAGCCTAAATAGGTAGCCTAAACAAAGAGAATTTTACCCGGGCCTGGTGGTGCTTGCCTGTAAGCCCAGTGGCTTGGGAGGCTAAGACAGGAGGATTTTTAGTTCAAAACCAGCCTCAGTAAAATTAAGGCACTAAGAACTCAGTGAAACCCTGTGTCTAAATAAAATACAAAATAGGGTTGGGGATGTGGATCAGTGGTTGAGTACCCCTAAGTTCAATTCTTAGTACCCTCCACTCAAAAATAAATAAATAAATAAAAATTTTGGAGCCTGGTGAGAATTTCTTTCCCTTCACCTGGCCCTCCTGTACCCCACCCCTACCTTCGCTGCTGCCCCAAGGTTAGTCAGTTAACTTGATGATACTTGCCACTACTCACTGCTCAATAAAAATGCACCTATATGAGTTTCTGGTTTTTTTTTTTTTTTTTTTTTTTGTACCAGGGATTCATCCCAGGTTTACTTAACCACTGAGCCACATCCCTGGCCCTTTAATTTTTTTTTTTTCTGTTTTGTTTTGAAACAGGATCTCACTAAATTGCTTAGAGCCTTGCTAAATTGCCAAGGCTGGCTTTGAACTTGCGATTCTCCTGCCTTGGCCCTGGGCCATTGTGCCTTGCTAGTTCCTGAATTTCTAAGAATTTAAGTGAAATGAGAACAAAACTGAAGTAAGATATTAAAAGATTCCAACTGGAAGAGGTGGTAGGCAAGGAAGATATTGGTTTGAGTATAGAACATTGTTTAAGATGGTATTTTCAAATTAGTTTGATATAAAGATTAGTATAAAAGGTAATTTTTGAGCGAATAGTCAGGACTTCTCCTCCATATTTCATGGCTGGGCCCAAGAATCTACAATTTAGTATGTTCCCAGAATGTTTACTATGATTAAGAATGGTTGATAAACACTAATATCTACAAAGATCCAAAGGTTCAGAATATTTAGGTGGGAGACAATACTAAGATACGGGAGTAACATAATTGCTGATTTTGGTTATTTGAATTAAGGCTATAGGGAAGAAGCCATAGACTTAATAATAAGCGTGGTTTCAGAAAACAATATGAAGTACTTGGCAAAGACTCTTAAATACCTAGTTAAATTATTATATGTTTGTGTTTTCTGAAAAAACTAGGGATTGTGTTCTAATCAGCTCTTTTGCCTCTGTGACCTAAAGACCCGAGAAGAACAATTTTAGAGATGGAAAATTTTATTTGGCATTCATAATTTCAAAAGTCTCAGTCTATAGACATGGACATCATTGCTCTGGGGCTGAGTGAGGCAGAATACCATGGCAGAAGGGTGTGGAGGAGGAAAGCAGCTCGGGACATGGTAATCAGAAAAAAGAGAGAGTTCAGTTCACCAGGGAAAAAAAATATAAGCCTAAATCATGCTCTTCTGCATCTATACCCTACCTGTTTACAGTTAGCACCCAGTTAATCCATGTCAGTGGACTAATGCACTGATTAAGTTAAGGGTCTCATAACCCAATCATTTTACCTCTAAGCTTTTTTTTTTCATTGTGTCACACATAGTTTTGGAGGGACACTTCATATCTAACCATAACAAAATGCTTATTATAGAAAAATAAAAACTATTTAAAAGAAAAAAAAAGATTTAAAATAATTAACCATATAATCATATTTCCAAAGAAAAAAATTCCTATTAAAAAGTCTCCATCATGTGTGGATAAAATCTGTTAAGCATAATCAAATTTTTTACAAAAATGTTTAGAGAGATATTTTCAGAATAATTATGTTAACCAGGGTTCTTCAGAGAAACAGAACAAACAGTGTGTGTGTGTGTGTGTGTGTGTGTGTGTGTACATATGAGATTTATTCTAGCAGTTAGATTACATGATTATGGAAGCTATAAAGACCCATGATCTTCAATTGCTAAGCTGAAAAAATGGGAAAGCTGGTGGTCTAATTTAGTCTGACTTCAGAGGCTTGAAAACCAGGGGTGTCAATGGTGTATGTTTAGATCCAGTCCAAAGGTTCAGGAACAGGTGCTCTAATGTTCATAGGTAGGAGAAAATGAATGTGAATTAACCTTTCCTATGCCTTTTATTTTTTTTCTAACAGGCTCGTCAAGATTGGATGACTTCTAACCACAGTTATGAGGATGATCTGCTTTCCTCAGTCTAGACATTCAAATGCTAATCTCTTCTGGAAACATTCTATGGACACACTTACAAATAGTGTCTTATAGGTTATCTAGAATGTCAAATTAGCCCTCATAATGGCATTAATATTTTAACCATAACAAATCAACATTAAAGAAGTTCTCTCCTTCCAAATCAATTATATTTTTTTCCTAAGTAACAATAATTATCTCATTAAAAAGTCTTACAAATTACATATTTTTATTGTACATAAGGTGTTTTGTAGAATAGGTGTGTGAGAATACATAAAGTCTAGTCTTAGCCATACTCCCTCCCAGAAGTAAAAAAAATAGTATGTTTGGCAGGGCTTGGGGTAAAGGTCACTGATAGAATGCTTACCTAGCATGTGCAAGGCCCTAGGTTCTATTTCCAGCACTGCAGAGTGAATGAATGAGTAAATAAATAAATAAATATGGTTTGGTCAGCTTTTACAGTGTCCCCTTAATAAAGCAATTATTGAAGAATAAAGGAGAATCAAAAAATATTGAACAAAATCCAAAAAGTTCTCCCGAAAGGCCTCCCTCACTTTTTCACAAGCTGTTAGAATTTACTAAAGAAGATTCTTCCATAAGCCTTATATTAATAATTTCTGTTCTTAATATTTTGAAATAGCCCAACTTGATATGCCTTTTGCAATATCTTTTTTTTCCCTCTCTTGAAGACAATTATGGCAAAGTCTAACATGAAAATCATCATTTTTCACAGGTTATCTTGATGCTGTCATCCACAGAATCATAGTCATATTCTTTTCTCTTTCTCTCCATCCTCCTACCCTCCACATTATTTAGAAAGGAATAACGACTATAGTTTATGCTTAGTCAATTGCATTTCAGGCCAAATTTGTGAGGCAAACATAAAATTATAAAACATGTTAACGAATGCTTTTATTTTATAACTTTTGTAGTCATAGTTTAAGTGTAGAAATTTTAATGTACACGATTTGCTGTTAAAATTTCTGAAATATTATTGGTGTAAAAGTTAGTGTTCCTATAAAAAGGTTGAGGAAAACAATATTTTTATGTACCAAAACGTATGAAGCTTGTGCTGAATTTCAGGAAAAGGGCAGGCGTAATGTGTGATTCTAATAGAGTAAATGCTAAACAGGGACCCTGCAGGCTGCACTAACTGAGGATGTGTGGCGTCTCTTATTCTGCCAAGTCAAGTACAAGACTAAATTTCGATGAAAATCCCTGTTGATGGAGGCTTGGAACTTAGATATGTTTACAGAAGAAACTTCTAGCAAGAAATGTCTGGGATGGTAAAGGAAGTGCAAGTAATCACTTTTCATTCTTGGAGTCACCATCTGGGAAAATGTACGACAGTGTTTCTTAAGCCTTAGCTACCACCTCATTACAAACACTTCATTAGTGTTTTTCAGCTGCTCATTTGTCTCTCTTCTCTCCACCTGCACATCCTCCCAGCCAATTTTCAATAATGGTTGTCCCTTTTCCCAGCCCTAAATGTGCCAAGCACTGGACAGATTCTGAAAGGCTTTGCTTCTAAGTGAAATGGGGAATTTGGCTAGGACTTAGCTGCCATGGAGACATCCTCGATATTTTTCTTCCAACACACATTTCTCTGAATTGAAGCATCCCCCCCCCCCCCCACTTTTCAATTTCTTCTTAATGGCACGTTTTGCTTCCCAAATGCTCCAGGGCCACTCCTCTCCATTTGTGGATTAAGAGAGAACAAAACCAGGGCTTCTACTTGTTTAACATAATTTAAACACTTCTCTTATTTTGAAGTTCATACATTTACTTATACAATATTCTCTGCTCCGTCTATCATTTTCCAGAATTACTTTTATTTCTATTGGAAGCTTTAAACTCTAATCTACTTTATTTCCATCCAAGTATCTGACTTAAGCTTTTGCAGAGGATGCAGTTATCTTGTATATACTTGGCCTATTTACTTAAAATTATTCTAATTCATCTCTTCAGACCATAATAATGATCATTCTTTGTACCCACCGCCGTTTGGAACTGTTCTTGATTCAGTATGAACAAAAGACAATGTTGAGGGCTGGGGATGTGGCTCAAGAGGTAGCGCGCTCACCTGGCATGCGTGCGGCCAGGTTCGATCCTCAGCACCACATACCAACAAAGATGTTGTGTCCGCCGAGAACTAAAAAGTAAATATTAAAAAAATTCTCTCTCTCTCTCTCTCTCTCCCCCTCTATCACTCTCTCTCTCTAAAAAAAAAAAAAAAAAAAAAAGACAATGTTGAAAGTCTCTTTGGTCCTCTTCCACTACCCTGATGGCTATGCTGGCATGTTGCTTGCTTTGGTTTTCTTTGGAATCCACTAATTCATTCTGGTCCTTTTTCTACCCTGTACCCAGAGTATTATTATTTGTTTGTTTGTTTTTAATCTGTTTCAGAATGCAAATGGTGCCAATCATACCCCATACTCTGAGATCCATCTCCACTTTAAACTATTCCAAGGGTTTCCTTGTTAGAGAAATGGAGCTAGTGTTGTGCTGCTGTTGAGCAACCAGCTAGCAGAGAGAGGGAGGGGTGTGGGAAATATTAAAAGCCTGGAGGTGTGAAGTATTTGCCAAATTTCTACAGTGTACTTACTCTTATGGTGACAGGTTCTAAGCTAGCAACATGATGTCAATGAGTGTAGAGTTGGAAAAATGTGTGCATGATTGGCCGTGCAGAGTTAGTGCAAGCTGGTGCCAACACACCGCTGGATGGAGGCCAGTCCTGAACTTCAAGGACTTTAGGCCCTACTTTATCTATCTCTGCTGACCTCTTGTTAACCATGACTTGCCTTAGTGTCTGTCCATTGGCCATTCTGGAATTGGTTTAGTCTCTCAGTTGTGTTCTATGCTATTCTCCCTCCATTACAGGGGTTTTGTTTTGTATTTGCTGTTCTTTCTTCTCAGCGCCTCCAAACACTCTAGAAGGGTGTGGTGGCAGGCATGTCTGTAAACAGCCACTAAGGAGGCTGAGGCAGAAAGATCACAAGTTCAAAGCCAGCCTCAGCAACTTAGTGAGGCCCTAAGCAACTTAGGTAGGCCCTGTCTCAAAATAAAAGATAAAAAAGGACTGAGGGTGTGTGGTTCAGTGGTTAAACACACCTGGGTTCAATCCCCTGTACCAAAAAACAAAACAAAACAAATACTCTCTACTTCAGACTTTCTAGAGTTAAGATCTCATGATGGGACCTTTCTTGAATCCCACAGCACTCCAGACTAATCCATCTGATTTTATGTACACTAGGCCGCATATACTTCTTCGTCTCTTAAAGCTGTAATTTTTTTCATCTATTTCTATCATTGCTTGATCAATGTCTGTGTCCTCGGCCAGACTGTAAACTGTGTAAGAGAAGGGTTATACCTGGGTGGCTCATCATAGTATTGCCAATACCTTTGTGCAGCATAGTTCTAAGATATATATATATATATATACATATATTTTTTTATAAAGAACAACATATATTGAATGAAAACAAAATAAAGCAAACTTTATCCATTTCTTTATTGAACAGTACTTGGCTCATACTAGGGCTTCATGACTTGTTTATTTAATATTTTAAGGAGATTTCACCTACTTTATTTCCTCATTTCTGTTGAAATTGGTTTTCAACTTTATTGTGATCTTCGTTCCTCAGTGTACCATAAATTGATGATATTCTCCACCCTTTACCTCCTGTGCTATTGTTCTCCACTCCATCTATTATAATCCTCAAAGCCTGTATTCCAAATCATTTAAAATGCTGGTTATAAACATAACCAGTTGAATTGCTGGCCCTTGTTACAGTTATTACGTACATGTTCTATACTCTACTATCTTGGAAAAATCAATTAGCATAAAAAGTAGTAAAAAACAAGGAAAATAATATAAAATTATTAAAACTTATGTATATAATAAGTAAATTCATAGTTAGCATAGATAGTTTGTTGGAAAAGACATAATTATTTACAAGTAAATGTTGTGTGTGGAATCCTGAACAATTTTTGACAGTATTCTACCACAGATACTCAGTAATGCCAGTCATTATATAAGTGATAGATTTAATGAGCTCACTCTGACATTCTGATTGCTAATATGGATGACCATGTATGAATGAACACAAATAATAAATGAAGGTTCTCATAAAATCACCAGTAGCATTTAGCAAATTGTGATTCTAGTGAACAATGTTATGTAGAGGTTGATACTTATTTATATAAAAACAAATGTATTAATTTAATGACCAGTCTTTTCATCATATAATTTCTTATTTTTCCTCCTGATTCTATGTTCAATACAACATCTGCTGAGATTGTTTTTTCTTTTTTTCCCTTAATCTCCATAAATTAGGCAAGACTCTTTGACCTTTGTACCTTTTTCTTGAAGAGTCATATGTCCCTCTTTTCCCAAAAAAATGTCTCTTTATTAAAAAAAAAAAACTTTAAAAAATAAGAGACCAAGAGTCTATTATATTGAGATTTATATTTAAGCATTACGACTAACGTGTTTTTTGCTTAGTGTTTTAGAAGGTAGAGTATTTCTTTTGAAGTGTCAATCTAACTCTTACCATGATTTTGATGGTAATTACAGTGGAATGCCCATATTTCAAAGAGTGAGATCAGAAGTTCATTTGAATCTCAGTACTGAATGAGCTTGGCAGTGTTTTTGTGGCTTTTGAGTCTTGAGATATATATATTTGTAATGCATTGATGCAATAATCAGTTTGGATTTACCTGGCTGATTGTACGAGTCAGCTATATTAACAAGTATTCAGCAATTTAAACATATGATATCAATATTGCAATTATGTGTGGAATTTGTTTTAAAGGTAGACATTATCAGACAAAGACCACATGTACTTCTGAGGAAAATAATCTGAGTATAATCAGAATACAAATTGAATATATGTATATACCTTTCATAATAAAAATCATAAAACATTCTATTGGAAATATAAAGAAGTGATGTCCTTGGTCCTCCTTGTTTTATAAGACAAAATTATTATTGAAAATGGATAAAGATAAAATAATAAAATGACTATAACAAGTAAGAATATTTTTTAAAATGCAATGCAGAACTTGATAGTTATCAAATGTGATATCTGTGCATATAATCCCATGGCAGCTTCCCTCTAAAAGTATCACCAAAAGAAACAAACAAAAGGGGTACCACAGGAGATGCAAGAATAAATACATGGGAATGCATGATGTTAGGAGTTTTTAACATACTATTCTCAATCCAATACAGATTAGTGGACAAAAATAAGTGAGGATATAGAAAAACCAAACAAAATTAGAAAGGTAGATATCATAATTATATATTAAAATTGGCACCAAATAATAGTGACTATGCATTCTTAATTATATAAGAGGGCATTCATTAAAGCTGATCATGAATTAGCCTGCAAAGGCAAACTCACTTTTTTTTTAATCAACATGTGAGAAAAATTGACATTAATAACAAAGTTTAGAAAAAAGTTGTTTTTTGTTTTTGTTTATATTTCTTTTTTAGTTTTTGGTGTATACAACATCTTTATTTTTTAAAATTTTTTGTGTGGTGCTTAGGATCTAACCCAGCGCCCCGCTCATGCCAGGCGAGCGCGCTACCGCTTGAGACACATCCCCAGCCCTGTTTTTGTTTTTTTACACTGAAAATATGTCATTGGGTCAAAAGGAAATACAGAGAAAATTTAAAAATAATTTAAAAATGATAAAATCAGTAAATTCTACTATCTATAAGGTAATATTTTAAAAGACATTATAGGAAAATTCTTAGCATCAGTTACTTAGGTCAATACAAACACAAGAATGAAACATATTAAATATTCAAATAGAGTATTGAAACATTATGTTAAAAGGAGAGGTAAAAATCATATAATGATAAAGTTTAACACAATGGAATTAAATTATAAATACACAACAAAGGGAAATTTGGAAAATTTTCAATATGTCACATAAACAACATTCCCAAGAGCAATAGGTGGAATATAAAATTACAAAAGAAAATAGAAAATATTTTTGGGTTAATTAATTGAATAAAATAAAAACATAAAATGCAAAACTTAGCAAGTACAATCGTTGGATGGAAATTTATAGCCATAAATGTGTGTATAAAAAATGAGAAACATCTCAACTAGATGACCTAATTTTTTATCATTAGGCGCCAGAAAAAGGAGAGAAAACTAAACCTGAAGATAGCAGGAGGAAAGAAATACTCTACCAATAATAAACAGCATAGTGGAAATTAGTAAAATATAGGGTAAAAAAATAGAGAAATTCAATGACATCAAAAACTGGTTCATTAAAAAAGGCAAATTGACAAATTGCAAGCTGGTCTGATCAAGAAAATAAAAGACTCAAAATGGCAAAATAAAAAGTAAAAGGGTATAACTGCCAACCTTTCAGAAATAAAAAGGACTGTAAGAGGATATTATGAATAGCAACATGACAATAGATTGGAGAAATTAGGTAAAATGTCCATCTTCCTTAAGATACACAAATCACCAAAACTGACTCAAATAGAGAAAAATTAATCTGACTAGATCTATAATAAGCAAAAAAATTTAATAATTTAAAAAAATTCCCTCTGATCATACATATGATCCCAGGCCAAGTAGAACACCTAGTTAATTCTAACAAACATTGAATGAGAAATTAAGAGCAATTCTTTATAAGCATTTCTCAAAATAGAAGAGAAAGGAACACCTACCAAGTTATTCTACAAAGCCAATATTATCCTCATACCCAAAACTTCATAAGAAAATAAATCTGTAAACCAATATCCTTTATAAACATAGACACAAAAATCTCAACAAAATACTAATAAGTAGAATCCAGCAACATATAAAAAAAAAAAAAACCACCACGATCAAGTGAGATTTATCGCAGGACATCAAGAGTGACTAATTTCCAAATATCAATTAATGTAAAACACAACACTAACAAAGGGGAGGGGGCAAAAATATAGTAATTTCAATTGACACTGGAAAAGCATTTGTCAAAGATAATAGGTTTTCATGTAAAAATATTCATCAAACTAGAGCTAACACAATGGTATATACCTATAATCCCAGCAACTCAGAAGAGGAGGATTGGAAGTTTGAGGTCAGCCTAAGGAATTTAATTCAACCCTTTCTCAAGATCAAAAGGGCTGTGGATATAGCTCAGTGAAAAAACACCACTGGATTCAATTCTCAGTGTATATGTGTGTGGGTGTGTGCGCATGTGTATGTGTGTATGAATTGAATATATATATATTCAACACACTAGAAATAAAAGGAAACTTCTTCAATTTGATAAAGAACATGTATGAAAAACTCACACCTAAAATCATACTTGATTATAAAATACTGAATATTTCCCCCTTAAAATCAGGAACAAGATAAGGATGACTGCTTCAACTGAAAATTGCACTGGAGGCTTTAGTCAAGATGATTTGGCAAGAGAGAAGAATGAAATAGATTCCACAATGGAAAGAAAAAATAATAATAATAAAACTATGTCGATTTGAGATCGATCTCATCTTGCACATAGAAAATCTAAAGAATTTAGAGTTAAAAAATGAGTTCTGAGATATGACAAGAGACTAAATAATATTTAAAATTATTTTATTTGCAAACACTGAGAATGCACAACCCAAAAATAATGTCAAGAAAACAATTACACTTACAAAGCATGGAAAGAAATGAAGTGTTCAAAACTTTAATCCTGATAGCCACAAAACAATGTGTAAAAATATTTAAAAATCCTTAAATAAACAGAAAGTTGCTCAATCTTAATGAATTAAGACTTAATAATTTTAAGATGGCAATATACCTCAAAGTGATCTACAGATTTAATGAAGTATGTGTCAAAATCCAAGCTGTTGCCCTAAAGAGCAAATGAATCTCTCTATATATATATTGTAAAAACATCATCTCTCTCTGCTTCTGGCTGCCATGAGCTGAGAAGCTTTCCTCCTCAGCTATCCCCTGCTGCCATGATATTCTGCCTCAGCTTAGTTAGGCCCAAAGCACTGGAGCTGAATAATCACAGATTGAAACCTCTGAAACTGTGAGCCAAAATAAACATTTGCTCCTTTCAGTCATTATTGTTGAGTATTTTGGTTATAGCAATGAAGAGGTGACTAACACATCTAGTTAAAATTAAATGACAACCTTGGAGAAAATTTGCAATTTGTACGACTGGCATTCAGTTATAAATTATGGCATACCCAGGGCTGGGGATGTGGCTCAAGTGGTAGCGCGCTCGCCTGGCATGCGTGCAGCCCGGGTTCTATCCTCAGCACCACATACAAACAAAGATGTTGTGTTCGCCGAGAACTAAAAAAAAAAAAAAAAAAAAAAAAAAAAAAAATTAAAATTCTCTCTCTCTCTCCCTCTCTGTCTCTCTCTCACTCTCTCTTAAAAAAAAAAAATATGGCATACCCAATTATACCCAATTACACAACCATGAAATATGAGGAAATCTTTACCTAAAATATGATTTGTTTCTAGGATCTATTTTTAAGTGAATAAGACAGTTTGAAGTCCTATATTTAGTATGTTAATACTTGCTTTAGAAAGGAAGTGACATATGAATATAGACACGTACTTGTTATTAGCAAAGAGGAAACTTTATATATTCATGTGAATGGTTTCCCTTGGAATAGAGATGGAATAGGAATGGAAGATAACTGTCTCAACATATTATTTGATAGATTTTGACTTTTGAACCATGTATTTATTTTAATAATTATTATTAAAATATACAAAGTTAGGGCTGGAATTGTGGCTCAGTGGTGGAGTGCTTGCCTAATGTGTGAAGCACTGGGTTCAATCCTCAGCACCACATAAAGATAAAAATAAAGATATTGTGTCAATCTACAACTAAAAAAATATTTAAAAATAAAGAAAGATTCGGGGCAATTTAAATACATACATATATATGTATATACATATACCTATATATATCAAGTTATTTTAAATAACTTGTAATCTTCCACCATTCATCTATTTGAGTGATTCATACATCATTTGTCCTTTCAGTCTACTGACATTTGCTAGATGTCTTGAGCAAGATCCTTGCTCTCATAGAACTGACTTGGATGTTCCTGGCTTTTCAGTGAGTATGCTGGGTCCAGTGAAGAGCATGTAGTCCATTTGGGATCTGCTTAGGCTCCATAGAATTTGTGCACAAGACAATTGATTTAAAGGAATGATTTTGCATTCAATGAATTTGAATGCAAATTCTTTTCCAATTTACCATTAGAAAAGAGGTTTTGGTTATGTTCAGAGCAACCAAGTGCTCCTTAGAGAGTTAAGAATAGGCTGGGAGCAGTGTTTACCTTTGAATCTATCATAATACACAAGATTATGTTTTGCAATGTTAAAAATTAAAAGTTCCAAAAGATTTCTTGAACTGGACAAATTCATTCCAAGTTTTGGAATGAAACCTATTTTTACGTTACAGGATCTTGGAGATTGGTAGAAATGTGGAAAGAGAAACAAGATGATCAGTTTTGACTTTCCCAAAGGTGAAAGTGTAACTCTGAACATTATGGATGGTTGTGGTTAGAGTGGATCCTTGACAAAATGCTATCACATGTTATTTGAATGCATAATTTCAAACACCAGAGAATTTCTAAGAATCTGCATTGGACTAATTCCTATTAGCTTAATCCAATTTTCCAGCTTGACAAAATTTTTGATAGGGAAATGAGGTTGATATAGATTACAACAGAGTTAACAAGAAGATTTTCAACAGTATCTATTGTACTTTGATGTTTCCTACTTCAGAAAGAGAAAGAACTTGGTAGAAGAAAAGCTGGCTGGATATATTATTGGTTAATGGCTTATCCCTAAAAGAACAAATTAATATGGCTAACTTATGAACTACATGCAAATTTGGATTTGCTGTATTTTGCCTACTGATGTTTTTGCCTCAAATTCCATTTCCCTGGTATTAATTATGATGCTTCAGTTTTCTTTTCGATAGTATGGTCTGGAATATCTTGTTTATCATTAGTTTCAAACTTATCTTTATATATGTTTGAAATAGCACAGATTTAGAGTATTTCCTTTTTTGTTTGTTTTACTGTATATACTTAAGCTGTACTAAGTGGTGTTTTAGTGTATATGTATCAGAATGTTTAGTGTAGTCAGACAGATTAACACGTCTATCACCTCATACTCTTACCTGTTTCTGTGGTTATGGCACCTGCCATTTGCTCTTATAGTCATTGTCCAATACAATACTGTTGACACCATCCTCATGCTATGCCACAGGTCTCCAGATTTCATTCTATATAACTGCCACTTTGTATCTTTGGCCAACATCCCCCACTCCCTCTCGTCCTACTCTCCTTGGTACTTCCATTCTACAATACTGACTATGACAAAATCTGCTATTACATGGATGAATTTAATTCACTCACATTTTACAAATAGTGATATATGGAGAAATTGTCTCTTCAATATTAGGTTGTGCTTTTTATTTAGAAACCTACCTTTTATATGTCTATTTCTCCATTTAGGTTCTGGACTGACTTGTTAAAAATAAAATCTGTCCCAGCCCTTTCTTTCCTCTGTTTTTCACACCTGTGCTATGTTAAAAGTAATAACCTATATTTCTTCTGTACTCCTCGAAGGTATAAACCTAAGCAATTAATTATTAAATTTCATCATATATACCAAGCATATACACAAAACTCAGAGAGTAACTCTAGAGAGTCAGTGGGTGGGAACTGAGCTGGAAACTGGAGAAGAAGGAAAAAAAATGTGATATAAAATAAATAAAGAGGAATCAAAGAGGAATATAGTTGGCTATGGGCAGCCATAAACTATTCAGGGTGATTATGTGCTTGTGAAATACTAAAATGAAAAATTTCACAATTTATCTCTTTCTAAATGTGAGAAATTCAAACAAATTTCAATTAACAGTAAAAAAAGTTATGTTATTGTTGACTAGAATATAGCTTTACCTTTATAAAGCCATTATTTTCTCATTTTGTCAATTTCTGTTTTCATTTTGTATTGTGCTGCAGTTTTACTTTCAAATTCACTTTAATTTTGCTAACATTTGTCCAAAATATCCACAAACTCTCTCTTTCTAAGTCTGAGAGTATCTTTTATTTTGCCCTCATTCCTGAACAGGAACTCACCTCAACAAACTGTCAGTGAATTTCTCTCAGCACTGCAAAGGTGCCATTCAGTATCCTTTGACTACTATTGTTGTTTTAAAGAAGTCTGGGTCAATCTAATGCTGCTTTTTTGTAAGTAATCACTTCTGTGTCTGTTACCTTTTTTTTAAAAATCCAAGTTGTAGTTTTTATAATTTATTACATATAGAAAGATGTACATAAATATAAACCTACATACTACAGGTATAGGTAGAAGACAATCTCAGCAGGTGATTTTCTATTTTAACTTTAACACATATCTATTAGTGTCTCCAAAGAACCAAGGTAGACTTTATGAAGCAGGTGACATAAAAATTCTATCTGAGGGACTGGGGCTGTAGCTCAGTGACAGAGTGCTTTCCTAGCATGTATGAGGCACTGGGTTCCATCCTCAGCACCACATAAAAATAAACAAGTGAAATAAAGGCATACTGTCCATCTATAACTATAAAATTTATTTTTCAATGCTGTTTAATGTATAAAGCTTTTTTGGCATGACAGAGCAATTTTAATGGGCAGAGTCAGGGAAATATGAGTAGCCCAGTTTAGATGAATATTTACTATATCTTCTCTTATAATTCGTTAGTTATTGAACACATCCCCTGAGTCACACTCATGGCTCTAGACACTTTCAGGTACAGCAGTGAGGAAAAAAATAGTCCCTATTCCCATTCCAGTTGAGTTGCAGGGGAGTTGTTTCAGAATAGACTCCCCCATGGATACCAAAACTGTCCTTTGCTAAAGCCCCTTATACAAAATGTCATGGTACATATGACCTGTGCACATCTTCCTGTATACTTTAGGTCATCTCTAGATTACTTACAATACCTAATATAATTTAAATGCTGTGTAGTATTTTTTATTAAATTTTTAAATTTGTTTTAATTAGTTATATATGACAGTAGAATGCATTTATGCCCTTTGATATATCATACATAGAAGGGATATAATTTCTCATTTTTCTGTGTATACATGTTGCAGAATCATATGGATCATAGAGGAAAGACAGTTGAATGTCTATTACCTTTTAAAGTTAATTCAACTTTCTCTATTCTGCAGTTTTACTACAGGTTGTCTAGTTATGGGTTTGTGTTTATTTATCCAGTTCTCTGCAAAGTAGACTTTTGATCTGAGGTGTATTGTCTTCCTTCAGTTCTGGAAAATTAAGAGCTATTATCTCTCCAAATAATGCTTTTCTCTTCTTTTTTCTTTTCTTCTTTTTTTCTTCTTCCGAGACAAGGTTTGGAATTCTACTGATGATCTTCAAATTTTGATCACTTATTAACTATCTGGCTACAGATGATTTATATAAACTTTCTGTGTATGTTGGTCTCATCATTGCAAAACAGGGGAAATGCCTGTCTTACCAAAGTAGTAGATAGATACATAGATGATAGTATACATGTATATATGTATGTATCTCTCTATATATGCATATTTATGTATGTAAAATAAAAATGTATACACTTATCTGTAATAGATGTGATTATATATGTGCATACAGACATAAATATGTATGTACTAATTATTTTAAAATCCTCTCTACTATTCCTTTACATATCTTTTACATTCCCTATTCCCATCTTTCACTAATTATCCCTTTAGTCCTGTGTTTAGAGTTTATTTATTTATTTTTGTTTTTGTTGTTTCATTTCTGCTTGTTTTTGTTTTGTGATTTCTTCTTTTTTCAAGTGCATTTGATATTTTTTGTCTCAGGAACTCCAATTATTTTGCATTGAAGCATGACTTCCATGTCTTTATCTCTATGTTTACCAACCCTTATCAGGCAGGTTTGGTGTAGCTTCTAATTGGCTCTAGGAACTCCCAAACCTGAAAGAGAGTGTTAATGGTGTTTCTGAATTTTACCCAGTAACAGTGGCCTGGGATATTGTGGACATGGTTACTGGTTCATGGTCTGTTCACAAATTAGGGCTTCTTCTCTTCTATATCTCACAATCGATAACTTCCTACCTGATACAGCAAAATAGGTGAGTTCACAGGTTTTTCAATTGGTACGTGTGTGTGCGCGCCACGCGCGCGTCTTCACTAGTATACCATCTTTCCATACTTGACTATAAGAAGTGAGTCTACTATTTCTGGTTCCATAATTGGAAATGAACATTACCACCTACATCTCAACTCCTGGTTAAAACTGTCTGATTCCAAAGTCCAACATGACCACAGCATCATAATCTTTATTTTGTGTTTTTGTACAGTGTCAGTGTAAGACACATTTATCTTGTTTTTCAACCAAGCCTTTTCTTTTCTTTTTTTATCTTTTCACGTACTTTTTTGTCATTTCTATGCATTTGGATGGGAGCATTGGAATGGGAAATGACTATGTGAAAAATTAGAAGAATCATCCTGACTAGAAACCTTTCTCACATACTTTTCTATGCTTATTATTCTCTATAGTTTTCCTATTTGAAAGCATTTATTTATACTGCCATGATTTGTATAGAAATAAAATATATTGGATATGAACAGTGTGTTATTCGAAAAATAACTGAAAAAAATAAGGATGTTTAGCCTGGAGATGGGGGAGGAATAGGTTTAGAGGGGGGGATGCTACAAAAACTTTCGTACATTTGAAAGGGTGTCAAGTGCAAAAGGATTAAATTCATTAATATCTGCTTAGTTTGACTAAGTAGGGAGAAATATTTTGTATTAAGATATGGTAAGGTAAAATGATAGCTTGAAGATATAAGGTCTTACTTACAGACTTGGTAGTGATTCAAGGATTTAAACCTGGAATATGCATTTAGAGTAGATGAATTCCAAATCCTTCTCACAACTGAGATTCTCATCTTAATTTAATGGAAAGGGGAACATAGAAAATTTGAGGTTATATTTATGCTTATGTAGTCATAAGCTTGAGGCATCTACATACTCCTAAGAAAAAAATGCATGACATCTTGGGCTCATTTTCAATAAAAACAGGTTGTTATTCATTTTAGTTCATTATATAGTAAGAGAATTTCCTCATCTTCAGATATATATCTATGGTTTTGTAGATCAAGGGTCTTTCAACTAAGGATCAGGGTATTTTACTCACTTAGCAAATTATTAAGTAGCACTTAACAGTTACCCATGCACTGTTCTAAGTGTTGCACATGTATTAACTCAATTTAATCTTCAAAATTTCATGAGTCAGTACTAGCACTATTCTCACTTTACAGAGGTAGAAAAATGGGACCTAATAACATACCTGAGATCATATAAATAGTAAGGACAGAATAGGAATTCAAACCCGGAAAAACAGGAACTTGAGTATTTAATTTTTATAATACTGAGGCTTAATTTTTATAATACTCAAACATAAAATCATTCAATAAATCACAGGTGCCATCACATTCTTGAGCAACTATGCATTTTATGTTCAGGAGTACCAATAATGCTATTTACATGTTGAATTTGGAAATATTTCATTATATATAATAATTAAATAACAGTTTTCCTGACATAGAATACATTCTTAATATATGAATGTGAAAACAATAAAAGAGAAATGAAAATGTCATGACAGAATATCAAGCTAAAATTTTAATTATCCAGTGACATCTTTAAATTCATTGATGGTCTGCTTTTCCGAATGGGGTTTGGGTGGTGAGAGCAAAAAGTAATTGTTTATTGCATGCCTTCCTTTCAAAGAAGTATTAAAGTAATCATATGCACATATAAGTTTTACTAACAGACTCCAGGGTGATAAATCACTTTATTTGGAAACCTAGAACTGCATTAACATTCCATCCATGATTTGTCTAGCAGCCATATTTGTGGAACAATTTGTATGTAAATTTTTAAAAATAAATTGATATTGAGGTTATCTAAGGATGGCTACTTTATATGTATGATTTACGACCAATTGTGAGCATGGTGTTTGTTATGCAGACACAAGGAATAAATTGAACAACCAAAGCGAATCATAAAAATGGAAGAAAAGTACCCAAATACTCCTGAATTGACACATGTTTCCAGGAAAGTGTGTCTCCATTCATGCTTCTTTAGGTTGCTGATAAATACATAAAATAATGCCACACATCATTTTTACCATGGTTACAAATGTTTGCTACATGTGCATTCTGTTTGCATGAAAGGACTTCCTGGTCTTCAAATTCATCCTTACCAGTTTAATTTTAACTGAAGATACACTATGGGGTAATTGAGTTGCTACTTGTAGTTTTTTTTTTTTACTGCCCATTTCTCTGAATCACAAAAATCTTTTAAGATGCATGGGGAACTCTGGCAATTAGCCATCTTCATTACCATACAAATATTCTTGAACTTCTTTGTTTTTTATTACCTTCTACACATAGGTATTAGCTACATTACCCTTCAGTTTTACCATTAACCCTGTAGTAGTAGTCCTTAGTGGGATAGGCAGGGACTAGAATAGGGGACACAATGGTGCATAAACTTTTGAACCTTAATTTATAGTCTCTTACTAGAAATCTTTTCCTGCTCCCCCAATCTTACAATGTATGAAATGGTCCTTTATCTCACCTATTCTCTATCCCCTATACTGTGTATTGAACCTAGGGATACTCTACTGGTGAACTACAACCCCAGCCCTTTTTATTGTTTAAAGACAGGGTCTGGCTAAATTGCCCAGGCTACCCTTGAACTTGAGATTCTCCTGCCTCAGCCTCTGTCTCCTTAGACCCTGAAATGATGAGGTTGGGACCCCAGACTAGCTACCATTCTATTCTTAATCAAATGAATGTTTGTCAGGTGTCAGGTGGAGTGAGAAGATATTACAAAAGTCGCTTCTACCACAAAGAAACTCAAATAAATTATCATAAAATAAAGATGGTGGAATGAGATGGACATCATTACCCTAGGTACATGTATGACCGCACATATGGTGCAATGCTACATCCTGTACAACCAGAGAAATGAAAAATTGTGCTGAAATTGTATATAATGAATCAAAATGCATTCTGCAGTCATATATACCTAATTAAAATAAATAAATAAATAAATAGATTTAATAAAATACCAGATTCTTTCAGCCCCAATCAGTATATAAAAGGGTGGGCTATTTTTTTTATTCAAGGGAAGTTTTGGCTTCCCTTTCAATCAGGGACTCACCTTTACCTGGGCTTTTCTGTTCTTTCCTTTCCTTTTAGATCATGTTTTTGCTGGCACCTGGTCAAAAATTCCTGTCCCCATTTCATTAGGAATAAACCAAAAAAATATTTTTTTTAAATTCTAAAATGTTATAAATAAAATAATGTTAACCATGGTTTATTCCTACCCTAATGAATTCTGCTAACATAGTAAGTTCAGTGAGTGTTAATTACATACATTACTGGGCTGCACAAGATTTCCTATGGGGAAGAAGGGACTAGACTATAATAGCTCTCTGCTCTAGGAATATTCAGAGTCAAATTGGGGTTTATTCAACACCATCTTTCAAGAAAGAGGGTAGAAAATTGTTTCAATGTTTCCATTTCTAAAATCCCTGAAAATTACTCAGAACTTTTAAAATAGAGGAGACCCAGGGAGGTTGGTGAAGATCTGTGAGACAAAAGGCAAGAAACCCACATTTGCAGTTTTGTTAGCCTGAGTAAGACAGCACAGGGTGGGGGTGCAGAGGTGCAGAAGGAGAAAAGACACAGAGTTTGCCTTCTCCCAGGTTCCTGGAGCTTTTCTTATTATGTCAAAATGAACCAGGACTTCCTGGGGCCAGGATCCATATCTTTGTAATTTCAGAGGATGGGAGACTTCCAAATTCAACTTCTTTCAAATATTCCTCCCAAGAACCTTTTCCCTAGATAAAAATTACCAAAATCATCTTGATTTAGGAAAAGAGTCTCATGAATGAATATATCCTCTAAGGAATCCGATAGACCTAAGCCAGTGGAGATTTCATTGGTCTTTGGTTTGGTAAATGTTTAATTTGTAATTTTCTCCATTCAGAGTCTATCAAAATGAGCTGTTGATCACAGGACGATATTGGGTTTTACAGAACGGAAGTCACTTTCCTGACGGTAAAGCTCATCTATTTTTTCCCTTCTGAGTTCTTTTTTTTTTTTTTTTTTTTTTTTAATTTTTATTTATTTTTTTTTTATTGATTATTTATCGCATTACATAGTTCATGATATATCATCTTTCATACATTAGACTCAAATTGTGCTTTGAACTCCCATTTTCACCCCAAATACAGATTGCAGAATCACATCTGTTACATATTCGCATTTTTACATAATGCCATATTAGTGACTGTTGTATTCTGCTACCTTTCCTATCCCCTACTATCCCCCCTCCCCTCCCCTCCCCTCCCATCTTCCCTCTCTACCTCCCCTGCTGTTGTTCAATTCTCTCCCTTTTTTTTTTTTTCCCTCCCCCTTGCCCCTCATAACCTCTTATAATTTTATGTATCCTTGAAGGTCTCCTACCATTTCCATATGCTTTCCCTTCTCTCTCCGTTTGTGGCTCAAGCGGTAGCGCGCTCGCCTGGCATGCGTGAGGCCCGGGTTCGATCCTCAGCACCACATACCAACAAAGATGTTGTGTCCGCCGAGAACTAAAATATAAATATTAAAAAAAAAAAAATTCTCTCTCTCCCTTCTGAGTTCTGCTGTAGCAAATGATTGCTTTTCTGCTTAGCATCCCTGTCATACAAGTTTCTATTGAGTTTTCCCTTGGGATTGATGTGAAAGAACGCAGACAATTGCAGCAGATTGCCATATTAAATGACAATAGAACCCCTGGGATCCAGATGTTCTGTGTGCTTGTGGTCAGAGAGAAATTCTAGTTGGAAATGGGAGCACAGGTTTGGATGGGAAGAAAATAGGGACTTTCCTATTAAACTAGCAGTGGAAATTAGCCTAGTACATTTAGAGACAATTGACCCACAATTCACATACTTAGTTTTCATGCTGTCTTGGGAAAAATCAACCATCTCGTTTTTCAAAGCATAATAAAAGAGATCTTATAAGACAATAATGTAGGAAAATGTTTTCCCATTGAAAAAGTCTTTTAAATCATATTACTGATGGTAGACACTTTGGTTTAGAGAAAAGTTATTACAAATAAAATATTTACAAAAATACTACTAATACTGAAAGTGCTGATGTCTAACATTTGATTAAGAATTTACCATATACCAAATAATATGCTAAGTCTTTAGATGTATGAGCTCAGTGAGCTAGAAGAAATCAGAAAACCTGAATTCTACCATTTGCTTGTTAATGCAATCAGTATTCTCATCTTATAAAAGAGATAAAATCTACTCTGCAGACTTTACAGTATTTCATTGAGTTTCAAATATATACAGCATGTAAAAAAGAATATTTAATAAATGTCAAGACATGCTATTTTTATGGGGTTGGGGCCTTCTGGGAAACTGAGGCAGTGTGAAGATACCTCAAACCCTAATTCTTGTCATCAATTCAGAAAGATTTCAAATATGTGGATCAGAGTTATTGGCATGAGTTTATAGAAGGGATAGGTAAAGGGAAAGGGGACTCTCAATGGAGTGAGCGGGTCTGCTCAGAGAGGAGAGGGACAGTGTGTCTCTCCTGCACACGAGGTTTATTAAGGACCCCAGAAATGTTTCCAGAGAGTCCCCCCAGGTTCACCTCTTGACTTTTGATTCACAGCATGATGACATCAGACATTCAAGTCCCCATTGCCATGACAACTCTAGACTACTTTGGTCCATTCTGACTGGTTCTAAGGAATTATCCTTATCTCTCTTGAGTTTTGGAATCTGCTCTGTGAAAAGGGTCACAAAGTCTCCCCTTTCAGGATAACTTGAGTTCCTTTTATCAACATTAGTTCAGGTCTACATTTCTCCTGCAGATAACAGGTAGTTTGCTGGTATGTGTGATATATACAATCCACTTAAGGAGGGCTCAGAAAAGAAAGCATGTGGGGGTCAGCCCAGTGGGCCCATTTTATAGGGTTATTCTGTTAACCTCATGTTCCCATTATTCTCATCTATGTTTCCCCTATCACTACCAATGAACAGAATTATCATTGTCTTTATTAAATTCCAATAATATCTTCATCTTCAAAAATATAAATTCCAAAATAAAAGAAACTGTCTCAAACGTTGTCCTGCAAGCTCACAACAGCAACAAATTTCCAAGAGTGTTGACTCATTATTTTATCTTCTTCCATGACATTCTATCATAGTCAAAAAAGATTCTCAAAGCCATATCTATTTATTATTAGAGATGCTTTGCTTTGGACAAACTCTAAAACACATTATCCTTTATAGGTTCTCATAAGAGAGCCATTTTATAATAGAAGTTTTTTATTCACAAATGACAGTGGATAGAGAGGGATGAATGTTGTTTTAGGAATTTTCCTGCCCCCCCCCAAAAAAAAAACACAAGATTTTACACACACACACACACACACACACAAACACATGAATTCTAATCAAGTTTATTTCACACCCATCTCTAGCTTACAGAAGCAAACTCAACCATCACATCCTTTCCTTTTAGGTTTGAAATACATTGATATAATCCACTGCTTCTATGCTAGCATTCTTCATTTCAACAGCCTCCTGGCTTTGTTGCTTCTGTTGTCCTGAAAGGTAATGGGGTCCTAAATGAGCAAAATGTGTGTGCGGCAGCAGGAGTTTCTGGAAACAGAGATCCCAGCTTTCCAAATATGTCTGTTGGAGGTAGCTGTAGGTCACTTTTAGTAGTTGGTTATTTCTGAGTTCTTACAGTGGTAGAGTGTAGTGATTTAAAATGAGGTCAGCTCAGAGTAGTTCTTGCAGAAATAAAGGAAAGTTTTGTTGAGGGCCAAGCTGATCCTTTGCTTATTTTACTGCAACCCAATACAGCATTCCTATTTCTAACAAGTTTACCATTTTCTTCCTTTACAATATTAGAGGAAACATACATCTTTTGATGTTCTATCAATGTCCCAGTTGTGAAATACAATCTAAACTTGAATATGGCAATAGCATTTTCTTTGCAGTAAAACTGCAAAGAAAGTTAACAACCAATGGAGTTGTAATTAGATTTTTATTTTCCACCGTTTTTCTAGATAGGCTTGCTGACAAAAATTCAAATTTTATCAGTATCTCTAGGTAACTAAAAATAAAACTAGTCTGGGAACTATTTATCCTTCAACTTGAAACACATTTAATCTAATTACTTACTCATATTTTTAGAAATCTCTCTGTTTTTATCCTCGGGTTATTTGAGAAATCAGTAAAGTCTTGTCCAAAACATTTTGATGAGAGAAAGGAAGAAGCGAAAAAAATCTATGTTTTCATTGTGATGAGCCAATTGCTTAATAACCTATCACCACTGTCATACATAAAAAGTCGGTGGCAGGGTGTTTAGGATAGGAAAAGATGATAGTATAAACTGAAGTCTTACACATTTTCCACCTTCTTTAAGAACCAGAATATGGGTATTCACCTGAAAAATCACATTAATGATTCCCTCACCTTGAATAAATGGTAGGTAGGTTTCTTCCTGAATAGAGCACCCTATGTTGAGAAAATTTTCACTCTTAAAACTTCCACTCTGCTCTTTTGTAAAGAAGTAAATCTTCTGCCAGTTTTCCAGTCCAGGAATGTCTTCCTCCAGGATTTTAGAATCATCCCTTTGAAATGTAATCAGGAAAGACAGCACTCCTACTCCAGTCTCTGTGAGAAAGTAAGAGTCTAACCTGGATAAGGATCAATTTAAAATTAGTTAGGCCCCAGACTACCTAATCACAATACAACCTTTCTGCCAACTTTCTCCAGTAGCTCATTCCAGCACTTAATTCTTCTGCCTTTTATGTGAGTGAATTTGAGTTCAATTTCTTTACTGCAATAGTCTTGAGTATGCTTCCCTGCCTGTTTGCAGTGCGATTTTTATTTAATAATGGAATATTACATTTAGAATGTTTAGTGGACATTGTGTTCACCAGCAGCAGCCTAGTGAAGCCTCAAAGAAATCTCAAGAAACAAAAGCAGTTTTACCTTCCACGAGGAAAATTACAGGGGGATACATACTGTTCTTTTCTAGGTCCTTGACAACTACCTGGGCCTCTGACCTAACCTTACCCTAATCACTCTGCTGGGATTTCCAGTCTGCAGTGGTTCAGGTAAATATGCAGGGTCCTGCCTGGGAACTGGTCTAAGAGCAGTAGTGGATGCAGTGGTAAGGAGGGCTGCATCTTGTTTGGAGGCAGCAGTGACCCTGTGGCCATAACTGTTTCCCAACTCTCTGTCAGGGTTATGAAGGGTGACAGCATGGAGGTAGCTGTTCTGGGTACCCAATTTCTCTTGGTCCCCATCTGGTTTCAAATTTCCAACAATTCCTTGCAGTTTGGGGTCTGTTTTAAATATGTTTCATTCTCTTTAAATCCACCAAAGTTGGAATATTTTGCTTATAACCAAAACCATAACTAATAGAGGTGATGAAGGTGGTTAAACACCAAATGGCTAAGTGTGGCACAGAGAGCACATTGAGAAACCTCCTTTCTATTCTTGCTCTGCCCTCCCCGGGTTGTACCATTGACTGAGACCCTTTATCTTTTTGACCCTCAGTTTCTTCCTCTGAAATAATGACAAAGAGCAGAATTCTTCATATTCTCAGAAGGTGAATTGGTGGCATGACAACAGGAAAAGTGATACAGATTGAAAGGAGGAACAATTGCTAAGAACTTAAATAAACGTCCAAGAAAAAGTTCCGAGCTCAAGGTTTTCTAGCATACACTTAGATTTTTATTAGATGTATATTCATCTAAAAGGTTTTTTTTCTGTCTCTATATAGGATATTTTGAAAAGTAAAAATACAAATATTAGTAACAAGAGCATTAAATATATAAAGGAGATTTAAAGGGAGGCTACAATTTAGAGCAGTTGTCTGGCAATGTCAGTACAGGCTGCATCCATGGCTCTAATTATTAATCAATCAACTTGTTACTAAGAGCTTGCCACCAGTGAGACATTATGTAATGGGTGAGACAGGAGTTATGCAATGTTCTCCCTGCCCTTAAGAGATAAATACATGATGACAAACACAGTGAGTGGAATTTCTCCCTACCCGTCAATATGTATCTCTGCCATGTATTTATTCCCCACGGGCCCAGAGAGAGCTTGATTCTCTTTCTGACTCCGCATATTACCTGATACAAAGATATGAATTAAATTCATGGATTTGTGTTACCTACGGATATTGCGTTAATTGGCTTCTCATTACTGTGATCAAAATACCTAGCAAGAACTACTTAGAGGAGGGAAAGTTCTTTTGAGGGTCATGGTTTCAGAGGTTCAGTTCACAGTTGGCTGATTGGATTGACCCTTTGCTCTGGATCTCAGGTGATACAGGAGGACATCATGGTGGAAGGGTGTGGTAGAGGAAAACACTCAGCTCAGGACTGCCAGGAACCAGAGACAGAGATCAAGACACCAGGGACAAAATATAAACCCCAAAGGCATGCCTCAAGTGACCTACCTCCTCCACCCATACCCTGCCTATTTATAGTTATGCCAGTAAAGCGGTCCTTTCAAATTATTAATTCATCAAATGATAAAATTACAATTCTCATAATCTAATAATTCCACTGAATATTCCTGCATTATCTCACATATGAGCCTTCAGGGGATACTTCATATTCAAAGCAAAACAGATATAGATTCAAGACTTAATCTTACTAATTTATTAGCTTTTGACTTTGATTAAGCTACTTTTCTTCCTAAAAATTTTAGTTTTATCACCCACCAAAAAGAAATGTTTAGTATTATTAAATAGGTCAGATGAAATTAAGCACTTAAAGGTTAGCGAAGTATTTGGTATTTCAGCGAATGCTCCATAGTTAGTTCTTTTATTTTCATATTATATATATATTTTAAAATCATTGCTGACGCAATACACAGCATAAGCTGGGAGTGTCATGAAGCTAGAAATAAATACCTGAAGACTTGTGGGAAAATTGGAGGCCTGCAAATCCTGCTTAAAAGCTGATAGATGCAGATTGTGTGAGGAGGCAGGTGGCAAGAAGTAGTGGAGGATGAGAGGGAAATTTCTGATCCTGAGATTTCTAATTTTTTTTTTAGAACTATCTCTAAGTATGAGCTCAAGGAAAGAAAAATTTTACAACTAAGTCTACACACACTGTTACCTAGGAAACCAAACTGTGTGGCATATGCAACAAACACCAGTAAGGATAAGCCTAGAGTCTGTTTCCCAAATCTGGAGGAAGAACTGTAGGATTTAGACTCATGGTACCTCTCATGTGAACCTCAAGGCAAAACAAAAATATGAAAACTTATCTTTGTTTTATGACTAAATATAAATTGCTACAAAGTTATGGAACTCATTGATGCTACAGCAATACAAGATTCTAAAAAATTTCAAAATCATCTGTTTTTTTAAATATGCAAAACCAAGAGCTAGAAATCTATAAGAAAATAAGTTTTCTCTCCTTCTCTCACTTCCTCCCTGTGTTTGCTGCTCACTCTCACTCTTTCTTGAACCCTTCTGTCTCTCTTGCTCTGTTCTTGCTCCACTTTCTCTGCATTATCAGCACCCCTACTCATTCTGTCACTTTTATCCACTTTTCCTTGTATAAAGTATCGATAGTCCAATCCCAATCAATCAGATTTACATGAACAATTCAGACAGAATCAGAATCATTCTTATTTCTAAATTCCTTGGAAGTAGCATTTGATGGAACTGGTTTGGACCAGTTATCAGCCCTTGGTCATATGGCAAAAAGCAGGATCCTTTGGATAGTCGTCGTAGGACTTCATTTGATTTTTCTGGAACAAAGAGACAGAGAAGAGGCTGGGTGGATAGGTTCTCAGAGGAAAAGGTATTATTAGGCACTGACCTCAAATGATACCTGCTTCTTTTAACTTGAGTAGAACAATCACACGTTTAATTATGTCAGACTATCAAGAAAAATCCAATGAATGGGAAGATGCCAATAATTTTTGATATGGAAGTATTCTAAATTGAGATGGAAAGATTACAGATTATGGTAATAAACCATGGGATGAGGTTCTTCACAATTAAAATAGCAATAACCATTTAAGAAAAAAATTAACCATTAAGTTAAATAAAAACAATATACCAGAAGATGCAAGCCAGGCATCTTGGTGTCAGTCTCTAATACTAGTAAGTTGTGATTTTGAGATGGGAAGATCATAAATTCAAGGTCAGCCTCAACAACTTAGTGAGGCCCTAGGCAACTTAGTTAGACCTTGTCTCAAATTAAAAAAAAAATTAATAAAATCAGGGATACATTAGATTGAAGAGCTTTGTAATATTGTGAACAACCAATAATAAAAAAAAGAAATAAATGTCAACGTTTTTTTCAAATAAAAAAAAAGAACAACTAAAAAATATCAGGGATACAGCTCAGTGGTAAAGCACCTCTGGGTTCAATCCCAGTACCCGCCACCCCCCCCAAAAAAAGTATTTGCAAACATCTTCATGATCTCTCACTTACTTATTCTTAACAATCAGCACGGTTAGTTTGAATCTTCTACTGACCCACAGCATCCTAAAGTAGAAAATGAGGGATTTAATTTCATGTAAATTTTGTCCATGTTTGGAGAGTTCTAGCCAATAAAAATGATGAGAACCCATTAAAAAATTGGGGAATATATACAAAGTCAAATTCCCTGAGACCCACGAAGATCAATGAAAACATGAAAGGAAACTGGGTTAAATTTCATGATGTATTTATTTTTCATTAGATCACAATATCTTAAGAAGAAGCAAAAACTCAATTTTGCAGCAGAGGTGTTTCCTTTTTAAAAAACTAATTTAGATTCATGAAGCCCTTGTTAGGAGCAATTCAGTTATAAATGCAATATTATACATGTCAAACATAGCTCACATACAATTTGGTAAACAAGTGCATTATCTGCATTGTATTTAGTTAGAAGAGCAATTAAAATAGAAAGCAAAGAAACTGAATATACATATCTCCCTGTGCAAATGTACAAGAGGATTTATTTCCTATTCTGAGAGAAGTTTTCAGGAGACATTATATAAAAAATCAGAAAAGCATTGAAGATTATTTCAAAGAACATTTATGTTCCCTTGAAATGATTTTTTAAATGGGATTTTCAGAACTCTCTGATGCTGAAGATGATCTAATGCCCAAGATAGTAATACAATCACGGTGCTACACACACAGGTATTTGGTTACAAAGTAGGAAACGAAATGTCTGTTTGGCACCATCCCTACTAGGAGAATAATAAGATTTCTGTGAAAGGTCCATTGAAATTACAGCAAGCATATGCATTTTCCTTTAATCGTTTATTGATTGATATTGTAAGACCCTCACTTCTTTACAATGGGTAAAGGACTACTTGAGAACAAGAACTGCAGTTAGTGTTGTTTCCACTCACACTTATCAAGTGGATTTAATGGACATTAAAGATTGAATGTATTGTAATAGCATATTTCCTCATTGTTTAATCATTAATAATACTTGACAGATCTTCATACATGTTTTAATGTCCAAATTAAATGTTAATGAGGCAAGCATTCTGTGAAGATCCAATAGTATCTTAAATAATACTTAGCACAGGAGAACAGTATTTACAAAAGGAAATACTAAATGCTATGCTTTGCTGGCTTTACACCATGCTTTTAATCTCCTTGATCTTTGTTAACAACACAATTCTAATTTAGAATAATGAGAAGATAGTTCATTTTGGCAAGAAGGCAATAGTGGGAGCTATAAAAGTTTTTTTTAATTCCCAGGCAATAATTATTTTACTATACTTTCATCTACAGAAGAGATTTGCACTAGGTTCTAATTGGATGTGAACCTCAAACTATTTCAGCTTTGAGGCATATGGTGAAGTTTCCTGAGGAAATTGCATGAGTCAGTCATTTCTTATCAATGAACATCACTAAATAGTGGAAACTCAGTATTTAGAGGAAGGGACTTGGGACCATTTGCCAGTAATGAGTGAAAAATAGATAGAACCTTGTTTAAAATGAGATTCAAGGCCTATCAAGTGATATTGATGTGGATAATTTACTCTGAAAAATTCCATAGATGGTAGTCCAGTACCATGAATAAAACAGTTTAAACATTCAACTTCAATTTACTGAAGATCAGGGTTGGGCTTCATCAGAGGAGCATTTAAGTATTATTTGAGTGAGCTTCCAGAAACTTTGAAATGTTTGTACATTCCAGTGTAGCACAGGATTTTCCAAAATGAAAGTGAAATTCACTTTCAAATAAAAATACAAACATGGTTAATAGAAACAACACGATTAAATATTGGATAGAAACTGTCCTTGTGTTTGTGCTGATGTATTCATGAGAGTACACAGTAAATGGAGTTAAAGGAGATAACCCAGAAAAAAATGTTCTTTCTATCCAATGGCTAAGATAGTAATGCACTTTGGAATTAGATTGCTATACCAACTGGAGTTCAGTCAACTCAGAATCCTACAAAGGTTCCTAAATCGGAGTCCATAGAATCATAAGAGTTCAAACTTAAGGAATACAGCTTTTACATCACTGTATTCTATATGTAAATTCTATATACTAATAATATAACATAGAATAAAACCAGGATGATTGTGAGTTTTACCTTATAGGATTTGGGCATGCCTAATATAAATATTTAAAGAGCTTATCACAATGTTTGTTACATTATGGGAATTATCCAAAAGCAATCTATGTTTATTATTTTTGATAATGTAAGCCAAACTGGAAAGTGTTTTTGCAATTGCCATATTCCAAACATGTTCAGGGTACTCTAATAGATATCAATTGCTCAAAATGGATTAAGAGATGAAAATGCCAGTCAGTGCATTAAGAAAGGAAACTATCAAGGTTTTGAGTGTTTTTATCACAACTCTGGAAAAAACTACTATCTCCGCTTAAAAATAAATAATTACCATCACTGCAGAAATAATTCATCTGCAGTTATAACATGAATTATCCCACTCATTGAGGCAGTTACATGAATGGATATAAGATTGTTCCCAGAGAAAGTTAAGGTCAGAGTTTGGTAGAATTGATCTATAATGATGTGTACACACAGACTATAAATTGACTTTGGTTATAGTTACAGGACATTTTCTTGAGCACTTTTTATTTTTTGTCAGAATAAGTGACTATTGCAACAAGTCAACTGGCTTAGTTTAAAATCAGTTCTTAACTGAAATATTATCAGAGATATTTCCATATAATGTTGAAAAATATTATATAGGTACAATATCTAATCTTAGTAAATCCCTGACTTTCTTGATTTTTTTCCCCACAACTCCCATTGCATACTCCACTCTCAAGGAGAAAAGGTTAGTACTAACCGGTCTCTTTGGGAAATTTCAAGAAAACCAGGAACACATTTTCTAAGTAATTGTGATTTGTATTTTTCACATTTAATAAATAAAACTTAGAATAAGAAATTATTCACTCTATTTAGGAGCATAATCTGTCAATTATATATTTTTCTATCATCTATTCTTCCACCTATTCATCCATCAACTATCCTAAAACTGATCAACTAAGTTTTGTCCTTTTAAAAGGCTTTTGGATAAATTTTATGATTACCCATATCTGGAACTGCAGTTGGGATAGGAGTATGTGGGAGATATATAAATTTCTCATCCTAAACACAAAGACTAAGAATAGAAGAAAAGTAGTTTCCTGAGGAAAAACTAGAATGGCAAGGCCAGAATAATGGGGAATGGATGATGATTAAGCTCACCAACAGATGTCCACTATTTAGTTTTAATGACAAGTTATTCAATTTAAATGTTAAAATATGTGTTTTATTTCCAATGAAAAAATTACATAACCTTAAAATAATTTGCTAAAATAGTGAAATCAAGAAGCTAGAGAAGTAACTCTTTTGAGTTTGGGCTGTGGCCCCATGTTCTCAATGAAATCATAAGGAATACATCTCTTCCCCTTCTCAGTGTTAAGTTCCTGAATGGATGGTTTGCTTTGTGTCCTTCATGGGAAGAGTGAGAAAGTGGTGATGATCTATTTCTGGTTTATTGGTAGAGAATAGTTTTCTGGGTGGAGGTCTCCTACTTGATTTTCCATATTGATTGTACCCTGAATTTCATCTCTTGCTATCTGGGTCCTTTGAGGTAATTTAAATTGATTCAGCAAATGCTTTCAGTAGTAATTATGGCTTTCAGGTTCTGCTTACCTATCTGGGTTTCCATCTTTGTTTAGTTGTAGCTGAGTATCTTTTACTTTCGAGGTTCATTGGTACATTAAAAATGATATTTAAAACATTTTTCCAGGAATTTTAGTTATTTTCCCAGAAAGAGAGTCAACATTTGTGCCTAGTTCAACATGTGGCTAAAAATTGATGTTTATAAAGATTTTGAACTGTATTTTGTTAGCCATGGAAACCACTGGGTGTTTTTAGAACAGAATATTTCTGTGCTTTAGAAAAGTTATCATTGACTATTGTAGAAAGAGTGAATTACACAGTTGGAGATCGAAGGCAGAGAGAGAACTTAGGAAACAAATTCAATTGTCTAAGTAACATCTGTTGAGAATATAAACTAAAACTGGGTTAGCTGAAATGGAGAAGAAGAAACAAATACTAGAGAATCAAAATTTTCAAGCACAGAAATACAAGAGCATCAGCCCCAAGAAGCTAAACATTTTATCTTGAATCCATATTGCTGGTAAATACCACATAGTAGTTAGGTTAAATTACATTTGTATATTTGGAATTAAGTTATGTGTTAGATTGAATCACAATAAATATGAGCTGTATCTGGATCTTTTCTCACTATGGTTGCAGAGGCTGTTTGGTTCAATTACAGTGTAAGAATTAACCTTATCAGGTGTCTGAGAAGATCTTAGCTGGATCTCAGCAAGTGACAAATCTTAGAAGGCTTTGCATGCCAATGGAATTAATCACTGATGCCATCTTGGCGAGAAAGAATGTAACTTATCAAGAAAAGCAGACATTGATCAGAAGTATTTTTTAAAGAGTGATAATTCTCTGGAGACATTTTAATGCATCCTAAAAGCAAAGTGCACAACATATGAGTGATGAAGCTCTTTATTACACTCTACTGTCAAAATGGAGGGGGGGAAAGCTAATTAAGGTTCAGTTCTAAACTCATTGCCTGGGGAAAGTCTTCCTAATGACCCCAGGATTTATTCATTAAGCTATGTTTAATTCTTTTATGAATTTATTTATGTATCACATAGTTAACATCTAAAATAAATCGTTTTCTAGATGCTAGTGTTATAAATTCACAGCCTTGGAGAAACACTGTAGAGTAATAGAAGCCTGTGGACTTGGGAGATATCCAACCAGTGACATATTTGTTGGGTTTGAATTCAGCTCCAGCACTAAGAATCTGATAGATACTACTCAAATGTCACATGTTTTCTGAGCCTTATTGCCCAATATGTCAAGGCATATTGTTTTTACTCCAAAAGAGTTTAAATTAATTTGAGATAATATAAATTGACAAGCAGAGTGGTTGAAATGTATTAAGAACTTATTGAGAGTCTTACAAGATGGTACTGTTATGGTTTAGATATGAGGTGTCTGGCAAAAGCTCATGTATAAGACATTGCAAGAAAGTTTAGATGTGAAATGATTGGGTTACAATAGGTTTAACCTAATCAGTGTATTATTCCCTGATAGGGATTAACTGAGTGGTAACTGTAGGAAAGGAGGTCTGGCTAAAGAGATGGATCCTTAGGGGTGGGCCTTCAAGGTATATATTTTCTCTTTATTGAGGGAAGCACATTCATATTCTCTCTCTCTCTCCCTCCCTCCCCCTCCCTCCCTCTCTCTCTCTCTCTCTCTCTCTCTCTCTCTCTCTCCTGGTGGCCATGTCTTGAGCCACTTTCCTGCACCATACTCTTCTTCATGATGTTTTGCCACAGCTTAGGCCCAGAGCAATAGAGCCAGCTGTGTATGGACTGAGACCTCTGAAACCATAGTCCCCAAATAAACTTTTTCTCCTCTAAAATTGTTCTTCTCAGGTCTTTTGGATATAGCAGTGAAAAAGCTGACTAAAATAGGTACTATGTCTTAAAATAAATGATTTAAGTCACACAAGTTTCTTAAATATCAGTTTTTTCCTGATATTTGAGAGAATTAAATAATTGTATCTAAGGTGTAATCTAGTTTAAAGTCTGCTTCTATTATGTTTCTGAATCCAGTTGATACTTAAAATAGTACTATATGTGAAGAAATGACTGAATAAAAATGTGTGCATTATTATTTGATACAATTCAAAAAGCTGATATTAAACTTTTCATTAACTTTTGAATTTTAGCATTTTAATTTTTTCTTATATATGTGTGTGTGAATTTTAGTATTTTACATATAAACTAATTTTTCATGAGATCTTTGTATTCAAATATATCTATTAGGTATGTGTAAACAGATTATAGTTCTGCTGTAGCTAAGGAACAATTCCTGTTTTTAAAAATTCTATAATATTGCTATGTCAATCTAAATTTTAAAATGATAAAATATAGGAAAGAAAGTGGTTTTTTTTTTTGTTTTTTTCTTCCATTTTTATTATCCTTGATGGAAGCTATTGGAGCTTGGGAGCTGAAAGGAGAGTGGACAAGACAGAAAGAGAGAGGGTTGGGGGTTTAACTAAGTGATAAAGTGCTTGTCAAGCATTTATGCGGTCCTGGGTTCATTTCCCAGCATCACAATAGATAAATAAATAAATAAATAAATAAATAAATAAATAAATACATTGATTGATTAATTAAAGGGGAAAGAGAGAGAGAAGCGCAGGAGAAGAGCATAGACAGTGATAAGGTGTGAGTATATATCACAATGATATGGGAGGGAATGACTTGCAGACTGAGGTGCTTAAAGACTGGGGCACTTTAAACAGATATATATGGAGAAGCAGAAAATGTCACTATTTGTGTTGCTTGGTGGAAAAATTAGAAAGCAAAGTTTTACGTTTAACAAGGACATGGTATTTTTCCCAAGGCCACATGTGAGCAATGATGGGACTCCTAATTTTTGTGCTGTGCTAGGTAGGCATTTTTGGGTTGTACAACAGGCTTAAAGTCCTTTATAAGAAGGTTAGATTTAAGATGGAGGGAAAAGAGGGAACTAAGAAAGAATGGAGGAGGAAAGGAGAGAGAGAAGAATAGAAGGAAAAAGGAATGAGTGCAGGAAGGAGGGAAAGAGCATATGATGGCCATGTGGTATGCCATGGTGACCTTAATTTGCAATCTTAAAAAACTGTTGTTTAATTAAAGTAGGAAGAACAGACTAATAATCATGTGATACTGTTGGTTGTATGTGATCATGTAGTGTTTTTATATACATTGATTCACAAAACAGAACAAAGTACTAAACAATTAGACTGGACTTGAACTCGATGATAGTGCTTTAAATTAACAAAGGATTCCCAGAGAAGATTCATATTGGTAGAAAACAGGTGCAATTTAAAGTTGCCTCTTAGTGAACCTTTGGCAACTACACCAATACAATATATAAAACTAATACATTCATTACAGAATTTTAGTTTATAACTAAAAAAAAAAATCTCAGGTCCTTTGCTTCCTGAACATCTAAAATGAAAACACAAACAAACAAAACTTGGGACTTGGAGCCAAAGTTGTTTAATAATACCCCAGACCCTGAGGCCTCTGAACAGGCTGGACTCTTCGGTAATTCCATATTGACATATTCTTCTCCCAAATTAGCACATAATTTAAGGAGAAAAATAGCAAAAACTAAAGACAGTTAGGGACGATTGTTTTCCTTCTTTACGAAATATGGCCTGTGGACATTTCAATGGTTATTACCTGCCCTAAGTGAAATTATTGCAATTCTCCCATGATTTCCATACTCTGGTTAGCTGGTAAGAATAGAGAAAACATTTAGTTTTAATGAAGACGGTTATGAATAGAAAAATGGTTTCTGGGATTACAAAGTAAAAGATTTAATGGGAATGTTAACTATTCCCTAGGGTAACCCAAACTTCACTTCAATGTGTGTGTGTGTGTGTATGTATGTGTGTATATATATATATATATATATATATATATATATATATACACACACACACTCACACACACATACATATACATGGCTGATTTACATGGATGTTTTATCTTCTTTATCCTAAAACAACTCCTTCTTTCTTCCAAAATGCTTACTTATACCTGTTATTTCTAACCTTTCAAACATTTTGAATCAATGAATTGCAGGAATATAGGTTGTGCAAATTTATAACTTGAATGGTTTGATGTTATTTTTAATCCTAATAGTAAAGCAATTGAAAAAGACAAAATATGTCTACTGCTTTTCCCATATACTAA
Source organism: Spermophilus citellus (assembly GCF_964194105.1). Lineage (NCBI taxonomy): Eukaryota > Metazoa > Chordata > Mammalia > Rodentia > Sciuridae > Spermophilus > Spermophilus citellus. Next base: position 74,110,782 of record NC_138193.1, on the reverse strand, counting down.
GTTATATGAAGATAAAATTACATATACAGATATATATGTATCAACAAATACTCATATATAGAAAATCTTTATGAAAAATTTTATCATAAAGTAGGAGATGACAGTATGTATCAAGTTGACAGCTTCCTTTTTAATTCTTTTCCATCTCAAGGTTTGAAAACTGAGTTATTTCATATACTTGGAACTCTTTTTTATTTGATGAGTCACTAATTGTAAAATAGTCAAATAATTTATTGGTTTGTTATGTTCTCCGAATCTTTGGAATGTGATTCTAAAGAAAATTATTTTGGGGCTGGGGCTTTGGCTCAGTTGTAGAGCACTTGCCTGGTATGTATGCGGCACTGAGTTTGATTCTCAGCACCACATATAAACAAATAAGTAAATAAGTCCATCAATAATTAATAAAATATTTTAAAAAGACAATTATTTTGCATTCTATAAGATTAAGGATATTAATAAGCCTATCTGTATGAACCCCAAAGTATGCAATATGCTTAGGAAACTATCCTCTGGATGAGAAAAAAGAAATACATTTTCTGATAAAATAACATTTAATGCAGGACTAGAGGAAGCAATGAAGTAATATTAGTATAAATATATGGAGAAAAATCTCCTCTATCTTTAAATTAAGAATATTTTATTCCTCTGCCTCTTTTGTAGTAACCTACTCTTTCATATGAGTGAAATAAAAATCAGATACAGTAAGACAGTTTAATTTATTCCAAATGGAAATAAATGAGGCTTTCTCTCTCTTCCTTACAGGTTTTGCTCAGTAGACTTTGTATGTCATGCCAACATCCATATTTAGCATGTGATAAAAGACAAAGTGTGACAATGCTTTTGGGCAAATATTACATACAAATAAGGATTAGTTTTATAGATTAATAATTATATAATACAGTTGAACTCCTGTGCCGAGATTTATGTTCCAATGTAAGAGAATTCACCACGTCACTGGTTCTGCAAATATTTCGCATCGTTTTCTGTCATATCTTCTAAGTAATCCAGAAACATTTTCTGGAGAAGAAATGAAATGAAAACTTTAACTGTAGTGATTCTTTGATCCATGGAAACTGGTATAATGAGAGGTATGAAGTCCCTATGACTCCAATCAGGTCGAGTTTTGGCATGACTCCAGTGTAGACAGGACTCCTATGTTAACATGCTTTCAATTTTCTGGAGTCTGGTGTGAACTTGGGAATATTACTTAACATTCCCGAGAGTTACTTTTCCATTTTTTAAATGTAAATGATACTATCTACCTCACAGGAGCCTATAGGGCTTTCTAAATCATGCATTGTGCAAAAACTCAACTGGCATGTGAGAAAATCTGAATTTGTATTACACATTTTAGTATTACTCTTTGTCTTCATCCAAACTCATTAATCATTAAGTCTCTAAATTTCTCTCTTCGTTTAATTAAGCAAAGGATATAAGGCAGATAATTCCCCTCCAGTTCAAAACACATTAGGGACATCCCGTGGCAACAAAATGACACCTTTCCTCCTGTGCACAAGGACCTGCACCATCTCAGACCCACCACCCTCACCTAACCCATGTTTCAGCCATGTCTTCTGCACTGTCCTATGGTTTTCTGCACTTAAAATTCATCAGGTTCTTTTGATCCTTAGGGCATGAATTTTGTTGCCTTCTTTGTCTGGATTGTTTTTCCTTCAGTCCTTTCCTTGGCTAGATCCTTCTCAAAATTTAGGCTTCAACTCAAAACTTGCATCCTTAGTGATGCCTAAAGTGTCTTCCCAGTTTGTTCCACTCATGGTATTTAGCATATCTGTAATCATTCTGTAACCTACTTGGTTATAGTCTGCCCTCAATTTTCCTTTAAGGCAATTCTTGTTAGTACTAGTTTAAATGGCAGAAGAGAAAAGGCAGGTCTAACAACAGCTACTAAATCTCTCCAGTAAAGAGGTGCACAGCAGACTCCACATTTTTATAAGCACAGATTAAGAAGCACTTGGATTAAGAAACATTTTGCTCTTTTATGTTTAAGATACTGCAAACAAACAAACATCAAAAGTCTAAATGAGGATTGGGGCAAAAAGGAAGGAAAAGAATTACCCAAGCAGGACAAGCATTAGCAAAGACTTTTTCTGCAGACAAGAGAGAGGAGAAAAGCTATGAGAAATGCGAGAAACTGAGGAGACTGAGCTTAGATGAAGGAGGGTGTGCAGAGGAGTGGTAATGTGAGGCAATGTTGGAAATAAGCTGAGGGAAATGAAGGCCATGATTTTATCTGTGAGAATCCAACAATGTACATGTATCCAAGTGTAAGGCACTCATTTTAGAAGCAGAGACACAATAAGAGACGGAAAGAACACTGGTTCTGTTAAATGCTAAAGTCCTGAGAACATGGGTTTGACACTGCTGAAAACTAGCTCAGTGATTTTTTTAAAAAAAATATATTTTTAGTTGTAGATGGACCCAATACCTTTATTTTATTTATTTACATGTGGTGCTGAAGATTGAACCCAGAGCCTCACATGTACTAGGCAACCACTCTTTCAGTAAGCTACAGCCCCAGCCCAAACTCAGTGATTTTGAATGTCATTTACAAACTGCAGATACATTTATACAGGAATAAACAATTGAATAAGTGAGTTTTAGGTTCTTTTTTCTGCTTTAAAATTCTGATCATAAACAAATTAATCTAGCACTTGCTCACTATTGATTCCTGCAAACACTATCAAATAGATAATATATTTTTTGTCTAATACTATCCATCCTTGCAGATTTTCACTTATTTTCTTATTAACATCTATCAACGAGTTACTCCTCCCTTTCTTATGGAAAAACATCTTCCTATTTCTGTTTTTTGTTAGGACAAAGATAAAAATTTCTATGCATCATGCATAGCTTCATGTATTTTTTTGGGGGGGAGGGTTCTTTATGCAAATATTAAAGCTGGCCCAATTTCTGTACTTAGGTGGCCTGGAAGCCCTGACAGATGTAGAATTTATATTTCTCAAAAGTATAAATGCATGTTTCTAATGTGAAAAGAAACTGATGAGCAAAACAGAACAGAAATCCTGATTGAGGTCACATCAACAATTTCAAGAAATCAACAAAGGAATTAAAGGGAATGAACTTAGTTCCTTCCTAATAGCATTCCAGCTTGTTTCCATATTGCCCTTTTTTTTCTGTTATTATGCAGTTAATGAAATCTAATTCAGTAATGCCTTCTGAATGATTAAGCCATTTATGATTGAACCTGATGAAGGAAATGAGAAAAGCCTCTTAAACATCTAAATAGAATAATTCCTATTAACTGCTGTAAATCACAATCAGAATGCTATTGAAGTCAACATTTTACTCAGGCACAAATATTTCCAGAATTGAGACATTTTCATCAATATTTATAATGGAACTTAGAAAGAAAATTAGAACTCCTGACATTATAACTACTTGTATGGTTTGCAGAATTTTCATACAGAGAGAACACTAATATCTCCAGAAAATAACATTCCGAGAGAAAATTCTGCAAACCAAACCAATAGTTATAATGTCAGGACTGGGGCCTATGGAGTTGTCCAAGGGTCTGGTAGTCAGGGATGTTTTATTAGCACAATCTTTCTCTCTCTCTCTCTTATTTGTTCTAATTAGTTATACATGATAGTAGAATGAATTTTGACACATAATACATAAATGGAGTATAACTTCTCATTTTTCTGGTTGTACACGATATAGAATATACCTGTCTTGTATACACATATAGGGTAATAATGTCCGGTTCATTCTACTATCCTTCCTACCCCCATTCTCTCTCCCCTCTTTTCACTCCTCTCTATTATTCAGCCTTTGGTTTTTTGGGACTGGCTTATTTTACTTAGCATGATATTCTCCAGCTCCATACATTTACTGACAAAGAATCATGTAGGATCAGTTCACCAGTATGGTTCAGACAAGGTTAATTGAGGTGGCTCAAGCTACTTAAATGGATAGGACACCACAGAAACTTTTATTCAGGATCCTGCATACCGTAGGGACATCCCTGATTATTTGCCATTAAAGTTTAAGTTTTTTTTGTTGATAAAAATGTATAATTTTCTGTGTGTTATGGTTTTGTTATGAGATATTTTCTCAAAGTTCCAGTGCTATTGCAAGAATATTCAGAGGTAAAATGATTAGATTTTGAGGATTGTAACCTAATTGGTCCTTTGTAGTTTGAATGGGCTAATTGGGTGGTAAATGTAAGCAGACTGGAGTGGTTGGATGGGTTGTGTCATTGGTGATGTGCCCTGAAATGAAATCTGATTCATTATCCCTGTGGTCTCCCCACCTCTGTATGCTTCCTGGCCACCATCAATAGAATAACACTCCTCTGTCATACCCAACTGACATTGTTCGGCCTCATATGGGGCCCAGAGCATTGGACTTGACTGACTACGGACTAAACCTCAGAAATCAAGAGCCAGAAAATAAACTTTTTCTCCTCTAAGTTGTTCTTGCCTGGTATTTTGGTCACAATGATGAAAAACTGACTAACAGTGTGTTTTGCTCTATAAATTTCAGTAATAGATAGGTCTAAGACACTGACAAGATACAATGTCATTTTGAAGTAAACATAGTAAACATAAAAATAAATATTTTGGTTTCTTTCATCAAAAAAATAAAACAAGCTAATGTTGCTAAACATTATATCAACAAATTTTGAAACTGACAATGAAAATGCTATTGCAACACTACTCTGGGAAGTTACTGCATCACATATCAGAATGAAGCATATACAATTAGGAAAAAATAAATATTGAAATTTGTGCAATTGTTGTAGTGGTGCTTTGGCAAACTATTACTCTAAAACAATCCACTCCAAACCTCATTGCATTAGAGAAAAAAGAAATAATTTATTTTCAGATCTTCAGTTTGAAGTAAGTTATAAGAATAGCTTTCCTTCTTCCAAATAGCCTCAGTAGAGGCAGCTCAAATAGGGCTGAAGCATCCAGTTTCAAGATGGTTCACTTACCTGGTCAGCAAAGTTGGTGCTGTGGGTTGACAGCTGGCTCAGTCAAGGATGTCAGCAACCATCAAATCTCCTCTACCTAGATCTTTTGCTGATTACACTTACTAATAAGATGACAGCTGAAATATAATAGTAAGTATTCCAAGTGATAAGATGTAGACTCAATCAACATCTTCGTGATTCAACATGAAAAATAACCAGTGTCATGTGTGGAATATTCTTTTGGTCAAAGGGTTCACAGAGTTCTCACTTATAATTCAAGGAAGATGACAGAGACCCCATTTTCTAATGGTAGAACATCAAAAGCATCCATGTCCATCTTTAATTCATTATGAGTAGACAAGAAGATAACTACAGAAATACAATAAGAATCATCATCTTTTCCAAATAAATTATCTAGGATCCAGAGAAAAATATCCCATTCTGAACACTGTAATATAAGAAAATGAAATCTAAACAGCTTACGCTGTAATGTATCTAGAAGAACACCTGACCAAAAAATAAAATGGCCTCTATAGAAACAATAGTATAAAAAGGTAGGAAGACCACTGTCTCACACCCTTGTTGAAAATCTCACCTGAAATTGCACTTTGAAATTTAAAACTATAAAATTGCACTTTGAAATTTACAACTCTATGAACAGTTAAATTTCCTATTTGTTTATAATCTAATTTCAGGGTACTTTTGTATTAGTTCCAACTGAGATTATACTAATTTATACAGTCATTTTAAGTATATAGAAATGAAAGTCCATCTAATGCAAGTAACCCTTCAAACACTTAAATAGCTGTTTGGTAGCAGAATCAGATCTTAATCAAGTGTTCTGCCCTCCACACACAGTTCTATCTTTCCTATTTCCATATTTTATATCTGATATTCTGATCATGTGTTGCATTTCTCCTCCTATCTTCTCCTGAAGAAACTGATTAAAATATTTTTTTAATATGGTGGTATGAAATAAGTGAATAAATTAAACAAAATGCCAGAAAAATATTATTCTTCAAAAGTTAAATAAAGTACAATATTAAAAGATTCCATTTTTGTCCTGAACTTTTTTGCTCCTGGTCTTTTCAAGGCCAAATTATACAGAGACTTCTGGGTCAAATACCAATTGTCAAATCATTTGAAGGTTTAAGAAAGTCAGGTCTGCAATGTTGCGATGAATGGTTTAGTATTTTCACTTTGAAATGCTGCCTGAGAATTATTTTCAGATTTGAAAGTACTGCCGAAAGCCTTTTGTAGCAGATTCTTCTGCATGTAATATTTCCCTATTCATCATTAATTGTCTTTTGGAAAAGGATATAAATGACTTTCACTACAGGCAAAATGGACTCAATTACAATTTCCTCTTATGCTAAAAGCAGATTTGTGAGCAAATAATAATGTTGTGTAAGTATAAGAAGGCTTTAAATATTTAAAAAGAAATTATGAAGAATCCTGAATATTGAATTAGTAAAGCCTAATACTAATATTAATTCTAATAAAAAAAGAATCATGGTAATCATTCATTCATTCATTCAGCTAATGTTAATGAGCTTGAATTATGAGAGACCAAAATTATATGAAGAAAAATGGACTAAAGATCAGAGCTTGGTATATTTCAATCTATTAGTTAACAGTATAGTAGCTAACTTTTTATTAATTTTTATTTGTTATTTTTGGTTATGCATGATAATAGAATGTATTTTGACATATTATACATGCATGGGATATAACTTCCCGTTCTTATAGTTGTACAATGTATGGAGTTACACTGATCATATATTCATATATGTATATAGGAACGTGATTCATTCTACTCTTTCCTATTCCTATTCCTTTAATATTTTATTTATTATGTGCTTCAGACTTGATGTTCTATTTGCAAGCATTATCTCATTTACATCTCAATGAGTTTTAGTTTCTATGATTATCTCCTTTTCAGAGATGAAGAAACTGAGATGTTACTCAACTATAAAAGTGCATTATGGTGAGAAACGAACCCACTAGGGAATAAAGACACAAAGGATGTTGTCAAAAAGAGAAGTAGTATGATAAAAAATTTCACTTTTTATTATGCATGATTATTTTATACTCAATTTCTATGAGAAATTTATCTTGCATCTCTCTTCAACACCATTCACCCAGCATATTCCAGATGAAGATGACAAAGCAAAAAACATAGAGAAGAAAAAAGTCCCATTCTTTTCTTTTAAACTTCAAATTTGTAGATCAGGCCTAAGACCAAAAAAAGGAAAAAAATAGCTTTTCCTCCCCAAGAAACTATTAAATTTTACCCAAACTAGAGAGAAATGAAAGAGCATGGTCTGATGCTGGTCTTCTTCCTAAAGTCCAGAGAAGTGACAGAACTTCAGCCTCATTTCATGGAGAGGAGCAAATGAAATGTATAAATGGCATCTGTGCCTAGATTGAAGGATCCGAGACAGCCTTACTATCATGTAAACTGATTGTCATATATATGTGTGTATATATACACATGTATATGTATATATATTCACATGTACATACATATACGAACATACATATTATATGCATTATGCATAATATATGTTAAATATATTATATTTATATATATATATATATAATATTTGTGTCTTTATATTCCCACAAACTCCATCTTCCATTTTATATCAATTGAGGAAAATATCATCATGAAAGATTATCACAAGAAATATAAATCACTGTTGGATTTTTAACCTCAAATACAATCTGATATCCAATTGGAATAAACTTTGTAAATGGAATTAAGCATGATAGGTTAAATTAGAAGATACAGATACTCAAAGAACAGTGGACATTGTTGTGGCATGTGTACATTTACAGTTCCTAATCTAAAAGATATTTAATATCTTGGTAATATATATAATCAATTACAGATAGGTTTTGTTGATTTCTATGCACCAGGAATGTTAGATACAAGCAGTAGTACCTCCATATAAAGCAATCTTATATTTAGTCATGTAGAGGAAGAAGAATGAAGAGATTTTGGATTTTTTTATTATCATGATTGTTGATAAACTGTACTAATAGTTTAAATATTGAGATGGCAAAAGATGGGGGAGAAATCAGAACACAAATGCCTGATATACAAAAATTCATGCTACTCCTACAGAAACACACACAACTGCCCCAAAGTATTTTCCCAGCCTTTTCTATAGTAACCTGTGTAAAGTAGAAAAGGCATTCTCCTGGACATGGAAATTGTTATTATTATTTTGTTATAGCTTTTAAAATATTCATAAAATTTGGCTCAGAAACTTCAGTTCTAGAGATTTAATCTTTAAAATGATCACATTTAACAATACTAATGATTTTAAGATATACATATAAATTCGTTTTCTAGAAAGTCACTTGTTTAATAAAATACTGACAAGTTAATTTCTTATAAAGAAAACATTAATTCAATTGTACTGTATCATGTCCTATAACTATGTTTTTGAAAACTAGATGCATGGCTAAATACACCACAAAATAGCAAATAAAGAAGATTAAAGGCAAAATAATATTTTTTTACCTGTGATAAATAGGTGAAAATTTGTAACAATTATCTCTGATGGCAAGCTTATGAATAATTTTATTTTCTTCATAACTTTTTATTTTCTAATTTGTTTTCTAAATTCATTTGTGTGACTTTGATGATAAAAACGAGTTATTATTTAAAGTCAAAGTAAACACACAGGACACAACATAAAAACTTAAAACATGGCTAGTTGCTTTTCATATTCAGCCTGCATGGGTCTAACTTTGAGTACTCATGAGAAGAAAGATCAGGCCACAGGGTCAACATACAACAACACTTAATGAGTCTCTAAAGGCTCATCTTGGATATACCCCAAAATATTCAGCTGTGCTGTTGAAAATTAACCTGTGTCTTCCAACCCTCTGAGGTTTATAATACTGAAGATAAAATCTGGAAGAATTGAAGAGATAAATGTTTAACTCAGATTCAAAATTTCTTGTAGGACTCCAAATTGATTTTGTCATTATAACTAAACCTGGGTGAAATAAATTAAGATATGCATTAAATTTTAAGCTGGAATGTGTTTTTGTAAAATGCTTTTCCATTACACCTACTGTTTTTATTGTTAAGTACAAAATGAAAATAACTTCAATATTTGTTTTTTTTTAATTTTGATGTTTATTGTAACCACCTGCACACACATAATTACACTCAGATTTTTAAAAATCAAACAGGAGACTAAAAATAAAGTAAAACTTGATACATAGTTCATGTATTCCAGGCACTTCTTTGTATATAGGTACACATACAGGTGTTTCAAAACTTTTTAAAGTATTTTAATCTATTTTTCCCAGATAACAAAACTTAAATCAAACTAATATACGGTTGCTTCTAATCTGCATAAAATACTTTTATCTTGCTTTTTTGATTAAATGTGATAAATATATTTCTTACCTATATAAAGAAACCTTTGTTATCAGTTTTAATTAGCTAATGCTTTTATTATATAGCTAAAATATAATTTACTGAATCTTCAGCACACCAGTGTATAATTTAGTTTAGCCATTGCATGAGTCACTAAGTAAAGTATATTCCTCAGGAAAAGACAGAATCATTGAAAGTTTTTATGAGTAAATCAACAAATATATACAAAAATTAGTACAATATAGTGGCTAAAATTTAAGTCTTTAAGATAAGAAATACAATCATTGTGCATGGGATATAATGCAGATGATCGACCTGAAACACAAAAGTGTTTCATTTTTGAAACACTTTTGAACCAAGACCAATTTAAGAAATTATACAGGAAGCATATGTAGAAGACAAAAAGCCTGAACCCAATACATATTATTTTAAAAATGGAAGGAATAGTTCATGGAAAACAAATTATGTCTTTGTACATAAAATGTGGAGGTAAAATCAAGGGCTGTAAAGAAGTTACAGAGAAACATAAAGGCTTCAAAGTATTATGGGTCCAGAATATCTGTGGCTGAGTCAGGATTGCCTAGCCACTCAGCTACCACATCAGATGGAGCATCAGACACCCAGTTTACACTCCCATCTGAAACAACCAAAAAAGTGGACAATAATTGTAAGATAGGTATGAGTAAGAAAAGTACTTTAGGCAATAAAGAACAGTGGTCGCTCAAGTCAGGAAGTGAACGCGGTGCTTAACGCTGCCTGGGATAATATACTATTATGGAATTTTAAACACATGTAAAAGCAAAGTGAAATTCAATAACAGCATAGAAGGTGAAGGAGAGAAATGGAAGTACATTATTGTAAGGTTATTATAATTGCAATGGTATAACACACTTCAGAAATAGATTGTGATAGGTTAAAGATGCATACTATAAATGCTAAAGCAATTACATGAGTAACATAAGTAACAGATTTATAGCAGATCAGCTATCAGAGGAGATAAAACAGACTCATAAAATATATTCAATTTATTCCGAAGAAAACATAAAACAAAGACAAGGTGAATAAGAACAGATGGGACAAACAGAAAACTAATACAGGATGATAGATTAAGAATAATCATACAATGAAATAAAGTAAATGTAAGTAGTCCAAACATTCCAAGTATGTCAAAGATGGTCTCATTTGATGCAAAAGAAGACAACTGTATGCTGTTAAGATGAAACATACTTTAAATAAAGTTACAAAAGTATATTAAATTAAAAGAATTGAAAAAGTACACTTTATCAAACAAAAAAAGCTATTCCTATAAAATAATAGAGAAAAGCAGGCTTTACATGAATATTGACAGAGAGAAGGAAGGTCATGTTATAATGATATTATAATAAGAAAAGGTCAACTTATTAAGAGGATATAAAAATCTTAAGAGTTTATGCATCTAATAACAGAATATCAAAACAGATGTAATAAAACCATAACTTTTAGAAGAATCAAGATAAATCCACAGTAAGAATAGAAGATTAAGTGCCCCCATCTTGATAATCAACAGACAAGTAGACATAACATCTGTAAGCCAAAAGGAGACTTGAACAATACTCATCGACTTGACCTATTGGGCATTCACAGAGTATTTCTCAGTAATGACAAAACACACATTATTTTTAGATGCACACAGAAATTTTACCAATGTAGGCTACATTTAGGGCCATAGGACAAATTGGAATACATCTAAAGGGATTCATGTTATTCAAAGTATATTTTTGACTACTCTATTTAAATTACAAATCAATAATATTTAGTTATTTAGTAATGAAACAAAGATTTCTGCTACCCTACTTTTATTCAACATTGTACTGAAATCTTAACCAGAACAATAAGGAAGCCAAAAGAAATAAAAGAACTTTGGATAAAAAAATTATAGAGGTAACATTATCTATTCTCATATAACAGGAATGCTTTTTAACAAATCTCAGATTATCTGCAAAAAATAACTAAGAGTCACAAATGAGTTTAATAAGGGTGTCAGATATAAAATTGACACAGAAAAGTCCATTTGATTTCTATGTACTAGAAACAAAGATTTTCAATTTAAAATTTTAAAAAATACCATTAATCATAACACCAAAATTTGAATACCTAAGGAAAACTCAACACAATACGTAAAAGATCTGTATACCATAAAGCACAAATACTTGTTCAGATACACTAAAGTGTGTCTTAACTTTTGTAGAAATTGACCTAGTTACTGTCAAATTCATATAAAAATTCAAAAGATCCAGGATGTCCAAAATGATAGTGAACTAACACTACTTTCTCTCAAAATTTATTATAAGCCTTCAATAATTAGCACGGTACAGAATTGAAGGTAAGTAAGCAAATAGATGGGATGAAATAGAGTACAGAAACAGTTCCACGAATTTGCCCATTTGAGGACAAATGCTTTGACAAAGATGCACAGAAAACTCAGTGGAAAAATGATAGTCTTTTGAACAAACACTGCAGGACAATTGGATATTCATAGGCAAGAAAAAATCTTTCATCTCTCTCTCAAACCATTTACAAAAATTAAATTAAATGGATTACAGATATTAAAATATAAAGCTACTCAGGGAAAAACAAAACTGAAAGTCAGAGACAGACTTTGCAACATTATTGGGAAATGATTTTTTATCTATGATACCAAAACTATGGCCATGGAGCTTCTACTTTATAAAGGATACTTAAGACATTGAAGGGGTAAGACACAGACTGGAAGAAAAATATTTGCAAAGCAAATAACAGATAAAAAGTTTGTCTATAACCCACGAAAAAGCTCTTAAAATATAATAAAAATTAAAGAGGCAAAAGATTTGGCAGGAACTTCAATAAAGAAAATATTTGAATATCAATTAATTTCATGAAATGGATACCAAATTTCATTAACCATGAGGAAAAAAACTTAAAACCAAAACAATATGTGAAGACAAATAGATCATATATAATTAAAAAGCCTGAAAATGTCAAATGTTGGCAAAGAGGTAGAGAAACTAGAACTTGGAAGCTTCTGGGAGGAATGCATAATGATACAACAAATTTAGAAATAATTTTTAACTTAGGCATGACTTTCCATATTTCTACATCATTTCACTTTGAGATATTCACTCCAGAGTAATTAAAAGCATTTGCACATACAAGGACTTGTACACTAATGTTCACAGCATCTATGTAATAGCTGAAAAGTAGAAACAACCCAAGTGCTCATCCACAGATGAACAGGCAAAGAAACCATGACCTGTTCATATAATGGGATACTATTCAGCACTAAAATGGAATAAACTATTGATATACACAGACGATTATGATCCTTGAAAGATGGAAGCCTAAACAGCGTGTACACTTCATGATTGCATTTATATGCAATTCTGCAAAAAGCAAGCTAGTATGCAGTGAAAGAAAGCAAGTCACTGGCTATCTGGGGATTGAGCAGGGGAAAAGAAGCCAGGTAGGTAAAGCTCACAAGATGGACACAATGTGTCCATTATCTTGACCGTGATCATAGTGTCATGATTATATAGTTATCTCAAATCTTATCCAATGGTAAACTTTAAATTAAACAGTTAATTTCATTCAGTTTTACCTCAGTGAAGTTTTTAAAATAGTAAAGAAAACACTTACTAAACAATGAGGTACCCTCTCAGATGGAATAAACTGATTCAGCATGTTAAAGTAGATGTTTTAGACATAAAGCCCATGTGTGGTGTTATTCTTATTATATTTTGTAACAATCATATTCTGTGATTACAACCTCACGGTTGGGCTCATTGTTGTTAAATGCTCTCTCCATCTGAGAGATAAATTTTCCTGTGGATAAGCTGCGAACATGTATTGTCATTTCAGGAAGAATGGAAATGATTGTTGCATGTGATTTGAAACCTGTGATTTAATCCAACTATATTTGCTATTACAGTGTATATAGACTCTGGTTTAAAATTGAGAAAATATAATGAAATAAAATTAAATGAAATACAAAAGAAAAAAGAAAAAGAGACTCACCATCAGGGATAATTCATCTGTCTTTGCATGACACAGTGTGTGTTATTATCCCTTCTATGAATGGCCTTGCCATTTGTCACCACATGTGTAGTAGTGAGGAGTGAATAATTTTTTCTGAAATGTGTGACATACCTTTGTCACACATTATTAGAGATCTGAATTCACACTTTTTGTGGTGTTCAATTAAAAAATGATAACTTCAACATTTAGATAAAAATCACGATATAATATAGAAATAAAAGTTTTGAAATTAAATTATGAAGAAAAAGGTGTGATGGAATTTTCCATAAATCAGGTCTGTAGTTCAAATTTCACCCTGGAAATCCAATGATTCAGGGGTCTCTTTCCTACTAAGATTAAAAATGAAACTCTCAGACCAAACCAATCAAGTCAAGTTCCATCTTCTAATTCCTAAAAACTCTCTAGATTTCAACTCAAGTGTATGGTAGCAACATCTGAATCTAAAACAGGGAATTATTCAGAAACCATATATATTGAGCCATCTCTAGGGATTTAAATAATAAAAAACATCCTTCAGATGTGAGGCTGGAAACCGCTTGATTTATGTTAATGCTAACGTACACTTAGTGTTTTAGAAAAGGATTTTATTACTATCTAAAAGCAGCACTATATTAAATACACAAATTAGCTTCTGTTCTGTTTGGAATCTAATTATCCATATGTAGGGCAAGAGTCCAGCAAGCCAGGGGCAAAAATCTTACCTTTGTAAATGGAGACTTGGATAGGGAAAGTGATAGACTGTGAACTAAACAGCATTTACTGCAGAATGCACATGGGACTAGGGTGAGCAGGTGTGAACAGCACCAAGGCAAGAGGCCCATTTTTTTTCTTGACATTAGGTACTGCTTTCATCTTTCTTAGAATGTAACCAAAATTAACTTTTATTTCCTTGTCTTTAAGTTTTCCTTTTGGGTACTCCCTTCTAACTCAAAAACATATTCTAGTTGTCACCTCTTTTCAAGTTTTTGCAAAGATCAAGTACCTATCTTTTCTGGGCATAGCATGAGTTCACTGATTTAATAATTTTCATTTCTTTTATCTTTTACTTTTATGATCTATCATTTATCTTTGCTGTATTTTTTATGGAACCAATTATAGTGACCACAAAATGTGGAAAAGATATGCTTGCAAAATATCCATGCAGAAATAAACTTAGTTAAGGAAATATCACTGAAAGGAATGTTCTTTACTTAATTTATCTAGTCTGGATTGCCTGCAGTATTTAGAGGGCAGATAGTAGTCTATGAAATGGTTAACATGGCAGGTATAGTAGCATGTCTATATCCTAGCAATTTGGGAGGCTGAGAAAAGAAGGATCTCAAATTTGAAGCCAGCCTTGGTGACTTAGTGAGACCCTGTCTCAAAATAAAAATAAAATAAAATAAGAATTGGAAATGTCGCTCAGTGTCAGAACATCCCTATGTTTAAACCCCAGTAGTGAACAACAACAACAACAAAGGTAAATGCCAATGGATTTCTTTTCTGTGGGCTTCTATGAAAAAGAAAACAGTGGAAAGCACATTATGGAATTTATGTAAAGTTTAATATTGAGTTAACATATGGAAAAAACACAAAAATGCTGTATATGGGAATTTTATATTCATCTCTAAATTTCCACAAATTATGGAATTGATTATCATATTTAAGCAGGTGTATGTCTCAGGAGCTTCTTTTTCTTCCTCTTGTGAATTAAATGAATATTTCTTGAGTATTCTTGTAGATAGGTAAGGTAAGGACCTCTAGGGATACAATAGTGAAGGACACTTGAGTGTTGCTTTTCTTGCAGAGATGAATCCAGTGAGGAAAATAATGTGTGGAAAAAAAAATAGTAATTCCAGGAGTGTCACCTACCTACCTCCCCACCCCCTCTCTCTCCTCCTCCTTCTCTCTTTTTCTGTGTGTTTGTACTGATGATGGCAATATTATTGAATTTCACTGGCTTCTTTACAGAGGAAATTGAGAACTAATTAGTAGGAACTCAAATGCTTTATCTAACTTAGGGAAGATGTTTAATAAAACAGAATGGATTCTGGCTAGTGCAAAATTATCCTTTGATTCATGATATCTGAGTCTGGACATCATTAGTTTAACTTGCTTTTTATATGTTTCAAAAAAGTAAATATGCTTATAAAAGATTACAGCCTGCTTCTCTTATTTTTCCCCAAATGAAAGTCATCATACAACAGAGGTTTAGATATGTGCAGTATATCATTTCACTTAATTCTAATTACCTGCAACAAAGGAATAACTACTTTTTGCATGATGCTAAAGCTTATATCCAATTTTTTGTGTATCTTTAACATTTGCTACTTTATTTTTTGACAGCTATACAAACATACTTTGACTTTATTTTTTTATTGGTTGACATATCATATTTCATACATTAGAATCAAGTGGGTTATGAACTCCCATTTTTACCCCAAATACAGATTGCAGAATCATGTCGGTTACACATCCACATTTTTACATACTGCCATATTAGTGACTGTTGTATTCTGCTACCTTTCCTATCCTCTACTATCCCCCCTCCCCTCCCTCCCATCTTCTCTCTCTACCCCATCTACTGTAATTCATTTCCCTCCTTGTTTATTTTCCCATTCCCCTCACAACCTCTTATATGTAATTTTGTATAACAATGAGGGTCTCCCTCCATTTCCATGCAGTTTCCCTTTTTTCTCCCTTTCCCTCCCACCTCATGTCTCTGTTTAATGTTAATCTTTTCTTCCTCCTCTTCCTCCCTGCTCTGTTCATAGTTGCTCTCATTATATCAAAGAAGACATTTGATATTTGTTTTTTAGGGATTGGCTAGCTTCACTAAGCATAATCTGCTCTAGTGCCATCCATTTCCCTGCAAATTCTATGATTTTGTCATTTCTTATTGCTGCATAGTACTCCATTGTGTATAGATGCCACATTTTTTTTATCCATTCATCTATTGAAGGGCATCTGGGTTGGTTCCACAGTCTAGCTATTGTGAATTGTGCTGCTATGAACATCGATGTGGCAGTATCCCTGTAACATGCTCTTTTAAGGTCTTCAGGGAATAGTCCAAGAAGGGCAATAGCAGGGTCAAATGGTGGTTCCATTCCCAGCTTTCCCAGGAATCTCCAAACTGCTTTCCAAATTGGCCGCACCAATTTGCAGTCCCACCAGCAATGTACAAGTGTACCCTTTTCTCCACATCCTCGCCAGCACTTGTTGTTGTTTGACTTCATAGTGGCTGCCAATCTTACTGGAGTGAGATGGTATCTTAGGGTGGTTTTGATTTGCATTTCTCTGACTGCTAGAGATGGTGAGCATTTTTTCATGTACTTGTTGATTGATTGTATGTCCTCCTCTGAGAAGTGTCTGTTCAGGTCCTTGGCCCATTTGTTGATTGGGTTATTTGTTATCTTATTGTCTAATTTTTTGAGTTCTTTGTATACTCTGGATATTAGGGCTCTATCTGATGTATGAGGAGTAAAAATTTGTTCCCATGATGTAGGCTCCCTATTTACCTCTCTTATTGTTTCTCTTGCTGAGAAAAAACTTTTCAGCTTAAGGAAGTCCCATTTATTGATTCTTGTTATTAACTCTTGTGCTATGGGTGTCCTATTAAGGAATTTGGAGCCTGACCCCACAATATGTAGATCAGAGCCAACTTTTTCTTCTATCAGACGCAGAGTCTCTGATTTGATATCTAGCTCCTTGATCCACTTTGAGTTGACTTTTGTGCATGGCGAGAGGAGGGGATTCAGTTTCATTTTGTTGCATATGGATTTCCAGTTTTCCCAACACCATTTGTTGAAGATGCTATCCTTCCTCCATTGCATGCTTTTAGCTCCTTTATCAAATATAAGATAGTTGTAGCTTTGTGGATTAGTCTCTGTGTCCTCTATTCTGTACTATAGGTCCACCCGCCTGTTTTGGTACCAGTACCATGCTGTTTTTGTTACTATTGCTCTGTAATATATTTGGAAATCTGGTATCGCTATACCACCTGATTCACACTTCCTGCTTAGAATTGTTTTTGCTATTCTGGTTATTTTATTTTTCCATATGAATGTCATGATTGTGTTATCTATATCTACAAGAAATGCC
Source organism: Spermophilus citellus (assembly GCF_964194105.1). Taxonomy (NCBI): domain Eukaryota; kingdom Metazoa; phylum Chordata; class Mammalia; order Rodentia; family Sciuridae; genus Spermophilus; species Spermophilus citellus. The sequence continues at coordinate 74,093,293 of NC_138193.1, read as the reverse complement.
ATTGGGATTTTGATTGGATTGCATTAAACCTATAGAGAACTTTTGGTAATATCGCCATTTTGATAATGTTAGTTCTGCCTATCCATGAACAGAGTATATTTTTCCATCTTCTAAGATCTTCTCCTATTTCTCTCTTTAGGGTTCTGTAGTTTTCATTGTATAAGTCTTTCACCTCTTTTGTTAGGTTGATTCCCAAGTATTTTATTTTTTTGAGGATATTGTGATTGGAGTGTTTTTCTTCATTTCTGTTTCAGAAGTTTTGTCGCTTATATACAGAAATGCCTTTGATTTATGTGTGTTGATTTTATATCCTGCCACTTTGCTGAATTCATTTATTAGTTCTAGTATTTTTTTTGTAGACCCTTTTGGGTCTTCTAGGTATAGAATCATGGCATCTGCAAATAGTGATAATTTAAGTTCTTCTTTTCCTATTTTTATGCCTTTAATTTCTTTCGTCTGTCTAATTGCTCTGGCCAGTGTTTCGAGAACTATATTGAATAGAAGTGGTGATAGGGGGCATCCCTGTCTTGTTCCAGATTTTAGAGGGAATGCCTTCAATTTTTCTCCATTCAGAATGATGCTAGCCTGAGGCTTAGCATAGATAGCTTTTACAATGTCGAGGTAAGTTCCTGTTATCCCTAGTTTTTCTAATGTTTTGAATATAATGGGATGCTGTACTTTGTTGAATGATTTTTCTGCATCTATCGAGATGATCATATGGTTCTTATATTGCATTCCAGGGATGAATCCTACTTGATCATGGTGCACAATTTTTTTGATGTGCCTTTGTATCCGATTTGCCAGAATTTAATTGAGGATTTTTGCATCTAGGTTCATTAGAGATATTGGTCTGTAGTTTTCTTTCTTTGAGGTGTCTTTGTCTGGTTTCGGAATCAGGGTGATGTTGGCCTCATAGAATGAATTTGGAAGAGCTCCCTCTTTTTCTATTTCCTGAAATAACTTGAAAAGTATTGGTATTAATTCTTCTTTAAAGGTTTTGTAAAACTCCGCTGTGTACCCATCTGGTCCTGGGCTTTTCTTAGTTGGTAGTCTTTTGATTGTTTCTTCTATTTCATCCATTGATATTGGTCTGTTTAAATTGTGTGTATCCTCCTGACTTAGTCTGGGCAAATCATATGACTTAAGAAATTTATCAATGTCTTCACTATCTTCTATTTTATTGGAATATAGGTTTTCAAAATAATTTCTAATTGTCTTCTGTATTTCTGTAGCATCTGTTGTGATATTGCCTTTTTCATCCTGTATGTTAGTAATTTGAGTTCTCTCTCTTCTTCTCTTCATTAGCATGCCTAAGGGTCTGTCGATCGTATTTATTTTTTCAAAGAACCAACTTTTAGTTTTGTTAATTTTTTCAATAGTTTCTTTTGTTTCAATTTCGTTGATTTCTGCTCTGATTTTAATTATTTCTTGCCTTCTGCTACATTTGCTGTTGTTTTGCTCTTCCTTTTCTATGGCTTTGAGATGAAGTGTGAGCTCATTTATTTGTTGTTTTTTCCTTTTTTTGAGGAATGACCTCCAGGCGATGAAATTCCCTCTTAAAACTGCTTTCATTGTGTCCCATAGATTCCAATATGTTGTGTCTGTATTTTCATTTATCTCTAAGAATTTTTTTTTATTTCCTCCTCTATGTCTTCTGTAACCCATTGATCATTCAGTAACAGCTTGTTCATTTTCCATGTGATGTAGGATTTTTCATTCCTTCTTTTATCATTGATTTCCAGTTTCATTCCATTATGATCCAATAGAATAAATGGTATTATCTCCACCCCTTTATATTTACTGAGGGTTGCCCTATGGCATAATATATGGTCTATTTTTGAGAAGGATCCATGTGCTGCTGAGAAAAAAGTATATCTACTTGATGATGGTTGATATATTCTATATATGTCAGTTAAGTCTAGGTTATTGATTGTGATATTGAGGTCAATAGTTTCTTTGATCAACTTTTGTTTGGAGGATCTGTCCAATGGTGAGAGAGATGTGTTGAAGTCACCCATAATTATTGTGTTGTGGTCTATTTGATTCTTGAACTTGAGGAGAGTTCGTTTTATGAAAATCACAGCACCATTATTTGGTGCATAAATATTGATAATTGTTATGTCTTGTTGGTGAATGGTTCCTTTTAACAGTATATAATGTCCTTCCTTATCCCTTTTGATTAACTTAGTCTTGAAGTCGATTTTATTCAATATGAGAATGGCCACCCCTGCTTGCTTACGAGGACCGTGTGCGTGGTATATTTTTTCCCAACCTTTCTCCTTGAGCCTGTGTATGTCTTTTCCAATCAGATGTGTCTCCTGGAGGCAGCATATTGTTGGATTTGTTTTTTTAATCCATGTTACCAGCCTATATCGCTTTATTGGAGAGTTTAAGCCATTAACGTTTAGAGTTACTATTGATATATGGTTTGTAATTCCTGCCATGTTTGATTATTTATCTTTTTTTATAATTTAGTTTGTTTTTCTCCATTATTAGCTTTCCCCCCGTCCTCTGTCTTTACCAAGGCACTTCCCACTGATGGTTTTGGTTATTGTTTTTCATTTTTTCCTCGTGTAGTGTTTTGCTCAAGATGCTTTGCAATGCTGGTTTTCTGGCTACAAATTCTTTTAGCTTTTGTTTATCATGAATGATTTTTATTTCATTGTCATACCTGAAGCTTAATTTTGCTGGATACAGAATTCTTGGTTGGCATCCATTGTCTTTCAGTATTTGAAATACATTGTTCCATGACCTTCTTGCTTTCAGTGTCTGTGATGAAAAATCCGTTGTTAACCTTATTGGTTTACCCCTAAATGTGATCTGCCTCCTTTCTCTTGTAGCTTTTAATATTTTCTCTTTTTTCTGTATATTGGATATCTTCATAACAATGTGTCTTGGCGTTGGTCTACTGTGATTTTGTGTGCTCGGTGTCCTGTATGCATCTATAATTTGTATATCTGTTTCCTTTTTTATTTCTGGAAAGTTTTCTGTAATTATTTCATTCAGCAGGTTACTCATTCCCCTGTTTGCCTCCCTGTTTGCCTCCCTCATACCCTAAGTTTGTAGAGCTTGGGGCTGAGATCCCCCAGCGAATTTGTTTGCCCTCCGGTAGCAACTCCCCTGGTAGCTGGTGCAAGGGACCTCAGTTTTCAGCACTGGTGGGGGCGGTAGCCAGGAGTTCTGCGCCGCAAGTCCCGCGTCACACCTGATTCCCTCGGTCTGGCTACCATGCTCGGTTGGCTTTTACCTCTGTGAGTTCAGGCGGGCTGACTAGTTATTTCAGCAGGATCCTCAGTGCTGAGTCCCGAGAAGCAGGCGAACCAGAGCTAGAATGTAGCCGATCCAGACTCCGTGTGTTCTGAGAAGGCCAAACTATTCGCCCCGGATCTGCTTCAGCTCAACATTGCCTAGTGGTCCTGAGCAAACAGCATTTTGATAGTTTACTTCTCCCTATGCCCGCGCAGCTGAAGGGGTTAGAGACTTGATCTCTCTGCGTCCGCTGCCATGTTGGATCACTTAGATTTTAAATTGTCACTCATCTTATCAGCTGTTCCGTTTTACTCAGTGGGTTGGCGTCTCACTTGCGCGGTGAAGAGTCTGCTCTAAGGTGCTCCGCAGGAAGCGGAGGCAGTGGCAGCGGCCCAGCTGCGGCGGTCGGGACGCCCGTGGAGGGGGTGCGGGCTGGGGGAGGGGAGGCAGCGCCGTGGGCCCGTGCGGGCCGGGTGACTGGGCACACGAGAGAGCGGGCAGGGCGGGGGAAAGAAATTGAGGTCCAGATTTAGGGAGTGAGCGTGGGAGGATAGACGGCGGGGGAGAAGCAAAGCGGAAAGGCGGAGAGGAGAAGGAAAAGGGGCCGAGAGAGCCGGGCAGCTCGGGGGCTGCAGCCTTACTACTCACGCTGGAGTTGTGATGGACTCACTACACCTAGGCCCCTTTCTTGACACAGTGCTTAGTCTTTGTCGACAGATCTCCTTTAATGATCTTTACTTTTTCTTTTAAGACTCGGCAACACACGCTGCAGGCGCGGTAGCGCGGAGCACGGAGCGGCTCACTCCCTTCCCACCGCCATCTTCTCCATGACCATACTTTGACCTTAAAAAATAAAACAAACTCTGCCTTTACAAAAGTACCCGTTCTTTGTAAAATAAATAAAAGATGAAAAGTAAAAATTGATTTTTCAAACTCTCAAACTTACTTCATTATATATATGTATACATATCATATATATTTAATTTTCTCTTTTCCTTTTTTTTTGTTGATACACCTCACTTATACCTACTGGTGGGTTTCACTGTGGCATATTCACACACACATACATAAAAACACAATTAGATCAATTTAAGTCCCCCATACGCTCCACCCTTTCTTTTCCCTCCCTGGTTTGTCTCCTTCTATCTTAACAGTCACCCTGCTACTTTCATGGAGTCCCTTTTTTCTCTTCTTGTTTCCAAATATGGAAGAAAACATACTTTCTTCTGAGTATGAATCTTATTTCTCTTAAAATTATAGTCTCCAGAACCATGCATTTTCCTGAAAATGACATAATTTTATTCCTTTTTATGGCTGAATAAAACTCCATTGTGGGGAGTGTGTGTGTGTGTGTGTGTGTGTGTGTGTGTGAGAGAGAGAGAGAGAGAGAGAGAGAGTGTCTGTGTGTGTATCTTCAATTTCTTTATGCATTCAACTGTTGATGGACATCTAGGCTGATTCCATAACTTGACTGTTATGAATTCTGTTGGGATAAACATTGGTATGCACATATCTCTAGAGTATGCTGACCTGAATTCTTTTGGATAAATACCAATGAATGGTATAGATAGATCACATAGTTGTTCTATTTTTAGTTTTTCAAGGAAACTCCATGCTCATTTTCACAGTGGCTATACTAATTTGCATTCGCACCAACAGTGTATAAGAGTTCCTTGCCCCCTTCTTCCTCACCATTATTTATTGTTATTTGTATTCTTGATGATTGCCACTTTAACTAGAGAGGAAATCTCAGTGTAGTTTTGATTTGCATTTTCTTGATTGGCCATTACTACTTTATCTTATGAGAAGTGTCCAATCACTTTATTTACCCATTTGGTGATTGGGTAATTTGCTTTATAATGTTGAGTTTTTAAAAAATTATTTATGTATCCTGGATGTTAATCCTCTGTCAGAAGAGTAGCTGGCAAAGATTTTCTCTTCACTCTGTTAATTGTATCCTTTGCTTTGCAGAAGATTTTTAAAATTTGATGTTATCTCATTAATTGATTCTGTCCCTTATTTCTTGAGTGATAGGGATCCTATTCAAGAAGCTTTCTGTTCCTTTATGTTAAAGTGTTTTCCCTACTTTTTTTTCTGACAGTTGCAAAGTTTCTGGTGGCAAACTTTGGTCTTAAATCCATTTAGAGTTGACTTTTGTATCCGGTGAGAGATAGGGATCTAGTTTCATTCTTCTACATATGAATATCCAGTTTTCCTAGCACCATTTGTTAAAAAGATTGTCTTTTCTCCAATATTGTTCTTGACAACTTTGACAAGAATCTGATGATTGCAGCTGTGTGGGTTTGTTTCTATTCCATTGGTATAGGTGTCAGTTTTTGTGCCAAGGAATGCTGCTTTTCTTACTATGGCTCTGTTAGTGTAATCTGAAATCAGGTATTGTAATGATTCCCACATTAAATTTTTTGCTCAGATTTGCTTTGGCTATTCTGAATCTTTTCTTCTTCCATATAAATTTTCAAATTGTTTTTGTCTGTTCTGTAAAAATATCATTGGTATTTTGATGGGGATTGCACTGTAACTGTAGATCACTTTTAGTAATGTGGCCATTTTAACAATATTCATATTCTGCCTCTCCATGAACACAGGAGATTTTCCATTTTGTACAATTTCTTTTTTCAGGATACTATCATTTTCATTACAGAGGTCTTTTATCTACTTAGTTAGATTTATTCCTAGATATTCTTAAAGCTATTGTGAATAGAATTGTTTTTCCCAATTTCTTTATCAGCAAATTCATTGTTGGTGTAGAGAAAAAGTATGGATTTTTTAATATGTTGGTCTTCTAAGTAAAGGATTATATCATTTGCAAGTAGGGATAATTTGATTTCCTTATTTCCTAACTGTATTCTTTTCTCACAATTTTTCTTTCCTAATTTCTCCTGTTCAAAATAGAATTAAAATGAAAAGTACTATAATTGAATCGGAGTGGTGTGAGTCTTTTCCATTATATTTTCAAAACATAGGACAAAAAATAGAGATTAAATCATAAAGATATATATGTATATATATACATATATATATCTTTATGATTTAATCTCTATATATTTCCTCATATTTGATCAATATTCACATACATAGCCTATAAAATTGTGTAGTTTTAAAAGGAAGTCTTAAAGAAAAAAAAGAAAGAAAGAAAAGAAAAAAAATAAAACAAGGAAGAGGAAAACCCAACAAAACTTGCATTTTTGTTACTTCTGCAACTGTAGAAATGAACTTTTAAATAATTCTATCATTATGGTATATAATCTAATATCCCATGGTCACGTGTGTAGTTAACATTTATTAAAGTCAATCATTTTTCTAGGTATCCTAAAATATAGTTTATATTTAGCACAATATCTTCATAAGACAGATTTTATTATTATAACTGTTTTTCAAAAAAGGAAATGGAGACACATATAATATGGAAATGATTCCAGTAGTATTAGAAAGTTATGAATTAAAGATTTACCTCTAAAATTCTGAATTGAGACTCTGCTCTGAATTATTGCACCATAGTTGCCTTCAAGTAGCAAAAGAAAACAAAGTGGAGCAAATAAGTACATAAATACAACACAAGCCAATGAATGGAACTGAAAAATGAATGAAATGAGTTAGACTATTTAATCACTTACTTCTGAATTTTAATATTCTTTTGTTTCATGCTTCATATTTTCTAGATTATAAATGATTTTTATAAAAATGCATAAAACCCCATCATGTATTGAGTATCAATTACTTAAATAACTGACATGTCAACTTTTCTTCTGATCTGAGGGGATATTCGTATTGAAGAATGAAAGTACATTTGCACAAATGCCTTTAAATATTAAAAAAATAATTTCTCTGTTTCACTACAGTATAATAACAGTACACATTTATTAGGTTTGGATATTTCAAATGCTATTTTACATACCTCCTAAGTGCATTGTTCTATGAGAACATCAGGGTAGGTAAGACAGTTTTTTCTTCATATACTTTATTATTTAGATAGATATTATATATACATGGAAATAATATAATCTAGGGTGGAATATGTAACAAAGAGATATGCAAATATATAACATAGAAGTTTCATAGTTAATCATTGAACCAATCATCTTAGTATTATTCTGACTGCACTATTACAGCTTTTGAATTCCTAGTGTAGTTGAATAACTATCTGGGATAATAACCCAGATAGTTAATATTCTTTATTGTTGAAGAATATTTTCACCAATTATAGCAATCAGTATTGATACCTTTTTTGATTGATAGTTTTAAAAATTCTTTTGGTATATTAAAGAGATTGTTCTATTGCCTAGTACATGCAAAGCCCTGGTTTAGATCCTAATGCTGGCAAAAGAAAAAAAATGTTGTTTCACTCTCTTCTGGTAATATAATTTTTGATGATAAATCTGTAGTTATTCCAATTTTTCGTGTGTTTTCTTATATGGAATATGCTACTTTTTCCTCTGAGGATATTTTAAAGATTTTCAACCTTTAGTAATAAGTCTTACTAGTAATAAATCTATTTTTAATATTAATCTTTTCTTTTTGATTTCTTTGACATGCAAATTTATGTCTTTCATTAAATGTGGAAAGTTTGGATTATTGACTCAAATAATTTTTCTTCCCGATTTTCATTTACTTTTCCTTCTGGAATCCCAATTACATATACTTTAGAACTTTTAATATTTTCTTACAAGTAACTGAGGCAATCTCTTAAACTCTTTCTTTCTATCTAATATGTGCATAGTAATACTATAATGTAATATGTAAATATATGTTATAATAATTGTATGGTTAAATAGCATTATTCTTATAATTGAGATATATAATATATTCCTTTTTATCACTTTTCTTCATATTAGTAAATTTCTATTATCCTATCTTGAAATTCATTGAATCTTTAATATTATTCCCATTTAGTGTATTTTTAGATATTTTATGTTTCCATTCGGGAATTTCCATTTGAATCTTTATGTAATTTCTATTCTCTGATATTTCTAGTATTTTATTGAGTTAGGCATATATACATGTCTAGTTGTACATACCTATAATAGCTTCTTGTCTAATAATCATAAGATCTAAGTTATCTTAAGTTTGACCTAAAGATTGTCTTTACTTTCAAGAATAGGCAACATTTACCAATTTTTTTGACAAATAGTTTTGGATTGTATCTTGAAAATTGTGCAGAGAATGCTATGGGTTATCTGGATTCTGCTTTGTCTCCCTGAGAAATATTATTGTTTTGTTTCAGTAAGGCAATAACTTTATTCAGAATCTAACTGAAAAACTGTCTTGCACTGCATGCAGTAGGCAGCAGCCCAAATCTCAATATAATTCTGTTTTTCCTTAGCTAGATTGTTTTGGGTCTTCTTGGTGCATGAGCAGTTCAAAGGGCAGTCAGAGACTTGAGCATATTTATAACACATCACTTTCTTATAGCAATGGTTGCTATGGATTCTGTCCTGCAGGTCATCAGGTCAGTTTTTAAATCTGAATTTAGTTATGCTTGCTGTGTTACAATGCAGTCTGTTCTTAGAATAAAGCCATAAGAGTGAAAAAAATCAATCCATGCTAATTTCTTTTTTAAAATTTCATTCCTGTCCACAATATGCAAAATCTATCATTTACTCATTACTTTATTCAATAAGCATTTTATCCATTGCATGCCAAGTCCAATTGATTATGTCATATCATAGAAGTAAGTTTTGGTGTAAAAAGATGCACATACTAGTTGATAAAGATAAAACACAAAAGATTGAGTATCATTGTATAGTATAAATAAAATTAATAAGAATGCTTCAGATGGCAAATTCATTCTCACATAGATTTTCAGTTTTAACTAAGATTTACACAGTTCATGTGTGTCCTTCTTATAGATAATTGTGAACAAATTGTGACCTCTTCCTTAAGAATAACAAAACACTTTATTCTGAATGTGATTATTAAATTGATATACTTTCACATTTATTGAATTAAAATGTGTTAGGAGTTTATGAAAAATTTCATGCTTAGTAACTATAATAAAAACTTATCAAACTACTATGCCAGGCAACTTTGGAGTCATAACAGCTATTGATTAGCAAAATTGTTAGAGAATTTAATTCTAGAAGTCACCTACAATTTGTTTATGGTAGACTATACTAAAATATTTTTTAATTTTTATTTTTTTAATACACACAGTTTATAGATGCTTCTAAAATATTGGCTTCAAATATAAAGCTGCAAGTACATTTTATTGATATCAATCCAAAATAAAGTTTGGTAAGATTTTGAAAAATGTCCTCTTTTGAAGAAATACTATTAGACATTTTCCAAAATGGTATATTTTCACTTGCCAAGCTCCCCAGCATGACCTTAATTCCCATGATAGTATTTTCATATCTAGAATAACCTTGCAGGTATGCCTAATTAGAATAGAGTTTCTGGAAAACTCTAGGATAAGATCCAACAAATTATTATAAATATTACAAATACAATTACACTATTTAAAGGTAGCAAAATTCTCTCTTGTGGAAGTATCACAGTCATATGCTTTAGTTATTCTTAGACCTCTGGTCCCAAACATACTATTCATTTAGGGAGAAAAACACTTCCAATACTAATTGGTAGAAATAAAGTAAAAATGAGAAAGAAGCTTTTCATCTTGATTAACTTAGGCTTTTTTTTCTACATTTGTTTATGTATTTATAGAATTGTTAAATATATTTTAGATAATGATTTAAAATGAGTTTTTACACAAGACATGGACTTTTCAAATGAGCTTTCAAGAGAGATGAAATTTATTGAAATAAAATTTCCATTTTATTGGGATTAAATCACATTTTACTTTTGTTTTCTGATGAACTGGATGACTTTTCCTTATCATGTGAACAGACATTCTTTTTCTAATGAGCTCTAATTGTCAATGTAAGTACAATTCACTTAAAGAGTTGGCAGATTGTTTCAGTAGAGGGTTGGATAGTATAAAAGAAGAACATGTATTGTGTCCCTTTTTCTAGAAATTTTTATTAAATGTTTATCTCTGCATTGGAATCTGAATATCCCTAACAATGCACGAGAAGATATATCCATTTAATTTTTTCTACTGCAAAGTAAAAATGACTATGAAAAGTTTTAAAGTAAAAGGTGATTTCCTGGAAATAGATCTGATGGTAGATTTCCATTTGCTGTTGTGAAATAATCTAAAGTCCTATAAGTTCATCTGGTTTTATGTCCATACCTTTTAGATTTCTCTCTTGCCAATTGAACTGTGCTATAAATCTAACAGCAGGAATCTACAGGAACCACAAGTTCTCTTTACAATGAATCAAAAATTAGCACATTGAGAGACTAGTCTGTCCCTTCCCCAATGAATCAATGACATTTACTACACTTCAATAATAAAATAAAAGTTATGCTTTGAGGTTGAATAGTATTTTCATATCTATTTATATATTATAAATAGTACCAAGCAGCCTATCTCTAGAGACAGAGTAAAAAGACAACTAGCAATATTACACAAATTGTTTGGCATAAAAATACTTTTTTCTAAAAAGAACAATTAAAAATTTTAAGAAGAGAAATAATAAAACACTTTTTTGTTCCCAGATTTCTTTCTCATCAGATTGTCGCTATCCTATCATCAACCTGTCTAACTATGCAATTTAAAATTACTAAACCCAGGGAATCCATATTACAATGTACGTGGGAACACAGTGCCATATTGGAGGTTTCTGAGTATTAGCAATGCACTTTGAATCTAGCAGGAAACAGGAAGTGAAAGGAAAAAAAAACTCTTCAGATATATTCCACAACCTCTAAATGTTCCTCAAAACCAGACAAAAAATGTCCAATTGTACATGTTTATGTATATCTACATTAATTTCTATGTCATCTATATGTAGATACAAATATGAATGTAAAAATATGCCATCCTTGGCTATACTTGCTGCTCAGAAGAAAGAAGTTGTAAAGAAAGTGAACATTAAAAATTAAAACCAACTTTGGTGTTATCTATCCCCACAATTTTATGTTGGATGCAAGGATTTTAAGTTCCCATGCACAAATGAAGTTGTAATTACTTCCCTTTTTAATTAACCACTGATTTCAAACTCAGGAGAGCTGAGTAACTATTTAAAACATTTATGCCATAGGCAGCAGGAGCCATTGATGAGGAGCAATTAGGAGGGAGTTTTCTTTCTTTCTTTTTTTCTTTTTTTTTTTTTTTTGTGTGTGTGGTAGATTTGGCTAAAATTGCTCAGCTTCACCGAAGTGCTCCACTTCAAAAATAATAATTACACACACAGAAAAAGAATTCCCTTGCACGTGATCAGTTTCATAAACTGCATCCAGTTTTACTGTTCTCATGGTGCTCATCTTATGACAAGCGTTCTTAAACATCTTCAATGCCATATCTCTTTGGTAGCTTGGTGAAGCACATGGACTATTTCCCAAAATAATGTGGTTAAAAGCACAAAATAAAATATATAATATAGTAATAAAAGTCAATTGTGTCTAAATATAATGAAATTAATTTTAAAATAGAAAATTGAGTTATAGTTCAATCTGAGGTTCTTTAGTAATATTAAATAATAACCTCTAACAGTGAGCTTAATAAGTAATATAATTTTGAAATAATGATGAGTGTATTGTGTTTTGAAATATCTGCAACAACTACAATAGATAATAATATCTGCGATTTTGGGTGGTGTTTAATTGACTACTAATCCTATTGTAGTTTGTTGCCTTCATTCATTATAGAAGGAAAAGTTAAATTTCTATTAGAGAGTAATTACTAAAGATACAACATCGTTCCTATTAAATTTCATAGTCTCCTTAAGTTCTATTCACAAATCTGGTTAAAAATCTCTGCTTTACACCAAGTTATTATTACTACATCTTATACTTCAAATGAGAGCTGGTTCTGAATAAGAAAATATGTTCATTAACCATTAATTGCTCAATTTTCACAACAACTCTAAAGTAGGAATAATTTCCTTTTACATATAAGCAAGTGGAGGTTAAAACTAGCAAGTAAGTCAATGACAAAACTAAGGGGCAAATCATTGATTTGAAAATGCAACATTTCAATTCATCTCTGTCCCTGCCTATATAAGAAGCATGCTTCTACTTCTGTTTTATGGAATGAATTCAGATAAGTGAACATTGTGGCTTTAAAAGAAAAAAAAATCAGAACTAGAACTCAGGTCTTTGGAATTCCATTTAGTCATTCTCTCCCCAAACAAATAAACAAACAACAACAACAACAACAAAAACTCCACAGAAATGAATGAACAAAAAACACACATGCATAGCACCATCTGGTGATAGCTGCAATTCAAGAAACTATTCTCTAAATAGTCCCGAGATAGAGTGCCAAACCTCTGAAAACTGCCACTGTAGAAAGATTTTCTCAAGAGATCATAGAAGCAATTCCCCCATGAGAAAAGTCAATGATGAGTAGAATTATCTCCATCTGCTGACTAAAAGACAGTACACAGTAAGATTAAGCAATCTGAACAAAAGCCAGAAGGGTAGAAAAGTGCTCACTTGTGAGCATCAAGTTCATCTAACTAAAAAGCCATGCTGGGGCTTTGCATAGAGTCCCTTAAAGTCGAAGAGAAAATGAGTGAAAAAAAGTCATTTGATCATCTAGATTTCATCTGAATCTTGAGATTGTGTTAGGCTAGTGCTGCTAATGTACACCGATTAGCCAGGCAATCAACATACACAAGTACAGAGATTTTTAGGAAAAGTAAGTGTGATGAGAATTGTATAGAGGCATGGAATCTGTGCCATCAAGAATTTTAGACAATTGACTTAAGTGTTGAGGGTTAGAAAGAAGTCTATTAAGAAGAGATAAGCATTTTGGTAAAATTTAGATAATATTACACATGAAGAAGAGGATATTAATGATTCCTTTTAGGAACATTCAATCTAACATTTGAAATGATTTTGAACAACAGAATGAAAGTACAAGATTTTTCTGGAGTGTAGAAAATTCTATTCGCAGTCTGGCAGAATGGATAGGAAAAGAGAAATATAGGTGTCAGAAAACACTTAGAAAGACATTAGAAAATAATGCACAAAAATCATCAACCAACGTTTTGGAAATGAAAAAAAAAAGTTTTGAAAAAGAAATCTTTTTCAAGACATAAAATTTCTGCCTCCAGAAAAGACTTTATGTGGGGATGAACAGAGAGACAGTGATCAACATCAGGGATCACATCAAGATCACTAAGTAGGTTATCTTGATCTAAGTTATAAGAATGTTTCTGGTGATAGGACATGAAGAAGAGCAGCAGATGAGAGGTCATGCTATTATTTCATGTGTGAATCCGGTAAATTTGCAGGGACAATGGGAAATCTTCATAAATTTGTTCAGTAGGAATTTGGAAAAAAATCCTTAGAATTAGAAGGAGATGTTAGAATCATAAAATAGTGATTTGGACATTATAGTCTTACAGAATAAAGACAAAAGTAAAAAAAAAAAAGGATAATATGGCAAACAGAAAGAGTAGAAACAAAGAGGCAAACAACTCCAATGATGGAAGTGTAGGGTATATCTTTAATGAGGTCAGGAGGAGAAAGGGAAGCTAACACATGAAAACCTGCCATGGAGAAGACCTTGAGTAAGTAAGTTATGACATAGGTTTGCAAGTAGGGGAAGAAACATCAGGAGAGATCAAAGGAGAAGCACAATAGTATTGTCATAGAATCAAAGCAAAGTGGGTCTCAGAAAGATTCTCCTGAACAGTAGCAGTTTTAAAGTAATGAGACCCAAAATGAGATTGTTGATTTTGGCAATGTGGAGGTCATTAATTTCCTCTTAAAGTCAATTTGCAAGGACAGAACAATATTGCAGTAGGTTGAAAAATTAGTCGAAGAGGAGAAATTGGAATAAAATAGCTATATTTAATTCTTGAGACTGTTTTCTAGTTGAAGGTAAAAGTATGATTCTTAAATAACAAATAGGGTTAAGATACTTTTTTTTTAGGACATAGAAGAATTGACCATTTTTAATGACCCTGTGGACTGGCAACAGATAAAAGCAGAAGAAAGAAATGCAGACAATAATTAGGCAAAATCCCAAGGGAGAAAAGAAGCCTAGAATTGAGAGCAAAAATATGGGAATCGTATGTGAAGAGTGTAAGAATAAGATGTCTATGGAATAAGGTGTCTATGGAAGGACAGACCCATTTTACTCCCTTGGAATAGGTTTAACCCACTCTTCCTGGAGGAACTGGGATGAACTGAAGGAATCAGGCTACCCGAATTGAGTCACCTGTGTCAAATCATAAAGCCAGCAGTAGACTATATTCTGTAGTGTCCTGGTCTAGGGCTACAGAGGCAGACCAGGGGAAGTTCTGATGCAAACATTGGTTTCATTTTTATTATTAGATTTCATGCCAGTGGGGAAAAAGTGTCAGCCAAGTATTATTATTAGAGATCAGGTTTCTCTTGATCTTTCCTACTCAGTTTGTGCAGGTCAACCATTGCCTCCCTATATGTGTACAGAGATATATGCTGTAAAAACCACTTGTTGTATAAAGTTTCACTTATCTTAAGGCAAAAAAATATTTACAAGCTTACCTAACAATAGTATTAAATATACAGTCTACTTTTTAATTTTAATATTATACTCATATATATAAATAAATATATATATACACACACACCCTTAGCATAATATATTCTTGCTCCAATATTTCAAAATTGCTCTGTAGTGCACAAGGGTTACTGGAATTACTAAGAATGATTCCAAGGAATTAAAGGAGTCTTCTCAATGGAAAAACTTAAATAAAATTAGGGGATTGGATAAAATAGTGAGAATATGTTTGAGAGAAAGAAAAGGTACCAAATGCATAAATATAAAATGACTATCAAGCAATACCAAAGAGCCAATGCCCTGGTGTCAGAAGCACAGGAATATGATTTGCGTAAAATCATCTGTCCATCAGTCATAGTTAACCCATTTTATATTGTATACCAACTGATATTTTCATTTAGTAGAAATGTTCTTGTACTTTACATAATACCCACTGTCAAATCAGACTTTTTGTACATATTTTGGGGAAAATCATTCATTTTATATTCTGGTGGTGGTGGGATTTTAGTGATAATGACTAATTTTGGGTTCTCACTATTCAGACCTGAGAATTACAAACCCTGGGTTCCCATGCCTCACTTTGGATAACAGAAGAACATGTGACTCACATTTGACTGAGGTCTTCCCTGGGAATTTTCTCACTGTATGATGTGGATCTGAAGGTGAAGGGATTGTGACACAGGGCACCATTATCAATGAAGGAGCCTATTAGAGATAACTGACAAAAGAGAACCAAAACCGTCAAGGTGTACAACCAGAACTCCAGTGCTTGAAGTTTTCAGATCTTCTCTGGTTCCTGAAAAGTGATCTTTATTTTTATTTTTTCCAAATGACCTAAATATATTTTCATCTAAGTAATTTTGTGTTAGGGTTTTTGTCACTTATACACTAATTAAAATATATATTGTATGGAATTCAGTTTTCATTCACATTACCTGAATCTATGGAAATAATTGATTCAGTAATATAATCCATATTTATGATAATTAGGGTAGAGTAAAGGCTAATATTTGATATGGTAAATACCATTTTCAAATTAAAAATGATAATAAACACACTCCTAAAAGTAATACTTTAACCCCCCCAAAATTACAAGTGCTACTTGGTGCTTTATTCTAATATATCTTGCTGAACAACTCTTAGAGAACAGTGTATATTTTTTCTGGAAGGTGTTTGATAATTTTAAAAGTATTTTTTATTGTTAGAAATAAGATGAATACATTCATATTGTTAAATCACCAGACTCTATTCAAGTTAACATTTTTGTTGATTCAGAGAACATTCAAAATGGGTGTTTCACCCAGAGATAATTACTATCTCAAATCTCATGTTTATCCTCCCAGATGATATCCTTCTATTTCCATACTTAGAAAAATATTTAGAACTCTATGTATTTGTCACTATGTTTCTCTGTGTATTTTAAGATAGATCTAATATTAAACCCTTTTCACTCATTACTATTCTTGTAAGATTTTTCCATGGAAGCAGACTTAAAATTAAATTATCTTTTTAAACCAAGTATTTTCCCCTGTAATATTGATATGTAAATAGTTTACTTAGGCCAATTACCTATTAATGGGCATCTAGGTAGAGTATGGATTAGTGAATAGTTGACCATATTTTTCTACTTATTCCCAACAACAATCAAGCTGTCTGTTGCTCCTAGACCTCTGGCTTCTCTCTTATTCTTTCTTCTTCTCTTATTTTTTCTTCCACCATCAACATCACAAGGGACCAGTGTTTCATGAAGAACATCCCCCCACCTAGGAAAGGTAGCAGAATACAACAGACACTAATATGGTATTATGTAAAAATGTGGATGTGTAACCGATGTGATTCTGCAACTTGTATTTGGGGTAAAAATGGGAGTTCATAACCCACTTGAATCAAATGTATGAAAGATGATATGTCATGAGCTTTGTAATGTTTTGAACAACCAATAAAAAATAAATTAAATAAATAAATAAATAAATAAATAAAAAGAAGAACATCCCCCCATATATAGTGTATGACAAAAAGAAATTAAAAAAAACTCTTAAGGTTAAGAATGAGAGTTAATCACTTGTTTAAAATAAGTAACAAATAACAAGAACTAGTAAGTTTTGGAAACAGGATTTGGACACTCATCTTTATTACTCTGAAATAACATCAAGGAATCCCTTTCAAAGTCTGATGAATTAAATTTAAAACTTTCCATGCTAAGGTAGGGCTTGAGTCAGACAATACTGCCAATGTAATTGAAATATTTGTGTTTCTCTTTTATGTCATAGTAATTTTGGGGAGAAGTCATCTGTAAATTGACTTTATACAAATTTAGACATATCACAATTAAAATTGTTACCTTGTATATGTTTACACTTGAGATGGTAAATTAATTTAACCTTTGACAGAACTCATGGCTAGTAATAATTCTCGAGGTTCTCCTAAAAGTAATGTGCACCAATATTACACTATCCATTGTGTGATGTTATCTAAGGAAGGAAATAGTAAGTCTGCAAATGCATCAAATGCTTTTTAATTGTGCTAAACAACTTAGCCAGGATGCAACTTCATTGACATTTTCAGAATGTTTTTTATTTCTTAAATGATCAATAAGAACTGGTCTTTGTGTCCAATCATCTTGATAGCAGATAGTCAATATAAGCCACAATAGGACCAAGTCATGTCTTAAAAGCAGAGAAACAGAAAAGCTAAGAAGCTGTGACCATGGCAACAAGTAGGAAAGTTATACTCTGAAAGGTTGAAAGCATCTACTGTTGGTGTTATTCAAATGCTATTTGTTAAACAGGGCACTTTGGAAACAAGGAGTGATCTCTCATCAGACTTTAAATCTGTACCTTTTGCTGAAGTAGAACAAGTGCTAAATTCAAAAGATGGAGGTTCATTCTCCAACCAAACATTTTCCTACTCTAGCACAATTTCACTGTCTAGAGATGTAACAAGTTTTCATTAGAAAAGTGTCTGACAGCATCTCTGGAACTGCATGGTACTGAGTACTTTGGTTTCCACCTGTAAGGACCAGGCTTATGTGAATTGTTTACCAAGAGGTAAAATTGGCAATGTTTTGTAATAAAATATCTTTTAGACAAAGAAGTTATGGTAGACTCATAAAAAATTAGTAAGTATCCTTTTATATTTTTCCAATCTAAAAAACATATTAAGTAAATTTATCCCAACCAGGGCAATAAACACAAATCCATATCACTGAGTTTTCTCTAAAAAAAGGTCAAGAAGATGTTGGATATTCTACACATCTTAAGTAAATTAAGTCACCTAGGAATCTATTTTATTTATGAGATATAAAATCTTTCTTTTATGCTCTCCTGTTTCAGATTTAATCTATGCTGTGTTATAGAGCTTGTATTATGAGTTGAACAGATGGTTCTGTTAATATAACACACTTGAGTTATTTAAACTTACATCATTGTTTATACAGAAGTGATCTTAAAAGCACCTCAATAAGGATATGAATACCATATTTTAATTATATTTAATGAAATGTCAGAAAACCACACATTACCCAGAGACGAGTAAATTAAAATTAGCCCTACAATTTTCATAAATTTAAATTATTGTTGTTAGACATCTTTGATGTTTGTTGTATAAATAAGTTTTATTAAATCAAAACCATTAAAGATATCAGTTAGTATCCAAAATTTAAATATATGTGTTTTAAGGATAAATAGAAAAGTTCGTATTCTTTTTCTTTCATGCAAAAGATTTACTCTTTTGTTCTTAAAAAGAATGTGATAAACAAGTTTAAAGCTTATAAAAAGTATCATGTGGAAATCAACTTCAGCAAGTAAAATAAATGATTCAATAAATGAGAAACTAATAAAAATACTATGCTTTAAATTATGTTTTTCTATTCACCACTCCTAGTAGTGGTTGAGAGAATTGATGAAATATGAAGATAAAACTTTTCTCAGCCTTTCTGTAATTATTATTGTAAAAGAATTGGGATCTTGTCTAGCAACCTAGAGCTACCATTCTTATGATGTCTCTTAGTTTAAGAGCTACAGAGGAAGTGCTAATAGATGCTTGACTCTCTTTGGGTCCTTCTTCTGCCTTGAAGATATACTTAATAATGTGGGAGCCAGTATTTTCTAGTTCTCTGAAACAAGATCAGGAGAAACTTCACTACATGTGAGAAATAAGCATCCAATTTATGCAGACTTAAAAATATCAATCTGTTCATCTAATTATGTAATAGCATTATATTGTACTAGACTCTTTAAAGATCATCTCTCATGATGCATTATACATCATTGTAATGCATATATATATATATATATATATATATATATATATACATGCATTGTGTGTGTGTGTATATATATATGCTTATATATATGTTTCTCATTTTCTATGTATATATGAATCACTATGGCATCTGCAAAAAGAATACTATATAAGTAGTTATAAGTTATGGCTATTGTAATCATAGGTACAAGTCAAGTCTACATTAATTTTCTCTGTCATGGTTATTTAAAACACTTTGTTCCAATATTTCTTGCCTTATTGTGGATTAATCTGTTTCATTTTTCTTTTATTCATTTTCTCCAGTACAATCACAGAAAAGAAAAGAATTTGTTTTGTTCTTTTGATTTTTAGCATTCTGGACCAGGACTAAAAATGGTTAAAAAAAATTACAAATATTTATAGAAAAGTTTGGAAGTCTAGAAAAGTTGTTTAAAGCTTAAATGACTTTACTAGGTAATCTGTCCTAAATCTTTTTGTTGGTTCTTCACCAAATGTTGCCCCCTTTTTAATTCTCAAGATTTCTATGTTGCATAAGAAAATTATAGAAATAGTGTACACTGAGGGAAAGGAAAAGGGAGTTCATATCCTGACAATTATTTTAGGATTAACTGAGGGAACTTAAGATGAATTGTGAGAAGAAGGCAATTCGTAGATTGACATAACAGCTGTATAAAAATGTTTATAGAATTGTCACATGGAAGAAATTGAATAATTTAGTTCCCCAATTCCAAATATTTAAGTATAGAAATCAGAGATGTGAACCAATGGAGTCAAAATATAAAGATGGCCACCTGATTGTTAGGATAGGACCAGTATGAAAGTGGGCTGCTCCACAAAGTTTAAATTCCCTGACAGTAACACATTCAAGCACAAGTTGGACAGTTAAGAGCTAAAAGAAATAAAGCATAGTATATCTGATTGTGACTAGCTTGGAATGCCTTTTGGTCTCTTCTAGTCATGAGATTATAATAAAAAGACAGTGAGGAGTGGAAATAATATTCTGTAGTATATACAGTTTTATGTTTTCAAGACTAGTCGCCTTTACCTCCTGGATTGGTATCTGATCGCTGCCTTTGTTTAGTTTTGAAAAACTTTCTAATATCGGAAATAAAATCAGCATTTGGATGAATCTGTATAGGAGAAAGAGAATAAAAATACATGGTTTCACCTTCTTCTTCTTTTTTAAAATTTCTAGATTATATTTGATTTTTCTAAATTTCTAGGTTTTTTAAATTCTAATTTGTTATATATGACAGCAGAATGCATTACAGTTCATATTACACATATAGAGCACAATTTTTCATATCTCTGGTTGTATACAAAATATACTCACACCATTCGTGTCTTCGTACGTGTACTTTTTGTAGATTTGTGTTAGTTTTTTTTTCTTTGTTTGTTTGTTTGTTTTCTGTGACCAAATTACCTAACCAGAACAACTAAAAAGAGGAAAAGTTTATTTTGGCTCTTGGTTTTTAGATTTTTAATCCATGGTTGACCAACTCCATTTCTCTTGGCCTGAAGTCAGTCATCATGGCACAGGAACACTGCTCACCTCATGGTGGCCAGGAAGCAGAGAAGGGAAAAGATGAACCCTTCCAGGTCAGACCCTTAGTGACCCATCTCATTCAGGGATACTCCACCTGTCTACAGTTACCACTCACTCTCTTTAAACTAGGAATGATTGATTAGGTCACAGCTCTCACAGTGCAATCATTTGACCTCTGATCATTTCTGCATTAACACAGGAGCTTCGGGGTGGGGTGGGGCACAGCATATTGAAATCATAACAACTACTGTAAAGATAATAGTTATTGTTTAGTCCTTATTTTCTTTTCTTAAAATATGGCATTAGCTATTCAAATAGATTGGCTATGGTTCCAACTGCCAAAACAAAAAACCTCTACTCATAGAGAATAAAAGAGAATAAAATTATGGCATTTGCAGGTAAATAGAAGTTGGAGAATATAATGCTAAGTGAAGCAAGCCAATCCCCAAAAAAACAAAGGCTGAATGTTTTCTTTGATATGAGGATGCAGATGCATAAGAGCAATGGGGGGTGGGTATGGGAGGAATGGAGGAACTTTAGATAGGGCAAAGAGGAGGGAAGGGAAAGGCGGGGGCAAGAGGATAGGAATGATGGTGGAATGAATTAGATACCATTACCCTAAGAACATTTATAAGACACGAATGGTGTGAAAATACTTTGTGTACAACCAACGTCTTGAAAAATTGTGTTTTATATGTGTAATATGAAATGAATTGCATTCTGCCATCATGTATAACAAATCAGAATTTTAAAAAAAACATATTGGACTTTTTCATTTCATATTCTCAGTAAGTTGTTTATAAAGTACCCAGGTTCCAAATCAGTGTTTAAGCTTAAGAGAAATTAAACTACTAGAAAGAAAACAGGGAGAATAAAAAATACAACTTAAGTTTATATTTATTCCAAATATAAACATATTTACTCCAAATATAAATTAAGGTTCTTGAAGTAATTCTAGATTTTTATTTGCTGGTCTTTTTTCCTTCCTGCTTTTTTCCATTTTTGTCCTTCATGGTTCTTTATGTTTTTGTGCCTTTCTATTCCATTAGGTCTAGTTTGTAAGCAATCCAGAGTTAGGGTAAATATCAAACAATTGAATTTGTGACCTCCCATGGGAGACTCAGGTGGGAAGAGTCCTTTTTTCACTATCATCTGACAAAGAAGGATCATAATGGGTACTGGGGATAAAGCTAAAATAAAATATGATGTTCTAGACCTTAACATATGGAGCCTTTTCTTAACAGAACAATAGAGCTTTGCTTTTATCAAGTTCAAAGTATCTGAGAAGAAAAAAGAAATGAGAGGATGAGCTGCAGTTATAGCAGGATCTTCACTGACATGTTATTATTATCTAAAAATGTGTTCTTGCAGAATGATCAGAATGATGCTTAGGATAATGAAACTCTTCTTGCCATCATTCCTCTAATTTCTCCTTCTCCTTTAGTGATCTCTTACTTTGAAATCTTTTGTAGGAAAAATCAAAAGTTACTCAAAGAAGGTTTCTTTTCATTTATCTTGTGAAAGACAATTTAAGAGATTTGTGCTAGATATTCCAAAGTGAGAAAGGAGAAAAAGGGAAGTCATTGAATTGGAGAAGAGGCTAAGTAAAACATGTTTTATTAAATAAGCAATAAAGGTCAGTGGATATATCCAGAATATAGATACCTATGTTCCAAGTAAGTGGCAAACCTTCAAAGATCTATTGCTTTTGTTTGTGTCCAGGTGGTCTGGACCCCAGGAATCAGGGCATTTATATCACCCAAAGCCTACCATAGGTCTACTTAGAAATAAAGCAGAACATCTACTTGCCATGCCAAAGCATAGTATAAGTTTAGACAAATAAAGTGTTAGCAACAGGCAGGTGGTTGAAATAGACCTGGTTTTTGCCTCAATGTGCCATATAAACTTCAGGAGATTTCTTTCATAATCCTAAAACTGGAGAACTCATTCCTAAAGAGAAAAATATATTGAATTTACTGCCAGTTGAAATATTTATACATCTGCACTGGTCTCTTATAAAAATTTTGTATCTGTTCATTCATATTCATTATACCCATACTCTGTAGCTTAGGTTAATTTGAATAGTAGGTAAATCTCAGATATATCTCATTAAATACAATAGCCAGTTGTTTAATTACATATAAATACATGACATACTTTGTCATAACATTTGTTCGCATATTTTTCTAATAATTATTTAGATTTGGGGTATTTTTTGTTTAAAAATTGTTTTGATGAGAAATTGAAAAAGTCATCTTAAAATTTCATGCTTCTTTTTTTTCCAATCTTCTGATTTTAAGATTGAAAGTGTCTGAAACTTAGAGGATTTATTGACTAATAGGTTTACCATTTTGAAATGTGAAACATTTTATCAAATGCAGAGGAGTTTGAGTAATAAAATTTGGTAACAAATAAATAAACCCATTAAAGGAAACTATTAATTTGCAGAGGAAAGAAAAATTAAGCCATAGTCTATGGTTATGAAAAGAGAGGAAATATTGAGAGAAATTCTCTTCAATGTTATATTGCTCTTTTTCATTCAGTTAAAAAAATATGACAAATATATTCTCACATGTGTTTTCCATCAGAGTTTTAGAACATCTGCCACCATTTATAAGCCATAATATTTAATGAGATAATCTTTTTTAAAAAGAAAACAACATGACATTTTCTTCCAGGCATGTTGAGGATATCAATACGGATGGATTCATTTGAAGCCTGATGACCCATTAGAAGAATGATCAGACACAGTTCAGACGAGACAGAACAGGCAGATCACACTGGAAAATAAGACTCCTTTTAATGTCAGAAAGCACATTAGCCAATGTTTATTTTCATGAAGGCTATTCCATCCAATTTTGGTCAGTTTTTATGGCCTCTCACTTTGTAACTTACTTAAGATAATCATAATTGTTGGTCAATATATGCAAGGGTGGCCAATTTGCAGGCCAACTCAGATTGATGGATGGTTCTTGGAAATTTTGGTAGAAAAGGATTTTCAGGTCACATCTAGTTCAGATAGATAGACTATCATAATTAATTGTCAGTAATTCCCATGGTTACTAAGTAGAGAGAAGAGAAAGTGCTATCAAAATTGTGTTATGGTTGTGTTTGTCCTCTTTTCTGATATGGAGAATGTCAGGTAGCTTATCATGATATTTTATTTTATTTACTCATATATTTAAATGTTAATTCAATAAACTTTTTAAAAGTATGTACTATGTGGTAGGAATTGAACTAGGTACAGGGATTTGCCCCTACTTCACAGTTTGGTATTCAGTAATGCTATTAAAATGCTAAAAAAAAAATTGGTTTTAATAATGTCATGGAGAGATACCCTCAGCATTGAAGTCTTTCAGGAAGGGCTTTTAATATTTTCCTGCTTTAAATGTAGCCCCATTCTGACTTTCTTCTACCTCTGATTTTTATGATTATTTTACCATCTCTGTTACATTGAGGGTGGAAGTGATTTTTTGAGGTTGAGGTGCTTGTCAGTGCTTTTCCTTCTGTCTTTTCTGGTGCTGGGTAAAGAAAGAACAAGTTTATGAAAACTCACTCCATGTAAGACTACTGAACGGAATCAATCCCCTAAACCAAGGGTCTCAGAATTCTTCAGTCGGAACCCCATGATCCTAATAGTCCTCTAGGTTTGCTTACTCAAAATTTAATCTGCATGGGAGAGAGTGTTCAGAGTTTTGCCTCTAACCTACAAAACAGTGTTCCACTGATGGTAAATTTGTGCTTTTTGATTACAGAGAAAGAAGCCATAATTATTGGAGGTAATGAGAAAGACTTAACTTGAAACTTGATATAGATCTTGATGAAAAAGAAAGAAGAAATCTGGGGTCGAGAGAAAGACAGCATTTCGGTTGATAGGGGAAACAGAGAAGATTGATATTGAAGAATAGTTTCCTTCATTGTATGTCCTAAAGTTTACAGTTAAAGATCTATTAGGGATTATTCATTTGAATGGATTTTTAAAAAAAGTGTTGGGGTTGGATTGTGGAGATATTTGAACAACATTGTAGAGATAATTGAACAACATTGCATATCATGATATCCATATCATCTTTAAAAATATTTTTTAAGGTTATATTTTTCAAAATGCCTCACAACACATCCTTGAGATAGCAGATCTGAGCTTGGTCCAAAGGTCACATTTCTCTGGGAAGGTTAAATTTCAATACATGCTATAAAAAGCTAGGGGAATACATTGCATACCAATGACTAGATATATTTTCTTCTGGAAGGTTTAACAAAAGATACTATCCTGTATCTTCCCTCTTTCAAAAATGGTATGTGCAATATATATTGGCATTTAATTAACAATGAAGAAGATGCTTGTATAAATGTATAAATGTCATGTCAACTTGAACTTCAAACTCTGAAATTTGGTCTACATGTAAAAACTGTCTAAAATTAGAAAAGAAGCAAGCAAGCAAAAGTGATAGCTTTTAATGATTCTTAGAAAGAAGAAACTAACTCATAATGAACCAAAATACACATTTATCAAAATTAAAGTCTTGGAATTTGTTTCAACTTTGAGGTCTTGATCTCTTGGACTTGAAATATTATGAAGAATACAGGGCAAGTATAAACAAGTTCCTTATGGTCTTTATGTTTCTAAAATCAGGATAAGAGTATAAATCCTGGGGCTGGGGATGTGGCTCAAGCGGTAGCACGCTCGCCTGGCATGCGTGCGGCCCGGGTTCGATCCTCAGCACCACATACCAACAAAGATGTTGTGTCCGCCGAGAACTAAAAATAAATATTAAAAATTCTCTTCTCTCTCTCTCTCTCTCCTCTCTCACTCTCTCTTTAAAAAAAAAAAGAGTATAAATCCTTAGGGAGCATGTGTAGCCTCACTTGGGGTTTATTGTACTGCCTTAAAAGGATAGATTAATTTATATGGTATGAATATTTGTGTCTAATGTTGTGACATTTATTCAATACCAAAGGAAAAAATCACTCTTAGGATTCATGTAATAGTTCTAATTAATCCCACCTTGATTTGGCAGATAATTTATGGGACAGTAATACAGACCAACAAGCTTCCAATTACATATACACACAGTTATTACTTATTATTTCCATTCTTTCTGTCATTATTTCCTGAAGGTGTATAAAAATTAAGTTAATATAAGAGCTTGAATAAAATAGATTTACAGATGGAAATCAAATGACCAGTTTGGAAGTATAGAATTGTTTTGATTGAGTATAATTTTGACCCATTCCAAGATACTTTAAGATAAATGTAATTGAAATAAAGATTTTTTTTTTTACTGGACTTTGGTCATATAAATCAGGATTACGCTTATAAAAAGTCCTTATTTCTATTTGAACAATGGATCTGTGAATACAGATCATTTCTCTTGCACTAGAAATAACACACATACAAACACATACACCTGCATATTGTTAACTGCCCATATATTTCTCTAGTAATTGCTAAAGGAATTGAGTTCACCAACCTTCTTCTAGTTTCCTAGGTATTCTAAAATCAGACAGCTAATCTCACCCACACCTCACACACCAAATCAAGCAAAAATGGAAAGAACTCTTAAACTCTGCTTGTCTTTTCTATTCCTTTTGTAAAAGCTGACTGTTTATGTAAATCTAGACATTAAAATGTCAAGGGACTCTGAAGTCATTTTCACTGTCAGAGATGAGACCTGTCAAAGCATTATGACACACTTGAGTACTGGGACATGAATGGATAAGGTAGCAGTGCCGTTAAGGCTCTGCTATCAAAGAGGGCTGAATATTTCATGAGTCACCTTAGCTCATCATTTCTTCCTGGATCTGTAAGATGTGGGAGCTAATGTATAGTTAAAATATAGTTCTCAATCATGAAAGAAAAATCACTCATCATCCTATACTACAGCGTTTAGTCTGTATTTTTAACTTTAGATAAAACATTGAATTTAGAAAAATTAATGGGAAAATTTTCAGGATATAAATGACATTTATAAATTTTATAGTAGGCAATTTACATTATTTAAAAGGAACTCCTCAAGTACATATAATTACTTACACTTTCAAAACATACTGGGTATATTATGTTGACTCAGCATGCTTCAGATGCAACTAATAGTAGCACCTTGTCAGTAAATTATATTTTTTTGTTTTAAACATGAAAACAGATGGATACCAGAGAAATGTTTGAAAAAACAATTCAAACAGGAAAATAGAAACTTTCTACCCAATGTGGATCTATTCTATGAAACCCCAAGACATAACCACTGTTAAAAGTTTCATGTCTATGTATTAATTTATGCATACTTATATTTCTCTCACTCTCCCATATACATGTACATATATCTTTGTATATATATGAGTTTATGAATACCTTAATGTTGATAAGATTGCCCTGTACATTTGCTTTGCAGCTTGAATTTTTCACTTATATGAAGAAGACCTATCCATATCATTACTTTAAATCTATCTACTTTTAACGGTTGTGTAATATTCCACAAAATAAATAAAGAAGTTTTAAGTGTTTTTAATTTTTAACTCATATAAAATACTACAATAAATATTCTGTGCATTATCCTTGTGTGTGTGTGTGTATGTGTGTGTGTATATATATATATATATACACACACACATACACACACACACATTTTTCTCC
Source organism: Spermophilus citellus (assembly GCF_964194105.1). NCBI lineage: Eukaryota > Metazoa > Chordata > Mammalia > Rodentia > Sciuridae > Spermophilus > Spermophilus citellus. Next base: position 74,066,026 of record NC_138193.1, on the reverse strand, counting down.
ATAAATGAAAGCAATTTCTAAGAAAAAAGTACATCAGACAGTAGGTCTGGGACCATCCCTCGATTGGCAGGCACCCGCCACAGCCTAGCCCACAGAACCTCCCCTTCTGACCAGCAGACTACCAAGTCAAGCCCAGTGGCCCAGATCCAGCCACACAGGCCTGTGTGGGACCCAGGGTCACAGTAAGCCCAGGTGCATCCTTCCACCAGCAGGCAACCACCAAAGACCAGCCTCCGGCACAGGGCCACCCCTGCCAGTTAGTAGAGGCCAAGCCTGGCAGCCCAGCTCTGCCCATACTGGCCTGCATGGAACCCAGGCTCACAAAAGGCCTGGGTCCATCCGTCCCCTGGCAGACACCCACTGGAGCCCAGCCCCTGGCGCAGGTCTGCCTCTTCTGACCATCAGAGTACTGTGGGAGCCCAAGCTCGGCCCAGATCCAGCCACACCAACTTGCACAGGACCCAGGTTCAGGGTCGGTCTGAGTTGGCCCCCACCTCCCCACCTGGGAACCTAAGTCTAAACCACTTCCATCTTGGGACACTGCAGTCATCACCATAGCCCTCCCGACTCAGCAGCCCCTAACTTTTTGACAGCAGACAGGGCCTAGAAGCACCTGCACCTCAGAGCAGGCATCCCAAACAGAGTGAGGTCCACCCTTTCAGCCCCATCTCTTTAAGATATTGCTTCCATTTTGGGGCACCTCAACTACGATCTCGAGTTACCTCGGCTATGGCTGCCACCACCTTTATGCAGTAGCATACATCGAGGGACACCAGCAGGGTCTGGAAGCCCAACATCAAGGTGAGGTACAGATGATCTACACAGGTGACTACAAGAATATAGGGAAGAACTGTAATATCTCAGATCCACACTGCAAGAAAGGAAGACACATAGACAACATGAAAAAATAAGGGAGGAAAGTGCCCCAAACAAACCAGGATACGATACAAACAAAACCCATGGACACCAAAGTTGATGAATTGTCAGAGAAGGAGTTCAGAAAGTTCATAATTAAAATGATCTGTAAATTAAATAATTAACTAAATGAGCAAATACAGGCAAAAATTGATCACACCAACAATGAGATAAGAAAGCAAATACAGGTAGCAAAAGATGACTTCAAGAAAGAAATAGGAACTCTGAAAATAAAAACAGTCAGAAATCCTTGAAATGAAGTAAACAATAAATCAAATAAAAAACTCAATAGAAAGGATAGCCAATAGACTAGATCACTTGGAAGAAAGAACTTCAGATAATGAAGACAAAGTATACAATCTGGAAAATAAAGTGTATCACACAGTGAAGATAGTAAGAAACCATGAAGAGGACATCCAAGAATTATGGGATAGCATCAAAAGATCAAATATAATAATTACTGGGATAGAGGAAGGCACAGAGTTTCAAACCAATCTCTTCAATGATACAATATCAGAAAATTTCCCAAGCATGAAAACAAATTGGAAAACCAAATACAAGAGGCTTACAGGACACCAAATGTACAAGATTACAACAGATCTACACCAAGGTACATTATAATGAAAATGCCTAGCATACAGAATAAGGATAGAATCTTTAAAGCTGCAAGAGAGAGGAATCAGATCACATATTGGGGAAGACCAATTCGTATCTCAGCAGGTTTTTCAACCCAGACCCTGAAAGCCAGGAGATAGTGGAAAAACATATACCAAGCTCTGAAAGAAAATGGATGCCAACCAAAAATCTTATATCCAGCAAAACCAAGTTTTAGATTTGATGATGAAATAAAAACCTTCCATGATAAACAAAAGTTAAAAGTGTTTACAACTAGAAAACCCGCACTACAGAACATCCTAAGCAAAATATTCCAAGAAGAGGAAATGAAAAACAATGATAAAAACCAGCAGAGGGAGGTACTACACTAAAGGAAAATATAATCAGAGGAGAAACCAAGTCACATTAAATACCAAAAATAAACAAAAATGGCTGGGAATACAAATCATTTCTCAATAATAACCCTGAATGTTAATGGCCTAAACTTACCAATCAAAAGACATAGGCTAGCAGATTGGATAAAAAAAAAAGAACCAACAATATGCTGGCTCCATGAGACTCATCATCTCATAGGAAAAGATATCCACAGACCAAAGGTAAAGGGTTTGGAAAAATCATACCACTCACATGGACTACAGAAGAAAGCAGGTGTTTCCATCCTCATATCAAATAAAATAGACTTCAAATTAAAGTCAATCAAAAAGGACAAAGAAGGACACTACATACTGCTCAAGGGGACCATACACCAAGAAGACTTAATAATTATAAATATATATGTCCACCAAATTGTAGCATCTACATTCATCAAAAAAACTCTTCTCAAGTTCAAGAGTCAAATAGAGCACAACACGATAATTTTGGGTGACTTTAACACACCTCTTTCATCACTAGACATATCTTCCAAAAAAAAGTTGAACAAAGAAACTATAGAACTCAATAATACAATCAATAACTTAGACCTAACTGATGTATATCAAATATTTCATCCTTCAGCAAGCAAATAAACTTCCTTCTCAGCAGCATATAGATCTTCTTTAAAATAGACCACATATTATGCCACAAAGCAACTCTTAACAAATATAAAAAAGTAGAGATACTACCCTGTATTCTATCAGATCATAATGGAATGAAATTAGAAATCAATGATAAAATAAGAAATAAAAGCTACTCCAATACCTAGAGAATAAATAACATGCTACTGAATGAGCAATGGGTTGCAGAAGACATCAAGGAAGGGATTAAAAAATTATAGGTGAATGAGAACACAGATACAACATATCAAAATCTCTGGGACACTGTGAAAGCAGTTCTAAGAGGAAAGTTCATTGTATGGAGTTCATTTCTTAAAAGAAAAAAAAAGTCAACAAATAAATGACTTAACATTACATCTCTAAGACCTAGAAAAAGAACAAATCTATACCAAAAGTAGTAGAAGACAGGAAATAATTAAAATCAGAGCTGAAATCAATGAAGTTGAAACAAAAGAAACAATTGAAAAAAATTGACAGAACAAAAAATTGGTTCTTTGGAAAATAAATAAAATTTACAGACCCTTAGCAATTCTAATGAAGAGAAGGAGAGAAAAAAACTCAAATTACTAGCATCCATGATGAAAAAGAAAATATCACAATAGACACTACAGAAATACAGAAGATAATTATAAATTATTTTGAAAACTTGTACTACAATAAAGTAGAAATATAGAAGTCATTGACCAATTTCTAGACTCATTTGATTTGCCCAAATTGAATCAGGATGATGTACACAATTTAAACAGATCAATTTCAAGCAACAAAATAGAAAATGCCATCAGAAGTCTACCGACCAAGAAAATCCCAGGACCAGATGGATACACAGCTGGGTTCTACAAGACCTTTAAAGAAGAACTAATACCAATACCATTCATTGTATTTCAGGAAATAGAAAAAGAGGCAGCACTTCCAAACTCATTCTATGAGGCCAATATCACCCTGATTCCAAAACCAGGTAAAGACACATCAAAAAAAATAAAACTTCAGACCAATATCTCTAATGAACATAGATGCAAAAATTTTCAAGAAAATTCTGGCAAATCGAATACAAAAACATATCAAAAAGATCATGCACTACGATCAAGAGAAATTCATCCCAGGGATGCAAAGTTGGTTTAACATATGAAAATCAATAATTGTAATTCATCACATCAATACACTTAAATATAAGAATCATATGATCATCTCAATAGACTCAGAAAAAAAAGCATTTGACAAAACAGAACCCCTTTATGTTCAAAATACTAGAAAAATCAGGGATAACAGGAACATATCTCAACATCATAAAGGTATGTATGCTAAGCCCCTGGCCAACATCATTCTAAATGGAGAAAAATTGAAAGCATTCCCTCTAAAAACTGGAAAAAGACAGAAATTCCCCCTTTTCACCACTTCTATTTAACATAGTTCTTGAAATATTTGCCAGAGAAATTAGAAAGATGAAATGAATTAAAGGGATACACACAGGAAAAGAAGAACTCGAATTGGCACTATTTGCTGATGATATGATTCTATACTTAGAAGACCCTAAACGTTCCACCAAAAACTTCTAGACCTAGTAAGTGAATTCAGCAAAGTAGCAGGATATAAAATAAACACCCATAAATCAAATGCATTTCTGTACATCAGTGAGAAATCCTCAGAAATGGAAATGAGGAAAACTACTCCATTTACAATAGCCTCAAAAAGAAAACTTGAGAATGAACTTAATGAAAGAGGTGAAAGATCTATATAATGAAAATTACAGAACCCTAAAGAAAGAAATCAAAGAAGACTTAGAAGATGGAAAGATCTACTTTGCTCTTGGACTGGCAGAATTAATATTATCAAATGACCAGACCACCAAAAGCACTATACAGATTTAATGCAATTTCAATCAAAATCCCAATGACATTCCTCATAGAAATAGAAAAACCAGTCATGAAATTCATCTGGAAAAATAAGAGACACAGAATAGCTAAAGCAATCCTTAGCAGGAAGAGTGAAGCAGGTGGCATCACTATACTAGACCTTAAACTATACTACAGAGCAATAGTAACAAAAACAGCATGGAATTAGCACCAAAACAGACTGGTGACCAATGGTACAGAATAGAGGATGTAGAGACTAACCCACAAAATTACAATTATCTTATATTAGACAAAGCCACCAAAAACATGCATTGGAAAAAAAAAATAGCCTCTTCAACAAATGGTGCTGTAAATCCATACCCAACAAAATAAAATTAAACCCCTATCTCTCACAATGCATAAAACTCAATTCAAAATGGATCAAGGACCTAGGAATAAAACCAAAGACCCTGCACCTAATAGAAGAAAAAGTAGGCCCTAATCTCCATCATGTGGGATTAGGCCCCAACTTCCTTAATAAGACTCCTTTGGTACAAGAATTAAAATCAAGAATCAATAAGTGGGATGGACTCAAACTAAAATGTTTCTTCTCAGCAACAGAAACAATCTGTGAGGTGAATAGAGAGCTTACATCTTGGGAGCAAATCTTTACCCCTCACGCATCAGATAGAACACTAATCTCTAGGGTATATATAAAGAACTCAAAAAGCTAAGCACCATAAAAACAAATAACCCAATCAATAAATGGACCAAGCCTGAACAGACACTTCTCAGTAGATGATATACAACCAATCAACAAATATATAAAAAAATGTTCACCATTGCTAGCAATTAGAGAAATGCAAATCAAAACTACTCTAAGATTTCATCTCACTCCAGTCAGAATGATAGCTATTATGAAGACAAATAATAATCAGTATTAGCGAGGATATGGGGGAAAGGTACACTCATACACTGCTGGTGGGACTACAAATTGGTGCAGCCAAAATGGAAAATGTATGGAGATTTCTTGAAAAATTGAAAATGGAACCACCATTTGACCCAGCTATACCTCTTCTCAGTCTATACCCAAAGGACTTAAAAACAGCATACTACAGGGACACAGCCACATCAATGTTTATAGCAGCACAATTCATAATAGCTAACCTGTGGGACCATACTAGATGCCCTTCAATAGATGAATGGATAAAAAATGTGGCATATATACACAATGGAACATTACTCAGCAATAAAAGAGAATAAAATCATGGCATTTGCAGATAAATGGATGGAGTTAGAGATGATAAGGCTAAGTGAGGTAGCCAATCCCCCCAAAAAAAACAAATGTCAAAAGTTTTATCTGATATAAGGTGACTGATTCATAGTGGCATAGGGAGGGGGAGCATGGGAGGAATAGACAAACTCTAGGTAGGGCAGAGGGGTTGGAGGGGAAGGGAGGAGGTATGGGGTTAGAAATGATGGTAGAATGTGATGATCATTATTATCCAAAGTACTTGTGTGAAGACAAGAATTGGTGTGAATATACTTTGTATACAACCAGAGATGTGAAAAATTGTGCTGTGTATGTGGAATAAGAATTATAATGCATTCCACTGCCATATATAAATAAAAAAATTAATTTAAAAAAAGATGACTACTAGGGAAATTCCTGAGCAAAAAAAAAAAGTTTATAATATTTTGAATTTTTAAAGAATTTAATCTCAAAGCTGCTGCACTCTTACAGTTTTACTAATAAAATATGACTGCTCATTTTGTCAAACACTTCCCAACACTGAATATTAATAATCTTCTTATTTGGGCTCATCTATTAGAACACATGTTGTATCTCATTTTAATCTGTATATTCTGGATTATTAAAAACATTGGCAATCTATTAATTTGTAAAGTATATTTCTAAAATGCATGTACATGTTCTTTGAAATTTTAAATGGGATACATATATTTTTTCTTTTTAAAGACTTAATCAGGATTTTTTTTTAAAGAGAGAGTGAAAGAGGAGAGAGAGAGAGAGAGAGAGAGAGAGAGAGAGAGAGAGAGAGAGAGAGAGAGAATTTTTTAATATTTATTTTTTAGTTCTCGGCGGACACAATATCTTTGTTTGTATGTGGTGCTGAGGATCGAACCCGGGCCGCACGCATACCAGGCGAGCGTGCTACCGCTTGAGCCACATCCCCAGCCCAATCAGGATTTTTTAATGTTTGTATTATGTATGTCACAAATATTTTTCTAGTTTGTTACTGAATTTTGTATATAGTGTCTTTTTAATAATAAATGTAGAGTGTTTATGCACCCAGATCTGTCTTTTAATTATTTTTAGCTTTGGGGTTTGGGTATGAAGTTTTAAAAATTTCATTTCTGTTTACATGTATTAAATCTGAAATGCATTTTAAAGAAAACTGGTCAGAAGCATCTAACTTAGTATTCCTCAGTGCACAGCTGCTTATTAGTCTGACTTTTCTGCCACTGATTTAGAACGTCAAATTTAACACCTAAGACCTACAGGCCCTATATACATCATTCCCTGTTTTATAGAGTTGAGGCCTTCTGAGAAACTGAGTCAACATGAAGGCTCCTTATTCAAATCTTGATTCTCAAGGGTTCTTCAAACACTTTCAAGGGAGAGAGTGGGTCCTCTCAGAGAGGAAAGGGACAACATGCCTCTCCTGCACTCCAGTTTTATTGAAGATTCCCAAAGAAGTTTCTAGGGTGTAGTACCCTGGTCTACCTCTTGAATTTGCCAGAGAGCAGGGTGACATCAGACTTTCAAGTTTCCACTGTGATGGCAACTCTAGGTCACCTTGGCCCATGCTGACCCATTCTAATTGGGCTTTTAACCATATATTCTTACAGTTTTTATGGTTAGGAGGAACTATCCTCATCTCCCAGAGTTTCGGGATCTGTTCACAAAAATTTCCTGGGTTCACCCTACGACCGAGCTATCCCACTCCTTGGTCTATCTATACCCAAAGGACATAAAAACAGAATACTACAGCCACATCAGTGTTTATAGCAGCACAATTCACAATAGCCAAATTGTGGAACCAACCTAGATGCCCTTCAATAGATGGATGGATAAAGAAACTGTGGTATATATGCACAATGGAATATTACTCAGCAATAAAAGAGAATAAAATTATGGCGTTTTCAAGCAAATGGATGAAGTTGGAGAATATCATGCTAAGTGAAGTAAGACAATCCCTTAAAACCAAAGGCCTAATGTTTTTGTTTTTTTTTTTTTTCTGATAAGTGGATGCTAATCCATAATGGGCGGGGATGGGGATAGGAAAGATGGTGGAATGTGATGGGCATCAATACCCTAGTTACATGTATGATTACACGAATGGTGTACTGGAGTAGTGAAAAAATGTGCTCCATTTGTATACAATGAATTGAAGAGAATTCTGCTATCATGTGTGACTGACTGATTAGAACAAATGAATTAAAAATTTTTTTAAAAATTTTTCTGTATTCCTCCCATCAACATTAGATTGGGCCTGCATTTCTTCGGCAGTTAACAGGTAGTTTCCTGAGGAATGTGACATATCCTGCCTATTTAGGCCAGGCAGAGTTGCTGGTTGCATCTTGCATCTTGGAAAGAAAGCATGTGGGAGGTCAGCACAGTGGGTCCATTTTATAGGAATATTCTCTTAACCTCACGTTCCCACCATCCTCCCCTGACACCTATATCTATCCATTGAAACTATTTAGAAAATATTTATTGTGCACTGGGGTTCAGAAAAAATAAATGAGGAATTAGAGATACTCTAGAAACGTTTGAGCTAAAACGTATTTGAAAAAAAAAATAAAAACAAAGGGGAGAGGGAGGAAGAGGAGGGGGAAAGGAAGGAAGAAAGAAAGAAAAGGAGCAGGCAAAATTTGGTAAGGGCAGTTCAGAGAAAGGAAACAACAAAAGGAAGGCTGGGAGACTTAGAGTAGGGTTCTGGGAGCCATCTGTGAACTACATAAGGACCTTCTCTCAGCATGGAAGCCAGGGAGGGACAGGCCTGTCATTAGGAACTTCCCATAGATTTCCAAAGGCAACAGATTGCCCAATGCAAGTGACCTTCTTCTCTGCTCTGCTAGAAGGGTTCCCCATAGTAGTACTGGAGGTGGGGATATCCCATTAGGAACTGAACAGCCCACCTTTATCCTATTTTGGTGAAGAACATTCTATGGAAGTCCTTTGATGTTTCCCAATATAAATAATGCAGGCAGGGCCCCATCAGATCCATCTGATCAGCTTGACCATCCTGCTCCCACTTTTTTGGGGGGAGGACGGGTATTGGGGATTGAACTCAGGGATCACTCAGCCACTGAGACACATCCTCAGCCCTATTTTTTTTATTTTATTTAGAGACAGGGTCTCACTGAGTTGCTTAGTGCCTCACCATTGCTGAGGCTGCCTTGGAACTTGTGATCCTCCCGCCTCAGCCTTCCAAGCTGCCGGGATTACAGGCAAGCGCCACCACACCTGTCCCTGCCCTGATTTTGAAACTACTTTCTGTGTTGTGTGTTTTTTTTCCCACTATTTTATTTCTCTTAGCTTTTACTTCTCAGCTCATTCATCCCAAGGGAACCCCATTCCCACTGCCCACGCAGGATGTAGGCAGCAGTGGAGGATGTGCACATAAGGATTAGAGAGCCAGAAGGTTGCCTGGAGTGAAGGAGAGGGCAGAATTATTCAGGGTACTTCATGCGTACTGAGATCTTGTTCTCAGTATGACAGGAAGCCCCTGAAAAATATAAAGAAAGTGAAATATTCAGACTTCCATTTTGAAAGATCTGTTTGGTTGCAGGTATGAAGAACAGATTTTGTGGGTAGTGATGAGAAAGCAAGAAAGAAATAGTGTATCAGTCAGGGTTTTCTAGAGAAATAAACACCAGACATATGTAAGTATAAAGAAGAGGTACTATGGAGAAAGGGGCTCATGCAATCATGAAGACTCAGGAGTCCCAGGATTTGCCTGAGATCAGATACCACCTTATGTTTAACTCTCAGGGTTCACACTGAGCATCCAACAATTCTTCATTTACAGATCAGGTTTTCCTACCCCTGGCACTGTTTTCCACGTTAGGAGCTTGTGAGTCTCTGGTCTGGTATGTCATGACACCTGCCTTTGCCTGTCTCTAATCTTGGGGTCAATAGTTTAGTCTGTTCTTATAGATCCAAGAAGCGCCATTCATTTTTTCATTCTGTTTATTAGGATTGTGTGGCCAACTTTTAAGATCATCTTTGCATACCAGAGACTGGAAGTTCAGTGTTATATAGGTTTGCTAGTGTCAATTTTAAAATGATAGGTGGAAAATGTAGTTGTTTCGCAGCATCTCAAAAATATGGAACTTAGTGCCACTATACGTGTCAGTTCTGTTATCTTTTACTATTTGTCCACTCAGTATGTATTTGACAATTTCCTGTAGGTCTGCTGTTTTTACCTCTGCTAAAGGATTATGTTCTGGAGTTGAATTTTAAACTATAGGGTATATCTCTCATGAGATTTTTCTATTTTAGTCTTAGGGTATGACCCTTCCATAAACAAGATTAAATCTGAATTTTCTATGAAAATTTTGAGACTTTTTTTCCTTCAAAGCTTAATCAGTGTGTTGGACAGATTTTAAGATGACTTGTATTTATTACCACCTCCCACACTCATACTCTTGTATCAAATATGGGTAGAACTACAGAATATGGCTAAGGTGACTAGAGTCACTTCTGTGGTTGTGTTACATAAGACTATAATATCTGTCATGCTAATATACTCTCTCCCTTGATATTGATTAATTGGACATATTAGAGATACCTGTGTGGCATGGAACTCAAGGCAACTTTAAGCCTAGCTGACAATGAGGAAAAAACTAGGACCCTCAGCTCAACAGGTCTCCAAAGGCCAAATCCTACTAGTACATTAGCCAGGAAGCAGATCCTTCCCAATTTGCTTCAGATGCGACTAAGCACTGGCCAGTGTCCTAATTGCTGCTTTTCAAGAAATCTTGAAGCAAAGAATCAGTTATGCCCTGCCTGGACTCCTCTCTGCAAAAAAAAAAAAAAAAAAAAAAAAAAAAACCAAAAAACAAAACAAAACAAAAAAACTGTGAAATACAACACATGTGTTTTCTTAAGGCACTAGATTTATGGTAATTTGTTATGCAACAATAGATAATTTAATCATAGTTAGCTTTCCTACAAAGCCTACACAGACACAGTCTTCCTTCTTTAGATAATAGCAGGATTCAAAGTATGATCTGAAAATGTGTGAGGGAGAAAGTCACAAAATTTCATACAGTATGCCTGTTTTCTGGGAAATAGTTTGTATGCATTAGTAAGTAATAGTGACTAGACTGCAAGGGGAACTGTCAGGCTTAAAGAAGACAGCTTGACAAGTTTAGTCCCTGCTCCTACAGGTTTTGCAAATGTGTGCAGCAAATGGCTATATCGATAGTTCCAACTTACCATGGTTCAACTAAAGATTTTTTGACTCATGGTCATGCAAAAGTAATATGCATTCAGAAGAAGCCTTACTTTGAATTTTGATACTTTCTTGATATATAGTAAGAATATGCAGTAAGGTACTCTCTCTGGAGACTAGACAGTGGCAGCAAACTGAAGCTACACAGCAGCCATCCAATCCCAAGGGTAAGTAAAACAGCTGATACTCTACGGATACTGTGTTGCCAGAATTTGGGGGATATTGTAATTGGTATTTTTACATCCTAACACATCTATAAAATGCCCATCTCTGTCTCCTGCTTTTGGGGAGAAGAGGAAGTAATTACTATTAAGATGGAACTCAAAGATAATTGCCCAGTATGAAGGCAGAGATGGCCATCACACATGAGTTAAGGATTTTGTAATCCACAAGCTCTACCATTCTAAAGGATAAGCTAATCAGTGATGCACTAAAAAATGTCAAAATTGGTTAAATCCACTGTCATCATGAAGAAAAGAGCTGGGTTAATTGATGATATGCAAAACTTACTTGTAATACAAATGGAAGACCAGATGCTGGAGTGCATACCTATTAGCTTACTGACAATCCCGGCTAAGAAGCTTTTGTTGCTGTTGTTGTTGACATGATGAAAGAGCCTGCCAACAATCCAACACATATGCAAATGGTCACAGCAAATCATGAGTGATTTCAGTGCTTCTAAATTGTCATAATTTTCACAAGGTGAAAGTCAGCAGTGAGCATCAAGGGCCAATACTGGAGGTGATGAAAATTTTAAGTAAGAGCTGCATGAAATAATTGTGGATTAGAAACATTTACCATAGCAAATATTAAATGTCAGTGTAAGAGCTTGTTCTGGGAGTGTATGCCTGAGAGTACATATATCCTTGTGGAGTCCAAGACAATGCTGAGATTGAAGGCATTCAAAGACCAGGTAATACTGCTTTGTGATAGAATGGTTACAGGATTCAAATCAATCCCTTTGAAATCTCATACTCAAGAGAACCTTACAGCATTCAAGAATGTGAGCAAGCACACACTCCCCATTTATTTTTGCCCTGACAAGAAAGTCTGCATGATATCAGTATGGTTTGAAGACTGAATTTTGAACCATTTTACTCGGCAGACAAAAGAATATCATAGGCAGAACATCCCATTCAAGATTCTCCTGATTGAAGACAGTGCTACAGGGCATCTGCAGCATACTGGTGATAAGCACCCTCTGGTTAACGTTGTGCATTTACCTCTGAACACAACCACACTTATCCAACAAATGTACCAAGGTGCTGTGTTCTAAGCTTACCATTTACACCAAACATTTGGTAGGTTTGTTCAAGTGATTGAATCTTGCCAAATGCTCTGAGAGTTTTTGGAAAGATTTTAAAATTCTAAATGCTATCTGGGACATCACTGCAGCATAGGAAAAAATCATACAGTCACACATGATTAGCTTTTGGAATAAATTTTAAAGATGTGTAAACATATTCAAAGGCTTTAAGACATTTTTTTGCTATTAATGATATGGTACCATTTATTAATGCTTGGGAAACAACTAGAGTTATACCTCAATGAAGTAATTACTTATGAGGTTACTGATATGGAGACTGAAGAGCTTTCCAATGAGAAGTTGAATGAACTGGGGGGAAAAAGAAGCAAAGCAATTGAGGCAGAGGAAGGAGAAATACTTAACACACCAAGAAAGAACAACAAGGAAACAGATGAAAGCCTTTGCTATGGTCAACACTGATGTAAATATGTTAGAAGAAATGAGGGTCAATTATGAAAGACTTGCAAAAGCTGATAAGCAGATACAGGGTGCTCTTGCTTGCTAAAGTATTTCTCTTTATATGAAAAGAAACAAACTGTACAATCAAAACTTGATCTCTTCCTGAAGAACACCATGCCTGCTCAGTCATCCAGTATTGATATACCAGTGTCTGCTTCTACCAGCTCTTCTCAAGCCTAATCAAAAGAGAGAAGAATTGATGATCCTGTCATTGTAGCATCATCATCAGCCAGAAATGAATTTTTGTTTACTTTTATTTCCATTTAATTTTTTTATTTTTTGCCATACTGTGGATTGAATCCAGGGCCTCATGCATGCTAGGTAAGTGTTCTACCACTGAGCTACACTCCCAGCTCCAGCATTTCATCTTAGTTCAAAGCTTCAAACATTCTTATATATTTAATTATACATATTTTTAAAAATTTTATAGTTTTAGATGGACAGAATGTCTTTATTTTATTTATTTTTATGTGGTGCTGAGGATTGAACCTAGTGCCTCACACATGCTAGGCAAGCGCTCTGCCACTAAGCTACAGGCCGCGACCCCCCCCCACACACACACACAGATAGGCTTTGTGTTAAATGATTTTGCTCAATTATAAACTAATATTTTTGTTTGTTTGTTTTTTGGTACCAGGAACTGAAACCAAGGGTGCTTAACCACGGAACTGCACTCCAACCCTTTTTAGGTTTTTTGTGTTTTTTTTTTTTTTTTTTAATTTTGAGACAGGATGTCTCTAAATTGCATAGGGCTCTGCTGAATTGCTGAGGCTGGCCTAGAACTTGCAATTCTCCTGCCTCAGCCTCCCCAGTCCTTGAAATTACAGGTGTACGCTAGGCTAATCTGAGCGTGTTTAGGTTGGCTCAGCTAAACTCTGAGGATTGGTAGGTTAGGTTTATTTGGACATAATGCTACCCTAAGTGGAAGTACTTTTATAGTAAGCAATTCCTCTCTGATTATTCTCATAAAGTAGAGTGAGGACATAAATGTCTCATTTGCTCAAATACAAATGAGTAGTTGTTTAGACAGAAAGGAATGGAATATGTAAAAAAAAAAGGCAAAAACTTGGTATTGGATGAGTTCAGGATAGGAGTCAAAAGTTAGTATAAAGATCATTATGCATACATATGATTTATGGTGATATAAAAGAGAGACAAGTTTAAGGTTTTAATAGTTATTTTTGTTTGCTGTGGTTAAGAGGTCTTCTAAGAGCACATTTTTTAAATCAGAATTTCTCCTAAAAATTTCTTCATATGAATAAAATCCAAATAATCAATAGAGTCTTTATTTCCTTTCTGTACTACAGTGTTTCTCAAACAATTTTGTTTGTGTCAAAGTTTTGTACAGTAGGGTGACTACAGAAAATGATGCACTGTATATTTTAAAATCTAGAAGAAAGGATTTTGAAAGTTGTAACATAAATAAATAATAAATGCTTGAGGAGATAGATTAATTTAAGCTAATTTAAAAATGACACCATAAATATATGTACTCCATTAATAAGTATAATTTTTAAAACTTTTATTTATATATGACAGCAGAATGCATTACAATTCTTATTCCACATACTGAGCACAATTTTTCATATCTCTGGTTGTATACATAATAAAGTATATTCACATCAATTCGTGTCTTTATACATGTACTTTGGATAATAATGATCATTACATTCCACCATCATTTCTAACCCCATGCCTCCTCCTTTCCACTCCAACCCCTCTGCCTATCTAGAGTTCATCTATTTCTCCTATGCTCCCTCTCCCTATGCTTCTATGAATCAGTCACTTTACATCAGAGAAAACATTCAGCATTTGGTTTTTTTGGGATTGGCTAACTCCACTTAGCATTAAGTCTCTAACTCCATCCATTTATCTTCAAATGCCATTATTTTATTCTTTTATTACTGAGTAATGTTCCATTGTGTATATATGCCACAATTTTTTTATCCATTCATCTATTGAAGAGCATCTAGTTTGGTCCCACAGGTTAACTATTGTGAATTGTGGTGCTATAAACATTGATGTGACTGTGTCCCTATAGTATGCTGTTTTTAAGTCCTTTGGGTATAGACAGAGGAGAGGGATAGCTGGGTCAAATGGTGGTTCCATTCCCAATTTTCCAAGAAATCTCCATACTCCTTCCATATTGGCTGTACCAATTTTAAGTCCCACCAACAAGTATAGTTTTTACGTTTTTATATATTAGGTTTAGAAAGAAATTTAATTAAAAACAGTTCACTGAAACACCACTCCCTGAGTCACAGGGACGGGACTTATTCTATAGTAAAGTTACCAGTCAGTCAAGTCTTGGGATTCCTCAGCATCTTGCACTGCATTTCCATTTTCCAGTGTGGGACATCGGAAACCAGGAAAAATCCAGTAGACTACCTGGTTGAAGAAAGAGAGCTAAGAATATTGGGAGACCAACAAAACTTGAGACAGTATAATGCTTACATATCATTTACTTTGTATTAGGTATTATAAGCAATCTACGATAAGTTAAATTATAAGGGAGGATGTACAAGGTTATATGCAAATAGTGCTGTGTCATTTTCTCTCTCTCTCTCTCTCTCTCTCTCTCTGTGTGTGTGTGTGTGTCTGTGTGTGTGTGGATACAGGAAATTGAACCCAGGGGTGCTTTACACTGAGCCACATCTCCATCTCTTTTCATTTTTATATTGAGATAGTGTCTTGATAAACTGTGAAGACTAGCCTTGAACTTGGAATCTTCCTGCTTTGGCCTCCCAAGTTGATGGGATTATAGTCATGCAGCACTGCTCATGACTACTGTGCCAATTTCTATAAAGGATTTGAGCATCTTTAGATTTTGCTGTCTGCAGGTGGTCCTAGAACCATCCCTATGGGTACCAATAAATAACTATTCTTGTTTTCTGAAGTCTGTTTAATCTGTTGTTAACTCTCTAACAGCTCTCTTTCTTTTGTTTAGAATGGCTTGATATATCTTTAATATTTCTCAAACTCTTTGCCTTCATGAAACATTGTTTTTATGTCTTTTTGGTTATTTTTATATTCCCCCCTGATTTTATATTTCCATTTGATATAGTAAGAATTTTAGTACACTCACCTCTCTCCTTTCTCCTCTGCTCCCTTCATGTTTATACTCTCTAAAATTGTATCTATGGATCATTATTATTTTTATATTATTTAATATTATTTTCAACATACTGAACTTTACCTATGCATTTGGTTATTCTTACACTGATTATTTCTTGTAGAAATCCTCAGAGTTTTGTCTCTTTTTATTTCTCCACCTTTCCCCAAAGTATTATCACTTTGTGGCTTAGAATGGCAAACTAAATAGTAGAAAAATAGAAAAGGTGAAGACTGAATCAAAAGCTAATCAGTCCCTATATGATTTTGTGATATTTCACTTATTCTGGATTCTGTGTTACCTACGTTTTACTACTATGGATATGGAACAAGGTATTGCTTTCTTTCACGACTCCATACAGCCACTGGAGAGGAATCAGAGAGATACTAAAACGTCTTTTCTAACCCTTCCCAGAGCTACTGTGCCACCACTGCCTCTGCTCTCGGCTGCAGACTCAGCCTCTTTTATCTTGCCTCTATGGCCTGTTCTCTCACCCTCCTCTGGAAGTCCTCTCTCCCTGTGTTTTTATTGTTTTTCTTGCTATTTTATTGCCTTGGGTTAAGAAATAATATTAATAAAAGGTAAAATCACTATTTTCGTAGAGATATAAAAGAGGAATACTTTTAAAAGATTTTATTCTACTGAGTGATGAATGAGGGAATCAGACAGATGTTTTAAGAGGTTTAAAAGAGAATGTGGTGAGCAGACACATTTAGAGATCAGGAATATTCCCATGAATATGCAAACAGAGTCCAACTGTTCCACAGGGAGGAATGCCAACTGAATCTCTATTGACGGGGGCACAGAATGGGTCCCTCTCAGGACAAGAATTATTTTGCATTGTTATCAGTTATCTACAATTTAAAGTTCTAAACAGCTCCATAGAAACAGGTAACCCTGAAAGTTATCTTTTAGAATTTTAAAAATGGATGGAAGCACTAATATTATCCCACTCTGGGTTTGGTGTTTATTTCTACAGTTTCTACAAGGTTAATTCCTGGAGAGAAAACCAGTCATCCATGATGTTTAATCTCTTGGTAAATCGAAGATGAATTTCTGTAAATTTATTATTATTTCTTTTTTATAGTATAATTTTGCCCCTGCAAGTATTATGGAATAGTTTTTCTTTGAAAAATGCAAAAATAACAATACCAACATTTTTCATTGTCCTAGGGGTTTGGACTTTGTGTTTAAAAAAGTTTTAAAAATGCTATGCCAAGTAATATTTTTTTTTCTATTTTGCACTGACATAATATACTTTTTGACATAATATGACAATTTTGACTTACAAGTTAAATATCGTATATTATGGCCTTAAGCTTTTAGAGATTTTAAATTTATATTGATATAATGTATATATTTTCCTAAGCTCAAAAGTATTTTAGCTAGGACTGGGGATAGAGCTCAGTTGGTAGAGTTCTTGCTTCTAATACACAAGACCCTGGGTTCAAGCTCCAGCACCCAAAGAAAAAAAAATTGTCTAAACAAGAATATAAGAATGATTAAATATTAATCTGAGTGGTATAAATTGTCTAATCAGTTTAATATGTCACATATTGAAAATCATCATTTGTTATTTCAGTATTCTGCCTGATTGATTTAATGGCTTTGTACACACACACACACACACACACATACACACGCACACACACACACACAATTATGTATGTCATAAATGCTAATGATATTCTTCACTTGCTTGTACCTTTAGTTTTAGTCACTTAATGTAAATTTATTCACTTTATCAACTATTCACATGAAACCAGAATTTACATATATAAAAGAAACTTGTGCACATAGAAACAATAAATGTCACATCAGATTTTTAATAGGAAGAACAAATATTAAGAAAATAATGTGGTATACCGATCACGGTAATCATCTATTTTTTGGAGCATGACAAGGGGTTTAGAACACTCCTTTTCGAGGTTGTTTTAAATGATTTCCTTTCTTCCTTCAAGTATCCTTCTCCGTTCCCCATGCCCAGGATTTCAAAACAAGAGAATGATAATGATAAAAGATCACTTCATTGAGATTGTTTTTCTTTTATCTCTACAGCTTGGTGAAAAAACAATCCTTAAACAAGAAAAATAAAGAAAATAAGTGATATTCAGAAAGCCTAATCCAAAGATAGTGCTGACTTGATTTTTTCTTATTTAAATGCAAATACTTTATCTTGCTGAAACATTCACTTTCCATTTCGGAAGCAATTACTGACTGTGCACAGCTGTGCCCCGCCCCTCAACTGTCAATAATGTACTATTTCAACCATAGGAAAAAATCATTCTCTAACTGTTGTAGCCACACTATTTTTGGATGTATTAGCACCATTTCTTCCCTGTCACAGGCTTCACTGCACTCCAATTCCAACTGGCTCTGCGACGGCTATGGTCAGTGGTACTCAAGGTACCTGAACGTAGATAAAGTTTCTAAGGCAGGAATTTCATCTCTGAGTGTTTTCTTTCCATTTCAAGCTTTCTCCGTCCACCTGTCCTAAACCTGACCAATTCTACCTCCTCTCTTTCAGCTCTGTCCGTGTCTTCCTTATTGTTCTCAAGAAATCTTGCTTCAAGAAGTGTGTATAAATAGCCCTTGCTTAGTATAAAATTCATTATGTCTGCTATTTTTGAAAAAAGAAGGCATACTGAGGGGGACGGTGAATTCTGAGACAAGTACTCATCTGTAGCTCTTTATATGTTCCTCTGGAATGGCTTTCCCAAACACCAGAAGATCCCCAGTTTCACTGGATGGTTAAAGAAAGAAATTAGTCCCAGGGACTTTGAGTTCTGTCTTCTAAGTTGAATTTCCAGGGAGGGTGGAAATGCAGAGGAAAATAAAATGGTTTCTCTTCAAACTTATTTAAAAAAAAAAGAACAAAGGATATTCAAACTTGTAATTTTAATTAGGGCACTCTTTGTGACATGAAAATCCATAGAATAGGTTCTCGGAAATGGCTAGGGCTTCCAGAGAGGCGATTGTTGAGTGAAAACTGATGACAGTGACAAAGACGAAGCAGTTTACGTTCTGGATGAAATTTAGAGTGCCTTGTTTTAGCTCCACAGACTCTCGCAATGGCAGCAGCATAACACTATGTCAACTTGGTTTCTAGAGCCAGATGGTGTTCCTTTGACTCCACACTCCACAACTGCCTCCCTGGCTGACTTTGGTAGATTTCTTATGATAATCTATAAAGTGGGGACATTAATACTAAAGGAAAAAATGCACAAAAGGGCTTGGTACATTGTAAAGTATTTACACATGTATTATTATCACCATATTACAAGGGGGAACATCTAGAATGAGAAAGGTCAAATAGTATACTCAAGCAGGTAAAGCTGGTATGTGGTCTGATGAGCACAAAACCCAAGTGTTTATAATCGCCGTCTCTAGTGGTTCTGGAGTCAGAATCTGGCTTCCACCTACCAACCAAGCTTTCAAGGGTATTATTAAATCTTCATAAGACCCAGTCGACATCTTTGAAAACTGGGTGATAATATTTCAATGGTCATCCTGATCTTCTACATAAGGAGTAGTATTAACACAGTGGCTTCAATTAGCAATCAATTGGTGCTCAATGATTATTACACTATGCAATCTCAGGGGATTTTTCAAGGTTAACTATTTTCTCAGTCATTCAGTTTTGTCAATATAAATGTTGTTTCTTTAATCAACTTACCTTATTTTCACATTCAGATACATAATATATTTTCCCACCATCTTTCTTGCGACTTAATCTTACTGAATGCCAAGTTAGATCTAAAATGACAATGAATAAAATGACATTTTGAGTAGCACATTCTGTAGATATAACTTGCCTTGCTTGGAACATGCTGTTGTTGTTGTTGTTGTTGTTGTTGTTGTTGTTGTTTTAAGTAGGAGTATTCAAACAAAAAGCACAACCAAGATGGGGATTCTATTGCATTCTAATGGCTTATAGGATACGCCCGTTTCTGTTTTGTTCTAATAATACCTTGAATTTTCCCTTCTAATAATACTTGTTCTCTGCCCTTTTAATAATACCTGGAATTTGCCACTTTATTTTATTTTGGAAAAAACAGTTGTTATTGGCACAGATAGGAATGACTTTATCCCCAAACTAATTAATATGACTCTATGATACCATGCTTGTTTGATCTCAAATATCTCAGGTAGTTCCACCTGTACCTCTGCAATTCTCAAGGTAATTGTTTCTGCAGAACTAAGTCAATTGTTAGTAAATCACTGGTGTTCAGGAAATTTTATCAGTAAATAGGATTTTAACTAAAGAACATATGGTTCTTACCTTTGAAGATATTATTGAGGAAACAGGATAAGGATCCTTTATTTTTGTTTATTACAAATAAGGGGAGAATAATAGTTAATAGATATCTTTTCACCTGGAAAAAGAAAAAAACTAAATTTAAGAGGCTGGTGGAGATAGGGTTGCAAAGGGAAGAAAACAGGATAAACTCTTGATTCAAGGTTGGTGAAAATATTTGTGAATATAAACTTTAAAAACAAATTTAAAAGGACATAGATGAACAGAAGAAAAAGAAAAAGAATTCAGAGAGGAAGGAAGAATAATATGCATAGATAAACAATGTGCATAGAATGTTTAAAGTATGTGTAGGGTGGGGAGAGAAGGAGAGTAAAGATTTTATTTAAAGGACAATGGCTGAAAAAATTCCGTTACTGAAGAAAAGAGTCCACAAATTTTAGAAACCAAGATAACTCAAAAGGATAAGAAGAAGAAGGAGGCCTTTGAGGAAGAAGAAAGAGAAGGGAGGAGAAGGGGGGAAAAAGAATGAGGTAAAGCTTCAATGTATTTTCTTAACTTAAAAAATACAAAGAAAAAATATTTAAAAAGAAAAAAAAATACTTTGAAAGGAATGGCACCTAGACAAAAAAATATTTATTTGAACAGCAATCTAAAAAGCCAAAGGTGGTTGAATAATATCTTCAATTAACTGAAATAATATAATAATGAACTTAAAAAATTTTGTATTCTGGAAAAGATTTTTAAAGAATGACAAAATAAACATGTTCAGGAAAAAGAAGTTTGTCACTAGCAGATATTCATTAAAAAAAGAAAGAACAAAAGTGATACTAAATGGAAACTCTGCAATGAAAAAAAAACAAAACAGGAATATTTAACTGTTGACAAATTAAAACACATGTTCCAAGTGAAACAGTATTAATCATACAGTACTTCCTAAAATCAAGATTGGATTAAAATGACAACAAAGTATCATTTGCAAGAGTAGAATTATTGGAAATGAAATGTTTTAAAGCACCTTTTAAAAAATGTTTTTTGAGTTGTTGATGGACCTTTCTTTTAATCATTTATTTAAATGTGCAGTGCTGAGAATTGAACCCAGTGCCTCACACATGGGAGGCAAGCACTCTACACTGAACCACAACCCCAGCCCTTCACTTTTTAAATTTTTATTTATTTATTTATTTATTTATTTATTTATTACCTGGGATTGAACTCAGGGTACTTGATTACTGAGTGACATCCCCAGCCCTATTTTGTATTTTTATTTGGACACAGGGTCTCACTGAATTGCTTAGTGCCTCACTGTAGCTGAGGCTGGCTTTGAATTCACAATTCTCTCAGCCTCCTGACTTTTAAAGAACTTTTAAGAGAAGGAGATAAAAGTTTATTTAACTTCAAGGTTTTATAAACTGGAAATAATTGTGTGCTTTCTAGATAAACACTAATGGAATAGAAACAGAATTTGAATTTATAATTTTAAGACCATGGTGAGACTGAAAAAAAAATGATAAAAAAATCCCATAGTTTAAAAAAGGATAAAGAAACAGAATGGGTGCAAGAGATATACAGAATAAAATAATATTTTTAGATTTACTCTAAAATATATTTTAAATTTAAAATATATTTTAGATTTACTCTAAAATATAAGTATTTACCTGAATGGAAAAAGAATGGCTATATGCTTCAGTTAAAGACAAAGATTATCAAATTGGAGGAAATGACTTTAAGTACATGCTATTTATGGGACACATCAAAAACATAAAGATACAGAAGAGTGAAAAGTAAAAAAAAAGGAAATATAGATTATGATAATATTATAAAAATGAAGTTACTATGTGAATATTAATAAGCTATAATTTGATGATGCATTACAAATATTACCATGAAGAAGGAAATTGATTTCATGATAACAAAGTTTTATCAGGTAAATGAATCATTTTGAAATATCTGAATCTAATGGCATAGACTCAAAAGTGAAAGTGAAGATTGATGGTAAAGAGAAAAAACAGACAAATCTACAAATATAATGAATAACCTAATATAATCAGTATTAGAGAAACAAAGAATTAGTGAGAAAATATATTAACAACACAGTTCACAGACATGATCTAATCAACACTACTATGACTACTGCAGTATATATTCATTTCAAAATTAGAAATATTTTTAAAAATCATCAAAAATAAGGGAAATTTAGTAAAAGGAAAAAAAACCTCTTCAAATAGTACATTTATGCTTATTCAAGCACAAAAACTTTTAAAACAAAAATTCCTTCTGAAGTGTGTGAGAAAGTGTTAATATTGCAGTTTCTCTCAGGGAGCTATTCACTGGCTCTGTTTTATTGAGCTTTTTCTTTATTACTCTGTTTTAATGTTATTTGCATATCTGTCACAATATGTGGTATCATTTTGAGGCAGAAATGTGAAGACAGCTGAAAGTAATCACTGATAAAGATACTGTCATAAAAATCTCATTTTTATGTCATTTTGGAAAAATTACCCACAAAGCTAGGCCAACTTGAGTTTGAATCATGACACCCTTGCTTGCTAATCTCTATCATGTAGACAAGTATCTTTTATCTCACTTAGCTTCCTCTTCAGTGTTGTATGTAAAATTTGGATAATAATAATGACTCTCTACTCTCCCCTTCACTCAATAGTTAGGTCAGTACTATACCTAACATACTTACACACCCAAAGTGTAACTGTGTGCATGTGTAAACACATACACACACACACACACACACAAATATACATTTGGTGATGATAGCTGTTACTGTTATTATTATAATACATCCCATGTATCTTAAACATAACATTTTATTTTAAATATGATGAGTTTTATTAAATTACAAATTTAGTATCAACTTGAAATTCAGGAGGAAGAAAAAAATATTTTAAAATAAACTTTCAAAAGCAAGAGTTCAGATGGTAAAACTGACTCCCAAAGGCAATGTCAAGGGTTTTCCATCACTTAGGTCATTAAAAGTAGTCTAAGACTTTCTAGTCAATGCAGAATGATGCGATTCTGGGTTGTCAAGGAGATGAACAAGATAACCTAAATGCCCTTTCCATCCTTAAAAGCTCTATGATCTTCAGTTACATAAATACTTTTTTCTTTCTCAATTATTTTTCCTTTACCATTTCCATTTAGCAGATTTTAGTGAAAATTAACAGATTTATATTTTTATAACTCATCTATTCAGTGATAAGTTTAATACACTCTTTTAAATGTACATTAATATTTTACATTATTTTTCAAAGGAGTTGGTTCACTAGTCACTTCTTAAATACATACAAAACCAGAGTAGGAAATTTAGTTGCTTATACTAACATATAAATCTAAATGCTGCTTCTTATTACTGGCATAACTGTGGATTTGATTTTATATGTAGTTTTTTTTCCAGTTTACACATGAGAGTCTTTCTGTGACTTTTCTTCAAATATTTAACATCATCCCCATCTTTCACTATTAAGCTACTGAAGTAAGACTTTAGGTTAAGGCTGTACAAAGTTAAATTCCCTTGTGTACTCTCAAGGCTTACCATGGATCAAAGGCATCTTGATATAGAAACAACTGACCAAGAAGTATATAAAAGTCAACTAGGCTAGCATTTTTTGAAACTTCAGAAAATACAAGAAGACCTAGCAAACATTATCCAGTATTCCAATACTTAATCCTTTTTATAATCCCATAAAGCAGTTATTTCTATTCCCATTTTGCAGATGAGTAAAAACATAGATACAATGCACACATTCTCTTCAAAATGAGGTTGGAAGCCTTTGGGGTATCATGCATTGAATAGTTGAGGGAACATTATTTTTTTTGTGTAGCATCAGCATATGTAAGTCCTTTCTCCTATTTAATGAATTCTTTGAGCTAATTGTGACAGTTCTGTATTAGTCTGTTTATGGTGCTTATAGCAGCTACTGAATGAAATAAAACAATTCTAATTTTAAGAAAAGATTCCAATACATTAGCTTCACTTTGCAGATAAGCTGGATCGCATTTTGTACCCATCCATAGTGTATATATCAAGAAAAAGAAAAATATCCATGCAAAATGACAAGTTATAGCAATTCATATCTGAAAACTGAAATGTGTTAATCACCATAAGAATGACAAATTGCCCAGGATATTCCCTATGCAAATATAGAGTATATACCTAATAATAACACTATATAATACAATATTATGTATATTGTATTGTGTGTATATGTATCTATATATATAATATTGTGTTTATACATTATATATACTATACCATACTACTATAAACCTAAATCTGACTACACAGTCACAATTCCTTGGGAAAAATCCTTGTAGTCTCCTCACTATTAAATTCTTTAACTTATCAATAAACTACATAGAATTATTCATGCAGCTTTCCCACAGACACTCTTCTGAAAACAGGATTTTTTTTCAAAGTCACATTTAAAGGTTGTTATTTCCAAGGATTTTATAATTGTTAACTATTTAGCTTGTTAAATGTTTCTCTGAAGGAAAATCTTATCTCAAGGTCATGACATTCAACAACAAAAAAGTTCAGGTAAGTTTTCAGACTCAAAACTTATTTTCTTAAGTCATTCTCTAAAGCTTCCTAATTATAATGCAGATTATTGTACTGGTAGTTGATGAGTTAATTCATCCAATTTTAACAGTGTATGATTTTAACAAAAGTGTATTGAAATGCCTATTATTTTGAACTCCTTAACTCTGTACTTTCTACAAAACCAAGTTCATTAAGCAAGATGCCAAGCAGAAAACAAGCTAGATTTGGGACCTCTAAGTTTATAACCCTCTTTAAGAAAATTAATATATTAGACAAAAATTCATATCCACTTAAAAATAAAGTGTTAACCCCACAAAAAAACAATAAGATTAAAAAAAAAATAAAGTGTTAAGGATACGTGATAACACATTACAAACGGCTTTTAGTTCCACAATATCATAAGACCAGAAAATAATCTAAAATATATTTATAAGGTTTAAACTTTTATGAATTATCTACTTGCTTCTGTAATCCTTTTAAAAGTATTTTAGCTGCATGCCCTTTCATTTTATATGATAATTTTTTTAAGAGAGAGGAGGGAGAGAGAGAGAGGGAGAGAGAGAGAGAGAGAGAGAGAGAGAGAGAGAGAGAGAGAGAGAGAGAGAGAATTTTTAATATTTATTTTTTAGTTCTCGGCGGACACAACATCTTTGTTGGTATGTGGTGCTGAGGATCGAACCCGGGTTGCACGCATACCAGGCGAGCGCGCTACCGCTTGAGCCACATCCCCAGCCCCTATATGATAATTTAAATGTTATTTTGTATGAAAAAAACAGAAATATACTTTTTCTCTAGCATTATCAAAAATATTTTTTCCTATTGGAAAAGTTTCTTTCATATAACAATATGTTACAGTAAAGAAAGTTACATAAACTTGTAGAATTGTGGTTAAATTTGGAAATGGCTATTATTTTTCTTTTTTTATGTGACTTGTTAGAGTCATGCAAACATTCTGTAATATCTATAGGTCTGTGCCTTTAAAAACTGAATTCCAACAAATCCTATTATGTTATGCTATTGGTAAAGGGTTGAATTATGTTTCATAAAAACATACTCTCAAGTTTTAATCCCTGTTACCAGTGAATATGGGCTTAGTTGGAAATAGATAAAAGTATATGTAATTCAATTAGAATGAGGTCCTACTGGATTATAATGAGCCCCAAATTCCATAATAATTTCTATGCTTTGGATCTTGAGTGTGCCCCAAAGGCCCATGTACTGCAGGTTTGGTCCCTAGCTCAGGGTTATTGGGAGGTGGTAGGAACTTTAAGAGGTGGGCCTGTTGGGAGTCTTCAGGACATTATAGGTACAGTCCCAAAGTGCATTGTGGGAACATTACGGGTGTAGACCCAAAGTGCATTGTGGGAACTTGGAGTCTTCTTTCTCTTTTTACTTCCAGGCCATGAGCTGAGTGGTTTTGCTCTGTCATAGACTCCCATCATGATGTGCTGCTTTGTTACAGGTATAACAGCAACAGACCAAACTGGTCATGGACTGGAACTTCTGAAACTATGAGCCAAGATAAGCTTTCTCTTAATTAGAAAATTTTCTCAGATATTTATTATAGTAGCAAAAATCTGGCTGATAGAACTAGTGACTTTATGAGAGAAAGAAAAGAAAGATTTAGACCCAGAGACCCAGAGAAGACAGACGCTGAAGAAAGAAAGGCACCAAAAGACTGAAGCAGAGATTGGAGTGATGCAACTGCAGGTCAAGGCTTATCCAGGACTTCCTGGACTCAGCCAAAGTAAGAAGCAGCAAGGGAGGATTCCTCCCAGGAGCCTTGGGATGGTATAGGAACCTGACGGAATCTAGAGTTTGGCCACCCAGCATCCAGAATTATGAAAGAATAAAATTTATGGTTCACGCACCCAGTTTGTTGCAATTTGCTTTGATGATCCCAGGAAGCTAACATATACATACATGCACACGCAGACATATACATACAGACACACACAGGCATATCTTTAACACCAAGTGTAGTTTTAAAAGAGTCTTTGATATATTTCTCATTTAGGATAAGGAGCCTATCCTTCTTATTATCCTCCCTTTCAGAATAGTGACTCCCTTCTAAAGATTAGAAGGAAGACAAAGTGACAGTGTGAGACCTTCTTTCTCTCTCTCAGATTACTATCTCTGGGATAAACCAGATGCTGGGCCATAAAGATGCACAGGCAGTCCTGTGAAGAGGACTATGAAATAAGATTCCAAGGCTTCCTGCCAACAGCTGTGTGACTGAGCCATTTTGGAAATGCATCCTCTGGCCCCAGTCAAGCCAGAATACACAGCTAAACTGTTTCTGGACAACAGCTTCACAGTCTGTGTGAGGGAAGCGCCTGTTGTTTTATGGAACTAAGTTTTGAGTAATTCATTATGAAGCAACAGAAAACTAATATTCTGAGTATTTTTCTGATTCAAAAGAATTGTCACTTTTCAACTTCCAATAAGAATTTAATGAAACATTTAATTTTATAACTCTGGTGATATGTTTTCTACAGACTAATTTCTGGCTCCATATATTTTACACTTTGTTTTCCCTCTACTTCCCACGTGTTTCCAAGCGTGGATGCTGCAGGGCAACTTATAAACATTCACACATATAAACTCTTGTCCTAATAGGAATACCTCTGGAAGCCATTGCCTTAACATGATAGGTACTTGAATATGTGCCACAGGGAGTGTGAATCACATCTAAACCCAATCTAAATATGTACCCAAGTCATTCACCAGTTAACCCAAACTTGCAAGACACCAGTTGCTACTCCATTGCTACCATATATGAAAATAGAGGAGAATGATAAGAAACAAAGGTGGAGTCAAACAGTACTTCTACTTATGGTTAAAATACCTCACTTTACAAACTAGAATAGCATGTGATGAGGTGAACAAATTACTAAAGCTCCTTCCAGAACTCAGAAAGGGGGTTTTCAGATGAGCCAACCTAAAGCTTAAGTTTCTTTACCTCCACTATAAATCTACTTTTGGGCCCCAGATATTTAAAAAGCCATAAATTTTAATCTGTATGTATTCAAAACAAGGGTGGTATTTTATTCATTGATTAAGTTTCTAAACATTGTGAAGATCAGTGTGGAGCCATTTTTATAATTTTGTGAAAATGAGAACACCAGACTTAACTAAAATGCCAAATGAACATTAACTGGTGTTTTAAATATATTACAGCAAGCTTTGATTCTGATAAAAATAACCATCACAGAAATGAGCAGGCCAACTATTTGTTAAGACTCATTTGCTTTTAATTGTTTTCTGCTGAATGATGAAGTATAGAAAAGAAAAAGTGCCATCTGCTAGATCATATTTTCAAGAAATGACAAAGAGCTGCCCATCATCCCCTTTTCATTATGCTACCCTCAGCATTAACATGTGCATGACACCAGATTTTCACAGAAAGGAAAAAGAGTGGAATAAAAGAGGGAATTAAGTCTGTTTGACATTACGGAGAATATACAAAAAATGTATCTACTAATCAGTAAAAATAATGTTTGATATATATTAAAATATCATGGTTGGCTAGTTACATGTTAACAAAATTCTTGGTAGCTTTTTGTGAATGGTCAAAACAATAAAAAGGCTGAGCAGAAAATCAACAACTCTTCTTGGACCGATAGAAGTCACAGTGTAAACTGCTGGAGGTTGAGTAGAAACTAACTTCAAAGGTCTGAGGTGGGGGGACCTGAACTTTTTGTGAATTTTACTTCCAGGATTCCTACAACAGCGTTCATGGTAAGCATCATAACCCCACACCCGCCAAGCTTTCAGTAGAGAATTGAAAAGAAACCTTCCTTAAATATGTTCATAAAAACACTAGTTCATTTTGAAATAAGCCAAGAGCATTCTATGGCAAGTGTTAACCCTCAAGAAAAATACTTTGTTGGAGCTTTGGGGGACATAAGAGAACATTTAGACAACACCTCAAACCCCTCCTGTCCTTTCCATCTCACACCGGGGAGAAAAAGAAGGGCTAAGTTACTCTATTGAAGGTCACAGTGCTAGAAAATCTGGTTTGTTAAAAGAACAGAGATTTAATCACAAGATCATACCACCACTTTACATGGCTACCATATAATAACAGTGAATTCCAAGGAAGAGAACTGCAAGACACAGACTCTACTGAGAAAGGAGTTTCTAGGAAAATTCAAAAACAACAGGGAAACAAAACAAGCATGTTAAAAATTGAAGCCTCTGACACCTACAGTTATAGCAAACACTGTGCATAATAGGAATACTAGAAGAAAAGAGAAAATGAAACAGAAATATATGAGGTAATAGCTAAAATTTCCAAAAAATTAATGCTAGAACAAAAGCACCAACTCAGGAAGTCCGGAGACAAACCTAACATAATAAATACCAAAAAAAAAAACCCTGCATACATGCATATCATATTCAAAATGCAGGAAACAATAAATAAAGGAAAACTTTACAGAAAACAGAGAATAAAAACATCTTACATATAGAATAAAAGGTACAAGAATTAGACAGATTATCCTTCAAAAGCCATGCAGGTAAGAAGAAAATGAAGTATTTTAAAGTGAAGATTAAAAAAATAATAAAAACCCCACTAGCCTCCATTTTTTTGTGTTTAGCAGAGAAGTGAAGAAGTACAGATTTTCTCAAAAACAAAAGAACAAAATACAAACCAGAAAAACCTAACAACTTGAGTTGTTTTTCCCAATAAAACTGACTTCCAAGAAATATTAAAATGTTCTGCAGATAGGAGCAAAATTACATAGGTTGGAAATGCAGAAAGGCATAAAGAAGGATTATTAGAGAATATACAAATGATTCTTAGCTGACTTAAGAGAAAATTGTTCTCAATAGTGAAAGCAAGGATTCATTGGTTAATTATAGCTATGGAGGAGTGAATAAAACAGATAGCAATGTGTGGGGCAAGGGAAGAATGGGGAGCACTGTGTTATAAAGTCCCTGTATTGCTGATAAAGTCTTGGAGGGTTGAGGGTATTCAGATTAGGTGCAAGTGCATACTGCACAATCTACCATAAGTACTAAGGTCAATTTGAAAAGAAGTATTATATATATATATATATATATATATATATATATATGTGTGTGTGTGTGTGTGTGTGTGTGTGTGTGTGTGTGTGTGTGTTAAGAAAGAAGAGCAAACAGAATAATATAAAATGTTTAATAAAAACCAGAAAAGGCAAGGGAAAAGGAGAGGATTAAAAAATAAAACAAAATTTAGAACAAGTGCATGGAATAAAAAGCAATTTTGAATAAAGTAGATAACTCAATTTTCTGGATAATTATATTCAACATGAATGCTTTACAAATGCTAATTAAAAACGCAAAGACTGAGAAATAATAAAAAATGACCCACCTATATATCATCTTACTCTTTATGTCATCTTACTTTCTGTGATCTATATATACTTTTTTTATTGGTTGTTCACAACATTACAAAGCTCTTGACATATCATATTTCATACATTAGATTGAAGTGGGTTATGAACTCCCAATTTTACCCCAAATGCAGATTGCAGAATCACGTCGGTTACACATCCACAATTTTACATAATGCCCTATTAGTAATTGTTGTATTCTGCTACCTTTCCTATCCCCTACTATCCCCCCTCCCCTTCCCTCACATCTTCTCTCTCTACCCCATCTACTGTAATTCATTTCTCTCCTTGTTTATTTTCCCATTCCCCTCACAACCTCTTATATGTAATTTTGTATAGCAATGAGGGTCTCCCTTCATTTCCATGCAATTTCCCTTTTCTCTCTCTTTCCCTCCCATCTCATGTCTCTGTTAAAAGTTAATCTTTTCTTCCTGCAATTCCTCCCTACTCTGTTCATAGTTGCTCTCATTATATCAAAGAAGACATTTGGTATTTGTTTTTTAGGGATTGGCTAGCTTCACTAAGCATAATCTGCTCTAGTGCCATCCATTTCCCTGCAAATTCCATGATTTTGTCATTTTTTAGTGCTGCGTAATATTCCATGGTGTATAAATGCCACATTTTTTTATCCATTCATCTATTGAAGGGCATCTGGGTTAGTTCCACAGTCTAGCTATTGTGAATTGTGCTGCTATGAACATCGATGTGGCAGTATCCCTGTGGCATGCTCTTTTAAGGTCTTCAGGGAATAGTCTGAGAAGGGCAATAACTGGGTCAAATGGTGGTTCCATTCCCAGCTTTCCCAGGAATCTCCATACTGCTTTCCAAATTGGCCGCACCAATTTGCAGTCCCACCAGCAATGTACAAGTGTACCCTTTTCTCCACATCCTCGCCAGTACTTGTTATTGTTTGACTTCATAGTGGCTGCCAATCTTACTGGAGTGAGATGGTATCTTAGGGTGGTTTTGATTTGCATTTCTCTGACTGCTAGAGATGGTGAGCATTTTTTCATGTACTTGTTGATTGACTGTATATCCTCCTCTGAGAAGTGTCTGTTCAGGTCCTTGGCCCATTTGTTGATTGTGTTATTTGTTATCTTATTGTCTAATTTTTTGAGTTCTTTGTATACTCTGGATATTAGGGCTCTATCTGAAGTGTGAGGAGTAAAAATTTGTTCCCAGGATGTAGGCTCCCTATTTACCTCTCTTATTGTTTCTCTTGCTGAGAAAAAACTTTTTAGTTTAAGTAAGTCCCATTTGTTCATTCTTGTTATTAACTCTTGGGCTATGGGTGTCCTATTAAGGAATTTGGAGCCCGACCCCACAATATGTAGATCGGAGCCAACTTTTTCTTCTATCAGAGGCAGAGTCTCTGATTTGATATCAAGCTCCTTGATCCATTTTGAGTTAACTTTTGTGCATGGCGAGAGAAAGGGATTCAGTTTCCTTTTGTTGCATATGGATTTCTAGATTTTCCAACAACATTTGTTGAAGATGCTATCCTTCCTCCATTGCATGCTTTTAGCCCCGTTATCAAATATAAGATAGTTGTAACTTTGTGGATTAGTCTCTGTGTCCTCTATTCTATACCATTGGTCCACACACCTGTTTTGGTACCAGTACCATGCTGTTTTTGTCACTATTTATAATTTTTAATTTTTTTTTTTTTAGTTGTAGAAGAACACAATTCACTGGGGTTGGGGATCAGTGGTAGTACGCTTGCCCAGCACCTGTGAGGCACTGGGTTGGATTCTCAGCACATAAAAACAAACAAATAAAGTCATTGTGTTCATGTACAACTAAAGAAAATAAAAAAAATAAAGTAAAAAGATAGAGAAAGATATACCACAATAACACTAAAAGATATCTAAAATAATCATATCAATTTTAGACACAACAAATGTCAGAAGAAGAAAAATTATTAACAACAAGGAGATTAAATGATGATAAAGAGATTAGCTCCTCAAGAAGGCATACCACTCCTCAATGTAGGTGTGCCTACAAGAAAGCACCAAATTATGTGAGGTAGAAATTGACACACCTGCACAGAGAAATAGACACATTCATTATTATAGTTGGTGACTTCAACACATCTCTATCAGAAATTGACAGATTGAGCAGACAGAAAAATCAGTAAGCAGGTAGTTCAATTGAACAGCACCCTCAATCTACTGGATTTAATCATCTTTAAAATAATTCATCCAATGACAAGAGAATACACAGTCTTCTCAAGCTCATTTGGTGCATTTACCAAGACAGACTACATTCTCAGTCACAATATAAAACTTAATAAGTTAAGGTTAAATAAAATAATATGCTACATAAAATATGCTTCCAGACTACATGGAATTAAAGTAGAATTCAGTAACAAAGATTGTTGGAAAATCTCAACATATTTGGAGATAATACATGTCAAAGTAATGGGCAGGTCAATTAAAGAACATGTTTAAAGAAAAACAAAAAATTAATTTTGAACTAAAATTATAATTTTTAAGATTTGGGGATGGTGCTAATGAGACTTCATAGAAAAGGGAACACTTATATTCTGTGGGTAAGAGTATAAATTAATAAAGTCACAATGCAAAATAATATGGAGATTTCTAAAAAAATATATAAAATTAAAACTACTAGTAATCCCTCTCCTGATGTATGTCAAAGAGACATTTGAACTCCCTTGTTCATTGCAGCACTATTCACAACCATCAAGAAACATAAATAACCTATTTGTCAACTGATGAATGGATAAAGAACATGCGGTGCATTTATGTAAGGGAATACTACTGAGCCATAAAAGAAGTGAAATTCTAACAAGGAAGATGAAACAGGAAATTAGGAGGTTAAGTTAAAAAAACCAGACACAGAAATACAAGCACCACATGATCTCACCTACATGTACAATCTAAAAAAGTTAATCTTACAGATGTTGAGACTACACTGGTTAAAGTAGAGGGAGAGATGGATGGGGGAAGGATGATCAGTGAGTACTAGGTTAAAGTTAAATAGAAGAATTTCTGGTGTACAGTTGCTTAGTAGGATGACTACTGAGAACAATAGTGTACTGTACATTTCAAAAACCTAGAAGTCAGGGTTTTGAATGTTTTTCCATAAGAAAATAATAAATGCTTTAGGAGATACATGTGTTTAATCTGATTAAAGCATTCCACAATGTACACAAGTATCGAAATCTCACATGGTACCTCATTAATAAGTATGACTTTTGTGTTTTTATGTATCAGCTAAAAATAAACTTAATGTAAGTTTAAAAGAGAAAAGGAAGAGACACCAGGGTTATATGAACTCAGAGGAAAGGCCATGTAAGAAAGCAAGAAGAAGGTGACCATCTCCAAAACAAGGTGATAGGAATAAGGAGAAGCCAAAGTTGCCAGTATATTCATTTTGGACTTCCAGCATCCAGAACTGTGAGAAAATAAATTTATGCTTTTTTTCTTTAAAAAATGGAGACTGTAGCAATAACAATACTTATAGGAAAATTTATAGTACTAAATGAAAATATTAGAAAAAAGAAAGACCTAAAATAAAAAATCTAAGATTCCACTCTAAGAAACTATAGAGAATGCAATATAAATCTGTGGGGAATGGAGGGAAATAATTACTAAAAAAAGTTCAGAAATAGATGAAATTGAAATCAAGTCAATAACAGAGGGAAAAAAAAACAATTTAAAAAACATTTTTTAAAAAAAATCCAGGCTACTTTTTTAAAGACACAGCTTACTACTCTAAGAAATAAAAGAAGTAGATGGGGTAGAGAGAGTAAAAGGGAGGGGAGGGGAGGGGGGATAGTGGGGGATAGGAAAGGGAGCAGAGTACAACAATTACCAATAGGGCATTATGTAAAATTGTGGATGTGTAACCGATGTGACTCTGCAATCTGCATTTGGGGTAAAATTGGGAGTTCATAACCCACTTCAGTCTAATGTATGAAGTATGATATGTCAAGAGCTTTGTAACGTTGTGAACAACCAATAAAAAAAAAAAGAAATAAAAGAAGGCTCATTGTTCTAGGGCCTATGGATGTTAAAAGAATAGTACAATGTTAATGGTAAGTCTGTGCTCATAAGTGATGACATGTAGTAAACAAGGCAATTCTTTAAAAGATGCAACATACCAAAATGCATAAGAGGAGAAATGTAACATTTTAACAGACTTAAATCTATTGAAGAAACCGAGTCTTTAAAAACCTCCCAAACTAAAACTCTAGATCACATATTTTCACTTGAAAATCCTAGTGAGCATTTCAAGAAAATTTTATACCAATTTACAATATCTACCAGAAAATAGAAACAGAATATTTACTAATTCATTCTATGAGGCTAGTATCACATCAATAAAAAACTAGAAAAAAATAGAGGAAAGGAAAGCTACTGTTGAAAATATCAACAAAATATTAGTAAATCCAATTCAGTTAAACAATGTTTTAAAAGAATTATGCATAATGATATTTGAATTTATTTTGAGTATTTATTTCAAGAGAGGTCTAGCCTCCAAAGATGAATTATCATAACCCATCATATAGACTGGCTAAAGAAGAAAAATTATACAATTACATAAAAGAAGAAAAGTCAAGTGACAAAATCTAACATTCATTCATAATAGAAACTCTCAGCAAACCAGAAATAGTGCAGACCCTCCTCAATTTGATAAGGAACAATTACAAAAACCTACAGCTAATATCTTACGTAGTGGTGAGAAACTAGATGTTTTTCATCTAAGATCAATGAAAAGATAAGGATATTTCCTTACTCCTCTATTTACATTATACTAAAATCCTAGCAAATGAAATATGACAAAGAAAGGAAAGAAAACACATATAGACTGGAAAACAAGAAATAAAACTATTGTGTCTGGGGCTATACCTCAGTTGTTAGAGTGCTTGCATTGCATGCACAAGGCCCTGGGTTCTAATCCCCATCACCACTAAATAAATAAATAAGAAATAAAACTATCTTTGCTTGCAGATGACATGATTGTCTATATAGGAAAATCTCCCAAAATTCATAAAATTCACTTGAAACTAACAAATGAATATATTAAGGATGCAGGATAAAAAGTAAATATACAAATATCAATGCTTTTCCATTCAGAGGTAATGAACAAACGAAATTTGAAATCGAAAATGTAACCATTATATTATAATAAGAAATTATATAAAACTTCAGTATATATCTTAGAAAATATACATATGTTCAATAGAAGGATAATAACAAAACTCTGATGAAAGAAAGATCATAACAAATGGAGAGATATTTTGTGCTTTGTAAAGCAATACACAAGATTGTTGGTTGGTCAGTTTTTCTCAGTTTGATCTGTAGATTCTACTAGGTCATAGTCAAAATAATAGTAAGTTAAAATGTCCACAAAAAAAGTAAAAATATCCAGAATAGGCAGCACAAAACTGAAAAAGAACATCAAAGAGCTGATATTGCCCACTGTTTTCAAGCCTTGCTCTAACGCTTCAGTAAGCTAAATAAAGTAAAATATTTTTGAAAATTGCAATATAGGGAAATAAATTCAAGCACATCAAAGGGTATACCATTTATGTTTGTTTGAGAGTGATAAATATATGCTTGTATACACACATATTTTATTACTCAATTGACATATTCCTCTCCCTCTCAATGTTTCAGTCTACATAGTTTCTGAAGAAATATAAGATATTCTTAGTTAAACTAGAAAAACAATAAAATGTTTCAAAGGAGCCTTAAAATACTCTGAATTGAAAAAGAACATCTAGAACCACAGAAGTCAAACTGGTGAGGTAATATCAGCTTTGGAAAACCATTAACTAAATTGTCAAAAACTGCTTATTTAAACTGATCAGAATGGCCAATCCAAATTTCCTTACAAGACAAAAGACATATTCATTTTATTATTAGTTAGCGTCTGGTAAGTGATATAATTATTAGAATAATTTGTCAACTCTTACTGAACATTTTTTTTAAAAGTCTTTTCTGGTAAAAATTTGAAATTTTCATAAAGTGGAGGTGTCTATTTGCACATTTCAAATAAGTCATTTG
Organism: Spermophilus citellus; assembly: GCF_964194105.1. Taxonomy (NCBI): domain Eukaryota; kingdom Metazoa; phylum Chordata; class Mammalia; order Rodentia; family Sciuridae; genus Spermophilus; species Spermophilus citellus. Next base: position 74,030,051 of record NC_138193.1, on the reverse strand, counting down.
TTGAGAGATCTCTTTTATTTGAAAAAGAAATACAAGAATGCTACCAAACTGAATATGAGGAAAGACTTGGATCAATAACAAAAATAAAGCACGATTCTTAGTATTCTAAGAAGAATAAGCCTACTGGATTCTCATTAAAATAGTAGGATGTTGTAATTATCCTAGCATTATGGATATATTCCTCCTTTTTCTGCTGTCACATTTCAATTTTCCTATGAAGATAGAAATTCAATACCTACGTTAAAAAAGACATCTGTCCTTTGAAAGTGTGCAATTTGTAAAGACTCAGATGGCACAAATGTAAGGCTCTAAGCTTGGTACAGTGCAAATGAGATTGTAATTGAGAGGAACATAGTTTTGCAAGGTTCTTACAATTTAATTATTTGTAGTCATTTCCATTATAATCATTTCCATCCTCTAATCCTAATGACAATGGTTCAGAAAATACTTTATAAAGAAGCCTTCTATCTCTTACCTCAACCATAATAACGACCCATAGTCTTCTGAGAATCCAAATTTTTTTCTCAGGTCACGAAAGTATAGTGATCATCTTTCCAGGGTAGGATTTTGGTATCCACGTTATATATGACAAACAACAGACCTACTCCTTTTCTTGACGTGTAGATCAATTAGTAGGATATACTACCTACCAAAGGGGCAGAACTAATGATCTACTCCACATAACTTAAGAGACTGATGGAAATATCTTTCAGTTCCCAGTATTTTCTAGCAAGGACAACTTCACAATCATGTAATTGACCAAAAAAAAAAGCAAATATTTTATACAACCCTAAAATTGTACTCTAATGTACACAGACAGCACAGAAAGAAATTAACCAAATTATATTATTAAATTGTGTGTATGCACACACACATTATATATATAAAACAATGAATCCCAGGATTATGCATAAGTAAAACGCACAATTAAAAACATTTTTAAAAGGACACATTGGAAAGAACAACAGCAATTAGACATTGATTATCAAACGCTGAGTCCCAGGTTATAGTGTTTCTAGCTAAATACCAATTTTCAGTTCAACAGTGGACATGCCATGAGCACTACTATTGTGATTTCCATTTAAAACAACCTCTTCCAAAAGCCAGCTGATTCTCTGCACATTCCATTCCAATAAACACAGGTTTAACTGTAGTCCTTAGCACAGCCTTCAGTCACCACACACAATGAACTTCCAAGGTACATTATTATGGTCAAATAGAATGACTGGATGGAGTTCCAAATCCATGATTATTTTATTACTGCTATTTAGACATTTGTAAGCCAAGATCACTGGGAGGGTAATCTAATCACATATTTAAAGTTTCTGCTGGAGGGCTACTGTTGAGGAAAGGGTTGGACATTTCCTTAGACAAAATTAACAGCAATCTGCAATTTCCTAAGCACAATTTGTTTTGCTCTCAGCATTACACTGCTATTTAGTTAGAATACAGTAGATATTGTTTTAAACAAAATATTTCTATTTTTTTCATTTAGCTACAATTATGTTTACTGGTCATTTTCATATGAAAAAGCTTATCCCTCCATTTCATTTTACCACATTCTTTACTCTCAGCATTGGGCATTCATGGTCTATTTATTATAAGTATCAAGCAAACCATACTTTCAATGAATAATCCAAAAAAGAAATATTGATTAAGTAGTTTTATTTGGAATTGCGATTTTTTTCTTACACATAAAATTGGTACTTTGAAACCTGAGCTGAAACTGTATTAGTTTATGGCTATAACCAATTCTCTGAAAGACAATCTGAGCAAGACCCAAAGCCTGAATAAGGTAACTATTTGATATCTCAGGAATTTTTAATATTAATTGTAATTCACTTTAATTAAATCTGATGTTAAATAAGGTGTTTTAAAGTGCAGTATTGGAGTCCAGACTGCATTTTTTTGGCGGGTGGGTAGGTACTGAGGATTGAACTCAGGGGCACTTGACCACTGAGTCACATTTCCAGCCTTCTTTTATTTTTTATTTAGAGACAGGGTCTCACTGAGTTCCTTAGCACCTCACTTTTGCTGAGACTCTGCAATTTTGATATGATGTTAAACCTTCTTGGACTTCAGTCTTATGAAACAACTATATTCTTCACAAGAGAGGACATGTTAATTTAATAGCTTAATTTAAGCTGGAACAAGCACTCTATGTGTAATAGGAGGACTTCAAGCAAAAAACAATAATATGAAGTACAACTTGAAATGGGTAGAACCCAATGATTTTGCGTAAATTAAAGGTGAATAGATTTTTACTAATAAGAAAGAAAATTGATATTCTCTATTAAAATGTTAATTTGTTGTCCAAGCAAAGTGTTAATATTATATTTTTCTAATTATTCTTCTCTGCCTAATTTAGTGACTTTTCTCACTATAATGTTACAAGCAATTTCAAATTATTGATATATTCAATAAGTGAATGTTACATGATATGCCTAAAATGCCTATTTTATATATATATATATATATATATATATATATATATATATATATATATATATATATATATTAGATGTTGATGGACCTTTATTTTTATTCATTTATTTATATGTGGTGCTAAGAATCAAACCCAGTGCCTAATATATGCTAGGCAAGTGCTCTACCATTGAACCACAACTCTAGCCTCTAAAATGCCTATATTAATGCATGTAAAAATTTCAGAAAGACTGACATCATTCTAAGTGACCGTGAGTAGAAAATTTGGTAAATAAGTTTTTGTGGTATATAATGAAATACAATGTGAAATGGAAATTAAGAAAGCTTAATTATACACCATGAATTAATCTGAAAAATGTAACTTTGAACAAAGCAAGACAGACAATTTTTATAATTCTGTTTACATAAAATGATATAGATACATAATCTAGCCTATAATCTTAGTTGTCAAGATAATCCTTATCCTTGAAAGGAGCACGGAAGGGTTTTAGGAAATGCTGAACCTGTTCTTTATCTTGATCTGAGGGCTGGTTTTGTGTGAGTTCATATGTGAAAAATTATCACATCTTATTTGTGCTTGTTATTAATGCTATGCTTCAATAAAAATGTACTAAATCTTTCATTTTTTAATAAATGCCTCACTTAATAGTTCTCTTAGACAGAGACCATCAATTTTCCCATATTGTTAAATTATTTACATTTTGACTCTTAATTTCATAAACCCATCAGAATATTAATCATATCTGAAGATAATGAGTATAATGAATAAGCATATTTATTTTTAAACAAACATGGCCTTTGTTAAAGTGTCCACATCGTTAAGATTTAGTTGTGAGAATTTTCTGGTTTAACTCAGGAGGGAGAAATCAAGTTAACACAATAATGCAATAATGTTGAAACTCAGCATTGGGATGTCAGCAGAAAGACAGGTTTCTACCAACCCCAAATTCACCATATATTTTATTTCTCACTATAAAATTGGGAGTTGAAGTCAAGAATTAATAATTTCTAGTTACAGTGAAATTATGATGTTGGATTTGGTTTAGTTTTTTCCTGTTATTGGAAACAACAAGCAGTCTACACATCAGATGAATAATTAGCCAATCACACTGACATGTCTTTAAATCTTTAGAAACATCACATCAGGTGACTAAAACACGACTGGTCAAATAGGAATAGCATTTAACAATATGAAAAGCAGATTTTATTTTTCTGTAGAAATGTTATGCTATTATTTAAAATGATTAGGAATAACTGTCAGAATGGAAAGGAAGGCTGATTCATTATGGACAAAGAAATCAATATTGTGTCACTCTTCTAAATTGAAGGAAATACATTCCCAAAGGTGGAAAAAAACAGGAAATAATTTTCTGCTTTAAACTTGTATTGTTTTGGAATGAGTTTGGGTTTTTCATCTGGTTATATTTTGATGATGTAAACAGTGAATCACTATCACAATTTCCAGTGGATTGCAGATACTAAAATTTTCATCATCCTTTAATATAAGAGAATGGAGTATGCATTAGTAAACTTACTTGATTTTTTTTTTAGATTGAGATGGATGATTGGTTAATCTGTCATGTAATTATGATTTTTACATAGATTACACGAAATTATATTACTATTGATATGAAAATAGTCATCATCTTTTATACAAATACGGTTATACATATCCAGGGAAATACAAATGGAAAGATCAGAGCTAAAATAGATATAGAAAATGTACATATGTATTCTTTGATCTGTACAATAAGAAATGATCAAATTGTCATCATGCACAATGTACATAACTCTCCTTTTTCCTGAAATTAAATTTCATATACTACAAATTCATGCATTTTTAAGTTTAAATTCAATTTTTTTAGTACATTCCTGGAATTGTGAAAACATCACAGCAATCTAATTTTAGGACATTTTAATCACCCCCAAACAAAACCCTGTGTCTGTTAGCAATTACTTCACATTTCAAGTGCCTAGCCCTAAGCAATCACTCAGTAATATTTTGTCTTTATACTTCTGTCAGTTTTAGACTTTTTCTTATGAATAAAGTCATACATTATGCTGCTTTATTTCCCCTTTCAGTTAGAATACTGTTTTCAGGTTGATTCATATTGTTGCATGCACCAGTATTTCATTCTTTTTATTAATGAATACTGTTATTCTTTGGAAAAACGTCTATTTAGACCATTTGTCCATTTTAATACTGTGATGTCTTTATATTGTTGAGTTTTAAGTGTTCTTTATATGTCCTGATACCACATTTTTATTAGATATGTGATATGCAATTTTTTTCTCCCTCTATGGATTGTCTTTTCACTCTTCTGATGGTATCCTTGGATTTGGAAAAAATTTAATTTTCATTTAGTCAAATGTATTTTGTTTTTCTTTTGTTGCTTATGCTTTTGTGGTCATGTATGATGAACTATTTCTTAACATCAACTCATGATGATTTACTTCCACAGTTTCTTCTAGTTTATAATTTTAGTTCTTATGTTTAGGTCGATAATAATTTTCAGTGAAATATTTTGTATAGTGTGAGGACAGGAAATAATTTATTCATTATACATTGATCTGCATTTGTCCAAACATCATTTGTTAAAAAGAAAATTCTTTCTGGGGTGCAATGACTTATGATCCCAGTGATTGGTGAGGCTGAGATAGGAGGATCCCAAGTTTGAGGTTAGCCTTAATAACTTTGGGAAGTCCTAAGGAACTCAGGGGGAACCTGTTTCAAAATAAAAAGTGCTGGGAATGTAGCTCATTGGTAAAGTGCCCGTGGGTTAAGTCCTTAGTACTTCCCACAATAAAAAGTACTTTAAAATAATAAGATAAATCTTTCTCTTTTGATTTGTTTTGGAACCCTTGCTTAAAATTATTTGATCACAAATATATATATTTTAGACCCTTAATTCTGATAGGACTATATTTCTATCCTTACTGCTTTGATTGCTGAGCTTTTGTAGCAGGTTTTATAATTAGGAGATATGTGTCTGCCAATTTTCTTCTTTTTCAAAATAGTTTTAGCTATTCTGGGTTTCTTATGATCCTATGTGATTTTTTTGGATAAGTTTCCAATTTATAAATAAAAATAAGTCAGATATGAGTTTTATAAAGATTACATTGAGTTTACAGATCAATTTGGAGATGGTGCCCATTTTAATCATGTTAAGTTTCCCAACCCATGATCATTAGGTTTCTTTCCATTTATTTATACCTTTACTTTTTTAAATAGTAATTTATAGTTTTTAACATACAAGACCTAATCTTCTTTGTATAGAAATACAATTGATTTTTGTATATTGATCATGCACACTGTCACATTGTTGAATTAATTAGCTCTACTAGTTTTTCTTTTTTAAACTGGATTCCTTAGGGCTTTTTATATACATCATAACAATCTCTAAAAATGGAGAAAAAATTCTTCTTGACTTATCTGGAAGCACATATTTATTTTTATCACCTAGTTGCTAGAAACTCTAGTACAGTATTGATTCTGGGTGGTGAGAACAAAGATCTTGTCTTATTGAGCTTAGAGGGAAAGTATTCATTTTTCCTCCAAATATAATGTTAATGTGGGCTCTCCCATAGATATCTTTTAACAGATTGAGGAAGTTTCATTTTATTTGTACTTTGCTCAGTAATTTGATGGTGAATTTAAAAAAAAATGTGTCAAATGCCTTTACAGTATCCGTTGAGAAGTTCATGTAGAATTTGGCCTTTATTCAATTAATTTGGTGTATTACTTTTGCTTGATTTTTGGAATGGTAAACCCAGGTTGCGTCCCTGAAATAAATTCTACTTGTTTATGGTGTATAACCCTTTAAATATGCTGCTGGGTTGGGTTTGTATTTTTTTTTTTAAGTTTTGTTTCTATATCCATATGGAATGTTTGTAGTAATTTTTTCTTATGATGATTTAGCTATAATTCCCTGCTAGGTTTTGGGTTATCCAAACTGAAAACATACCCTTATACAGTTTTGATGTTGCCTACAAATTGTTAATAGTTTCCAGTGATGCCCTGGGTTAGAGTGATTGTCTGTTAATGGAGCTCTGAGTCCAAATACTGACCATCTCTGGAGAACAGGGATTCTTCCAGTACTTGGAAGTTCAGGCAACATTCTCAGAGTACAATCTTCATTTTCCCTTCATGTTCCAGTGTGGGGATACAATGCCACTAAAATATAATGGACTCCACTATTTTACTTAGATTCATTCTCCTAGGTCAACAATTTTCAGTTCCTTTTTTTGTTTGTTTGTTAATTGACAAACTTATGAAACTGTTAACTTTAGTTGTTTTGTCCATATTTTCATCATTTTAAAGTAAGAGTGATTTCAGTCAAGATCTTACTTTACCATTTTAAGAACATATCTTATTCTAGAACATAAAACTTCATTAGGAAAAACAAATAACTCTGAGAGAAAAAAAATGAATCATGTCCTAATCATACAATATATATTAATTTACTTTAACACATAGTAATAGTACATATTAATGGTGTTTTAATGTGATATTTCAACATGTCTATAGTATGTGCTAATAAAATTCAACCTTATTTTATTCATCCTCCCACCCCCTTCCTATCCTTTAATAATCACTATTCTATATTCAAGTTGACATTTTTTAAGCTTCAATTTGTATGAGACAGAACATGTAGTGCTGTAGTGCTTGTCTGTGTCTGACTTATTTAACTCAACATAATTTCTCTTAGTTTCATCCATAAAGGAGAATTTAATTCCTCTTTATGGGTGAATAATATTTTATTGAGAATATATACCACATTTTCCATTTACCCACTGATGGATATCTAGGCTGATTCCATATTTTAGCTATTGTGAATAGTGCCACAATAAACAACAGGTATGCAGGTAGCTTACTTGATATTAAGTTCAATCATTAACTCATCACTCCCGCTATTCCATTTTATCTACACATTGCATTTACTTATTTCAAAACCCCATACACATTTGTGTAAAGTATTGAGTAAAATCAAACATACAATGGAATAATGTCCATAGCCAAAAAGCTACCTTGAAATTAAATGTTACCAAATAACTGAGACACACAAACACATATTGTTACCAATCAGCTGAGGTCTTTACTACCTTCCTTCTCAATTTGACTAGAAATCAATAAGCAGAGTACAGATCCTCTAAGGTTAGCTTCTAGGACCCTTGAAGTCCAATGACTCTCATCAATTAATGTTAGCAGTCCTGAGCTTTTAATGCCAGTGGTTCTCAGCTCCCTGCAGCTCCTGGAGTAGGGGAGCTAGTCTCTCTCCAAAACCACCTCCATTCTCTGCCACCTCATCATTTCATAGTTTCAAGCCCCAGCTGTTGGTGGCTTTCAACAACAGCAGTCTTCATTTTCCTGCTTTTATTGCAACCAGCTCGGTCTTCTAGACTCAAATATATCCATCAGAAAGAGACTGTGTAAGCAGGCTCGTGCGTGCGCAGCATCCTGCCTGCTAACTCCAAACTTTTTGCTTAGTCATGGGTAGGGGAGCAGCTCAAGTAGAGGACAGTTCAGGAGGCTGCAGAGGGTTGGAGTCATGGGCATGAACTGGAGAAAGAGGCCAGCAGAAGCCACAGCAAAACTTCCAAGCGATCAACAGGCAAGTTTGATGTCAAAGAAGGAAGAATGAAAAGTACCTCGGTTGGTAAGTGAGCACCTTTCATTCCTCATAAGGATCATGAGGAAAAGTTAATGGTAGCAATGACATGCACACGGATGTTGACAGGAGAATTCCACAGGTGAAGGCATGATGAAATTACATAGCCGTAAGACTGAAGTGTCTAAAATTATAAAGAATAATTTTACTCACTGGGCACAGTAACTTATACAGGTAGTCCCAGCAAGTCAGGATGTTGAAATAGAAGGCTCACAAGTTCATGGCCAGCCTGGGAGAGACTGTCCACAATAAAAAGGACTGGTATGTATTTCAGGGGTAGGACGCATGGAGGGCCAGGGTTCAATCCCCACTACTGTCGGAAAAAATAAGAAGAATATTATTATTATTTTTTTTTTTCCCAAGACTGGGTCTCAAGTGATCCTCCTGTCTCAGCCTCCTAAGTAGCTAGGACCACATTCCCAGCTTAAATTATATTTTTTAATTATAGAGACTAGTTTTTGTTGTCTAAGGCTAAATTTAGAAAGCTAAATTTAGACCAATTTCTGAAAGACCTTAAAATGGGAAGATATGATAATATTAAGCAGAAAATGGAAAGAATTAAGTAACGCTTTAGGAAGATTAGCTGGAATGATTTGGAGAAGGGAGGGAGTAGTTCTAAGTCTACTGAATAGTCCACTTGAGATGTGACAGAATCTCTTTGACCAAATGTTAGTTGGGCCCCTCTGAATTTTCTTCCCAACCAGGCCTTGACTTTTGGATTTCTGTGACTTTTAGTTGGGGTATAGACTGAGTGGCTTAAACAGCAGAAAAAATTTATTTCTCAGTTTTGTTGACTAAGAAATCTAATATCAAGATACCAGAAGATCTGGGGTCTGGTGAGAGCACCTTTCCTAGTTTGCAAATGACCGTATCTCCTTGTGGAGAGCAAAGAGTGAAAGAGTAAGCTCCTGTCTCTCTTCTTAAAAGACGCCATTCCCATTGAAGTGGGCTCCACCCTCATGACCTAATAATCTCCCTAACCCATCACATTGGGGTTAAGATAGCACCCTATGAACAGCTGGGGAGCACAATCATTAAGTACATACAGTGTTCTTCTTTTAATCAACCACTCTTAGCAAGAATCCTCCTGGGTTGAATTAGCCAGAATATCTACCTTTCCTGCCTGATCCCCCTTGATATCTGACCAATTTCTTCATTCTTTACTATCCACTGGCTGATGTCTAATTACCCTGACCTGTCTACAATAAGAATCCTGTTAGGTTTACAGGCAAAGCTCTCTTTACCCCTGATATTTCTTCTTAGAAATTATTGGTTCACTGACATCCCCAACCTGCTCACACTTTTCTTTTTTTATATTCTAGTGGAGTCCAGTCTCTGTCTTGTGCTGCAAAACCCAATACAGTAGTCCTTATAAGTCCTGTGATAGTCCCACTGAATAAAACATGCCTTCCCATTCTTGAGCAAGTGTCATGGATAATTCTTTCTTAATTAATTATGGTGCCTATAACCCAGAGCATCAACTCATTCACCATCAACTCCCATAACTCTTGTCCAGGACCCTATGTGAACACCTTAGAAATCTCTGCCTTTGTTCTTGACTGACTGATCAGGAATCCATGGATGATTCAGACTTCTGAAGGACTGCTGCAGACACACGTCCACTGAAACTGCTAAGGACAGGTTTCCATTCTTACAATTCGATACTATATAGAGCTGGGCTACAGTCTAGTAGAAAGGTGCTTCCTGGGTTGGGAGGTCTTCCTCGTAATTCCTTACTATGGGTGGGTTTCAGTCCGTGAATCCTGAATGGGAAGACTCTTCCTTACCTCCTGGCTTGATTGGAAATAGAAGTCTTTCTTTCTACCTTTCTACCTTTCATTTAAGTAGAAATTTCTCCCTGACTCCCTGAGAGAAATCTTTCTTCCTGGCTATGTCAAGTAGGGATTACTCCCTGACATTTGCTGGAAGATATTTCCTGAATTTTTTCTTGGCCCTGCTGACTGTATGTTCTGACAACTCTGTCCATTTCCTTCTTTTTTTTTTTTTGTTATTAATTTACCAAGAATATTTTGGCACATCAACAGCCTCTTTGGAAAATTTAAGGTCTCCCCAATGGCTTTTCTAAGACCTTCCCTTCTCATTCCTCCCACTGCTTTTTCTACTGAAGGATCTTTCCTTCAGTTCTCTGAAATCTTGTGATATGCCCTCCTTCAGACCATATAGGGATAAATATTCCTATATCCACCCCTTCCCTCTTCAGCACCTCAGTACCAGACAGACATTAGAAATTAGGAAGCCCATTCCCATTGGAGGTCTCTAGAGACTCGGGATCTCCTAAATTCAACTATCTGAGTCTCAAAGAAGAAAAGGCCATTGAGGCTTACTAAATATTTTATCAACCTAGATGGGCTTTGGAGACAGCTATGTAGCCACTAGTTTTGTTTTATTTATTTATTTATTTTTAGTCATTTGCCTAAAATAGATCCCATACTGCTTTTAAAATTTCATATCAGGGCAAAAAATAAATCTTCTACACAAATTTTTGCCTAAAAAAATAGCTTTAACCCTTACTGATTAAGTAATCTCAACTTGTCTTCCTTTTGTTAATAATATAATTCAGATAAAAAGTATGAAGTGGAAATATCCATGTGAGTTTTGTATTACTTACTCTGCTACCTGACTAATGGCTAAAATTTTATTTTATATTTTATCAATAATATTTTTACTGACATATTTGTACATATTTACGAGGTACGATGTGATATTTGTTTCATGTGTATATGAGGTAATCTGACTAATCAGCAAATTGTATCACCTTAAGTTTTTATCATTTTTAATGGTGATTACATTCAACATTCTCTTATATTTTTAGATATAAAATGCATTATTGTTAAGTATGTTCAATTTACCTTTCATAAGAAAAAGCTATTAAATCTCACTTTGTATCTGTTTGTATTTGTTTGTATATACGTGTGTATGCATGCAGGTACTTATATGCATATGTGGTAATTTTCTATTTCCATATGAAAATACCAGATTAATGTATAAAATCCCTCTAGAAGGTCTTTTCAAATTGGCTTAGAGATAAGTGAGCACTTCTATAAATTAATTGTTCCTGAAACTCTCAGAAATGTAGACATTATTTCAATGCTTTTCAAGTTTACACATCTTGGGTATATTTTTAATATTTTTGGTTTAATAAAAATAGTTTTATCTTCCAAGTAATCATTTTTAAGTACAATATGAGCATATATTTTTCTTCTGTTTGGGTTTACTAGTTAAATTAGTTAACACTGTATCTACCAGGTGTTTGAAATTATCAAAATTTAAATTCAAGGGATCAAATGTATAAGAAAAGATACAGCAGAAATAAATTGGTTGATACTCCGTGTTGTGTTATGATTTGAATGTGAGGTGTCCCCCAAGAGCTCACGTGTGAGACAATGAAAGAAGGTTTAGAGGAGAAATGATTAGTTTGTGAGAGTTTTAACTTAATCAGTTAATTAATCATTGATGGGATTAATTGAGTGGTAACTGGAGGCAGGTGGGGTATGGCTAGAGGAAGTGGTTCATTGGGAGCCTGGCTATTCCATATGTATTTTGTATTTGGAGAGTGGAGTGTTTCTCTCTCTCTGTGCTTTCTGATCACCATGTGAGCTGGTTCCCTCTGCCACACTCTTCCACCATGATGTCCTGCCTCACCTGGAGCCCTGAGAAATGGAGCCTGCTATCTATGGATGGAGACCAATTAAACTGTGAGTCCCAATATAAGCTTTCCTCCTCCACAGTTGTGGTGGTCAAGTTTTTTTTAGTCACAGCAGTAAAATAGCTGACTAAAACACTCAGTACTTCACATATGTCAAGTATAGTAAGTAGTAAAGCAAAACAAAAACAAGTATATAAGTTTTTAGGGTTATTTTGATATTTTTTGTTTGGTTTTGTCTGACGTGCTTGTTTTGTAAAGATAGTTGACAGAAAAAGAACATGAGAGGATTGTTTCCCCTTTGTATTGTGTGTTATGGTATATTTGCCAAAAAAAAATTCTTTAAATGTTTTTGCTAATGTGCAACCTTAGAATTATACAAAGTTAAGAAAGAGATTTCATTAATAATTTCTAAATAAGATAAAATATCAAAACATTAATTACTGAGCCTGAGTTGAAGTTTCTGTACATTTGCTCATCTTGTTCTTTTTAATATTATATGAAGAAGCTAATTATATTTAAGTCTGTTAATAAACATAAGAAAAGATCATGTAGCTTTAAGAAATGATAGAAGGCCTATTCATAATGTTTGATAGTCTGATCATACAGAATCCTGGCATATAACAGGCAGTTGTCTATTTCCTAGTTTTCTCTATAAAATTTTGGTTACTAATGGTTAAAAATTATAATCTATATATGTAATTAAAACTACTAAAAATAACAAATGGGAAAGGAAAATAATTGTTATGAAAAGTATACAAGGAAAGTAGGATGTGCTGTTCAACAATGAAAAGGTTGTTATTTCTATAAAAGGAAAAAAAGTAATTTATCCTAAAGTAAGATGACTGGTTGTTCAAAAAACAGAGAAAAATGTCTCAGGAAAAAAATATGAATGTAAGAAAGTTTTGTGAAATAGAGATCTTATATTATTTTGTCATTTTAGCTAAAGATTTTAATGGTTTATTTATAAGTTTTTTTTTAACATGGGACTGAAAAATTGCTGAAAAATTAGAATTTGGTTTTCTGTCTGAAATTTTACTTTTCTTGGAATATTGATCTGTTCTTAATAAAGTATTAAAAAAGGTTTTTCTTCATCTTTTAAGTAACCTGCCAAAGAAACAAGGATTAGTATTTTTCAGAATCATTCCTGTATTGTTAACCTTTATCATGTTATTGATTATGTAAGTGAACCTAAACATTATTTCATAATGATCTACAATCTTATTTAATCAAGTGTTCAAACCTTCTTGCTTTAATAACCTCCCATAATCAAATCCTGAATGGAATAATCTTATTCTTGAATTGACCTTGAGGTTTCCCAGAGGGCCCCTGGAAAATGTTAAAAATAATTCAGTTTATTTGATATACTGAATTTCATGAAAAGGCATTGTTTAAGAGGGATGTTTCAATCTCGCTGTGTTATTTCACGAGTCAAGTATTTTTTTCTGAAAAAATCTCAATTTCTTAAAACTTGCCAGTCCTCCTATTTTCTGTGGTATGTCTGGTACAATATTATCAGCCATAAATCTGGTTATCATATTAAAATTTTGTATACTGCAGAAATAATGAAATTTCCTTTCAAATGAACTCTCATCAGATACTTAGCATGGCCATTTTTTTAATCATCCACAGATAAGTTTTCACCTGTTTTTTATAATCATAATAATTGCTATTGCTGTAGTCCTTTATTATGTCTGCCTTACCTACAAGCCGGTGATCTCTCTCCATAGTACCCTCTTAACAGCTCTAGCACCTCACACTATGTAAATGCTCAATTAATGAAGGTGGCACCTAAGACCAGGATGATTCTTTAGTTCCATTACCAAATGAGGGAGTCTAAAATATGTTTTGAACCTATATTTTCAGTCCTGACAACTACCCAGAGCCCTATAGCAGCCAGAGAAAAAAAGATTTTCTATTCCTGGAACTCCCAATGTCCTCTTCAAAATAACTCCCTGAGATTGTTGAGAGACTTGCCTGCTGCCTTCTGCCTGTCATGTATTTAATCTCTACTGAGTCACTTCAGACTGAACTGAACTTAAAGCTTCTAAAGTTAAACATAGTCTTCTCAGAGACTTATCAGTTTTAATTTTTTTTTGCCATACACATACTTTTCTTCTTAGTCCAAATTATCCTGAATAATATAAAATGTATTTTCTTATATTTAATACTTGCCACTTGTTAATCAAAAACACTAATTATTTTGACTCCTTCGAATTTATTCATGGCTCATGAATTGGTCATTCAGCAAACACACTCCCAAGTAGTTCTAGGAATGTATGATGATTATCTTATCTTTGCAATCAGAAAAATAACTTCTTGGACTTTTACCTCAAGTCAGATAATAAGAATCTGATATATCTTTCCATGCCAAAAAAGAAGTGATACTGTAATCATCTGTTTCCAGTGAGTTGTATGGCAGAGGCTTCACGCCATATAAAACAGTACATGCATGAAGGGTATAATATTTAACTTAACTTTTAAACCACAGTTTTCAACAAACTGGGAAATCATTCTTTAATTTAAAGACCCTTTTTTCTCTTCCCTTTCATGTTTAAAAATTGTCCTGTATACAGACTAAAATTTTAATTGCCCTCATTTTCTAAAACATGTACTCTTACAGTAAGGAGGATAATCATCCATCCAAGAAATTTGGTAGAGGAAAATTTAAATCCTCATTATTCAACTGGGTTTTCTGAAAGGGTAAATTTCTGAACTACAAGATGACTCGACTGTCCTCGCAAATTGAAGAGCTCTCCAGGCAGGCAATAACATGTGTATATTTTTTACAGTTGCATGTATGTTCCCTAAGTTATCTAGGGTCAACTGGACATCACTGAGAATCTAATATTGGAGGCATATTCTTTGATTGACATAGTAATATTTGGAAGTCTGGGACTAGTAGTACTATTCCAATCCTCCATCATCAGGAAATATCAGTAGAGAGGATTATTTCACTATAGGCCATTTCTCTAGGGAAAATGGACTAAACCACAGGAAAATACCTGGCCTGAGTCATTTATCCTACATTACATTCTTTTAAGTGACAGCCCTAGGGACAAATCCAAAGGGAGTTTCACTTTCTCTTCTACCATTTAATAATCAGACCTTTCTACTTGTTTTTATTCATCAAACATTATATTGCCTTCCTATAATTGTTAAAAGCTTTCTTGTAACTAAGAATAAACAGACTATTTCAGATGTGGTCCCTGCCTTTGCCTCTTTGTTCTTAAAAAAAAAAAAAAAGAATAAATAGCAGAACTTGTTTTTTTTTCCTTACACTAAAAGGAAAATGAATTGATTCTATGTTGAAAAATAAATACAGTAGTATAGTAATTACATATTCTAAACACAATTTCTTTAATTGTGATGAGATACATGATACAAAATTTACCATTTTAACCACTTTTAAGTACACCATGCAGAAGTGTTAAGTGTATGTTCTTCATCATGTCACCACATCCCAAATGCTTCTCATTCTGCAAAACTTAAACTTCAGATCCTTTAAACAAAACTCCACTTCTCCCTGACTCTGGAAACCATCATTCTACTTTCTGTTTCTCTGAATTCAGTTAATTAAGGTACCACATATAAACAGAATGAGACAATATCTGTCTTTTTCTGACCAGTTTATTTAAATTAGCATAATGTCCTCAACTTTCATTCATGTTGTAGCATGCATCAGATCAAATGAACTTTCTGTTAGATTTTTGTTTGTTTTTATTAATATTTATCTACATTTAACATTTTTCACAGAAATATTTTGCTTTCTGTGTTATTCAGCTAACCAAGCAAGCATTTTCTTAAGTTTAAAGAAAACGTCTGGGGTCTGGGGATGTAGCTCAAGGGCAGAGTACAGGTATAGCCATTTGCTATGCCTTAGGTTTGTACAGCATTTCCATGAAATAAAAAAGAAAGAAAGAAAAGAAATTGTGGTTATGGTAGTATGATTTTCTGTGTCTCCACATATATACTTATAGTATATAAATTTGCTATTTCTTCCCTCTAAATTTCTCTTTTTCCCTCATTTACTTTGAATTCACCTCGATTTTATGACTTTTAACTGGGGAGTTCTTGGCATGTTTATCTATTGATGAGCCACTTTTAAGGTATTATTTAATTAATACTAGGAAATAATGTAAAACATACAGCTCCTATCATTGATACAGATACATCAAATAATTGTTTGAGCAAATAAAAATTATAGCTATGACAAGGGCTAAAGATAAAGACAAATTAGTAGAGAAAGCTTCCCTGAAAAGGACATGAGTTGATTTTAAAGAAAAGTTAGGGTTAGAAGGGGATAGGGAGGGTATTCCAAGAAGAGGGAACAGGTGAACAAAGAAGTTAGGTGAGAAAAAGAACTGGAAGGGTAGATGGCAATTCATGAGAGCAGAACGTGGTAAAGGAATGGTAAAGAGTGGGAATGGTAAAGAAGAAGTGAACAGATTCCTACATACTGTGGATGTGGATGAATGAATGCAGAAAGTTTAGTTAGCTATTTTTTTCTAATCTGGAATGGAGGTTATTATATACCCCTGATGGTGGTAGTAGTAAGGGTAAAATGAAGAAAAGTCGATGGATGTAAAAATTCATTGCACTTATCATCAGTTTAGAAGCAAATACTACAGAATAAGGAAGGAGCAAAGATGAGTCTGAATCCAAGACATATGGTGTTATATTAATTATTACTGACTTTTGTTTTCTTATTGTTTTATAACTACTGCCATTTTGCTGGGTAGGCTATTTGATATTATATGATCATTTATAATCGCCAGCAAACTTTTTCATGAGAGCAGAACGTGGTAAAGGAATGGTAAAATCTCCCCACAGTAAATATTTTAGGCTTGTGGAACATATGGTCTCCCTGTGCAAGTGCTCAATTCTGTCCATATAGCAGTGAAAGCAGATGTAGACCTATGAAAATGAATGGGTATGACTGTTTTTTTTTTTAATCTTGTTACAAAAACAGGTAGTGTTGTTTTAACCCCTATTTTAAAAAAAATTGTCACACTTTAAATTATTTGAATCAACTCAGTTTATGCTGACATCCCTAGTTTTGTACTTGATCTTTGATTATAGAATTGTGATTCTCCTACTCCCACTTCACCATCTTATGAGAAAAGCATTTTTCCAGTTTGTCCCAGCTTAATTGGAATTATAATGCCAGATTCGTGGGACCCCCAGTAGACCTCCAGGAGTCGAATCTTATGCAATCACACAAGAGTCTTTATTGCAAGCTCGAGCCTGGACTCACAACCTTTCCTGATACAGCGGTCCTTTTTTCAGTGAGATTTTATGGGTTTTTTGGGGGAAACTCTATGCGTCACAACATCACACAGCAAATCATTCCACACCAAGGGAAAATCAAACAACTCTTAACAATGATTAGCACATTCAATGATGGGAACAAGTTGGGTAGGGGTGATTGGTTAGTACAAGAGGGGGATTCATTTGACCTGCTTGGTTTAGGCCACGAGGGGTGTATGTGCGCTAAACTACATGGTTTCCCAACATGTTATCAACCACCATAAACTACTGGGGGGTCATCTGGCATCCCAGGTATTTTCCCTGTCTCATGCTGATTGGTGGTTGCTAGGGGGTTACTATGGGTCTTCACCTAGCCTAACTGAGTCAGAGACACCTGGTGCTACAGATCTCTCCTGTTATTTACAGACAAACAACTCAGCAGGGTGGGTGTGTGCTTAGGAGTGCTCTGTGGGTTTTTCCCAGGACAAGGGTCATGCCCCCTTCCTTAGGACAGGACTTGAGATAGAAGCTGGTTTCTCAAAAATGGAGTCACAGCAGTTTCTCAGAATCAGCTCAGGGGAGTGGAGCTCAGCAATCTTGTTTATCATACCCTCCAGGTGATTCTGATGCATGCTAAAATCTGGGAACTACTTTAGTAGAACAGGAGTACTCAACACTGGGAGTTTTTAAAACAGATTCTAATCTAAGAACACTCCAGAACAATTCAGAATGTGTTAGGAATTCAGAAAATATTATTATTTTAAAAATGTTTTTAGATCATTCTCATTAAGCTGCTAAAAGCCATTAGTTTTATGGTAGATTTAGATGATCAATTTCTTCTGAAACTTAATTTCAATGACATTACGCCTAAACAGATAATATTATGGAAATTAAAGTTTATGCAGAAGCAGACTTTTCTGAATTGATAATAATGGATAAATTCCATGTCATAGGTTATGGTTTGATTTAAATATAAAAATAGGAAGACAGACTTTAGAGAAGTTAAAACTAGCCTGTAGATCATCTTAATATTCATTTTGAGAAAATAATTTCTCTCTATATATTTTTTAATTCTGACAAAATTTGGGAGAAGAAACTTAGAAAATCAACAAGTCAACTGAAATTCATTGAAAGGTAACTTTTTTCAAACTTAACCATTAAAAAATTGATGATAGTTGATATCAATGATATATTTTGGCCTTAGCCATAACAAATCAAGCTCACACATAACAAAATCAAGCATGCACATGTATGGATATTGCCAGAGTTTGACTTTCAAAAATGTAGATGCATGGTCTTTATTTATGATTGTATAATTTATGGGATTCAACTATACAGTCTTATCATTCAAATTTACTGACAGCTAATTAAATATATCTCAATAGTGGAGATTTAGCATTAATTCTACTTGAATTTGCTGCTTGAGGGAAAATACAAAACTTCCAATGGTACTCACATTTTTTTTCTTGAATTCATGAAGGGAAACCTCTTAGCATATTCACAGCTAATAAGATGATGAACATATTCTTCATAGATCCTGTCCTTTTACTCATGAAAAAGCAAAAATTCCAACTTTTCCACTTGGCATTTTGATAAAACAAAGTTTATAAGAGTTTCAATATATATGATACTGTTTGGAATATATTATAGGCACTGTTCTTTTCACAAAAAATAGACTTTGATTAATAATTCTGTTGATTTTTATAGGAAAAGAATTTCAGATCTGAACTCTTTCCATGAAAGTGGCTCCATGTATTACCAGTTCCGTTTGGAGTCTCTATTACAATAATGAGTGTTATGTGAGTTATTCAAAATTCCCAAACTGCCAGATTTCCTTCCACTTTAAAATTCATTTATCTCAATTGACTGTATGGCATTCAAGGAACATGTATTTTCCCTCAAGGAACATTGTTCATGAACACTGAAAAATTTGCGTAGCATTGTAGATGAATGGTTAAGAGCATCAACTTAACAATAAATATAAGGATATGTTAGAGGAAATAGATTAAAAATCTCTTAGAATTGTCCACATCATCTTCATCCAGATTATGGGTGAGCATCAGACAAGTTTCTCTGCTTACAACCATGATATGTTATCAAGGTAACATTCTTTTCAAAATCATTTGAATCATGTAAAATCCAAGGTATAAAGGAACCAGAATAAAATCACTATTCTGATTTTATTGATTGCATATTTATTTTCCTTCAGTTAGGAGAAGTAAAAACAGTCTTTGGGTTATCCCTTGACATTTTTACTTTGTAACCTAAATGTTTGTCTTTTTTAAAAAAAGTGGATATCATATTTGCAGATGAAGTTTCCACTTGTGTTTCTCCTGTCTACTAATATAGTTGAAAAACTTTAAGAAGTATTGGTTCAGAGCATGGGGAGGTGTAATGTTATAAAACAATTGTTCAGTACTGTTGTTTACTTTTATGTAACTTACAGAAATATCAAACAGTTACTAAGCCAAAAAATAATTTTTATAAAACCAAATCATCTCAGGTCACTATTAATTCAGTTGGATACCTACATTTATGGTTCTAGAAGTACAAGGTACATCAAACTCACTTTCCAATTCAGTAGTTCTTGTGCAGAACTCAAATAATTTACATTTTTAATAAGTTATAATGTAATGTTAATGCTACTTTCAGACCCTTATTTAAGAACTACTAAGGTACATCATCATTTAGCAAGTAGAGGCCTATAAAATTAACCCTCTTGAGACAATTAGAGAAATGCCAATCAAAACTATTCCATGATTTCATCTCACTACAGTCAAAATGACAGTTATCAAGAATTCAAGCAACAGTAAATGCTGGTGAGGATGTGGGGAAAAAGGCACACTGATTCATTGCTGGTAGGATTGCAAAATGGTGTAACCACTTTGGAAAGTAGTATGGAGATTCTTTAGAAAACTTAGAATGGAACCACCATTTGACTCAACTATCCCACTCCTCAGTCTATACCAAAAGAACTAAAAATGCATGCTACAGGGATGTAGCTACCTCAATGTTTATAGTATTTCAAATCACAATAGCTAAACTGTGGAAACAGGCTAAATGCCCTTTAACAGATGAATGGATAAAGAAACTGTGGTATATATACACAATGGAATATCACTCAGTCTTAAAGAAAAATCAAATTATGTCATTTACAGGTAAATTGACGAAATTGGAGAATATCATGCTGAGTGAAGTAAGCCAATCCCAAAAAACCAAAAGTCAGATGTTTTCTCTGATAAGTGGATACTGATCCTTAATGGTGGGGTGGGGGGTAAGGGGAGAATGGAGTAACTTTGGATTGGGAGGTGGTGTGGTAGGAAGATAATGGAATGAAATAGAAATTATTACCCCTATGTATGGGTATGATTGCACAAATGGTGTGACTCTACATCATGTACACCTGGAGAAATGAAAAGTTGTGCTTCATTTGTGTAAAAATAAAATAAATTATTTTTTAAAAAAGAAAAAGCTTTGATTTAAGAGTGTGGCTCATGTTAGGATCATAAAGCTTGTTTTGACTGCTCTTGACGGGGAAACTCAACATGCAAGTGGACAACAGCCTCACCCTATGAGATTTTAGGATTTTTATTTGTTTGTTTGCTTTTGTGGTGCTGAAGATTGAACCCAGGGCTTCATGCGCCCTCCGTAGGTACTCTACCACTGAGCTATAGCCCCAACCTAGCTACCACCTCAGAAAGCCAAACTATAGCTTCTGCTGCAAGCAGTACTAAAAGCCAAACCACAATTGCTAGAATAACTGGTTCCGAATGGTTAGGACTTTGTCAATGACATCTTGGTCAGTGAATTCCAGTTTCCTTTTTTTTTTACTCCAGCTTCAAATTCAAGACCATCAAAGAATATCAAATATGCTTATAAAACTAGTTACATGGGGGTGGACCCTTCCAAACTCCCTTACCTAAACCTCCAATCAGAGTGCATCTGAAACCTTCCTTTCTACCCTCCATAAAAAGTCATTATATTACCTAGTATAAAAATATGCCTGATTTTGAGTCTCTTGCAAACATCAGTAATGCTGGTTGACTCCCATGATAGAGCACTGTTTGAATAGGAAGCCTCTTTTTGTTCTCATTTCTGTGTTTTTTTTTTTAATTACTATAGTCCCACCAATTAATAACTTTGATCTTGGTAACTTAAATTCTCTATGCCTCAGTTTCTTTATGTGTAAAAATCAGATAAAAATAGTATTCATGAATGAATGCAATTTTGTTCATATTATTTTAATTATATTCAATGTATAATCTTTATTTAGGATCAATAAAAACATTCTCATTGTAATATACCTGTATGTAAGTTTGCAATATCATATCAAAAATATAATATCTATGGGGAAACATCAAACCTATATGATTAATCTCCCTTGAAATTTATGCCATGGCAGTATTTAATGAACAGTTTGGTAAGCATCGCTTTATAAAAAAATTATTTACACCAAACTAAAGTCATCTCTATTTATGTAATAGTTGCTTAAAAACTCAGAATTATTACTGTTTTTATAATTTAGATCATTTTTATTTTCATTATTTTGTCAGTGTCATTATTTAATAAGCAGTCTTAAGACAGGAAGAGTAAACAAGATTAAAACACTATATATACAGATGTATGTGTGTGTGTGTGTATACACACACACATTTTAAAAATAAGTTTATTTAGATGTTATTTCTAGTTAAGTCTCTGTATGCCTTCCCAAATATTTAGTCTTATTTAATGTGTTATAAAATATGTGTATTGTTTTCCAAAAAGTTCTAGTAAATCTAAGTCTGAAATATATTTCTGGATGCCTTTTTTAAAATTTTTATTTTCCGAATTTAAAGTAAATATTTTCAACTGATGCATAAAAGCATAAAAATTGTATATATTTGGGGTACCATGTGATTTTTCTGTATATTTCATTCATTTCTAATAAAATAATGATGAATATCAAAAAATTTGATTACACAACAATCATATATTAAAAAGTTGAAGCACCCAGATAAATTCCCTTTTGACTTTATCTTAAATCTCCACATAGTTTCCAAAGGTAACCAGAATATTAATTTGATATATTAATTTCTATAAACTTCTATTTAAAAGACTATGAATTCTATTTGCCTTTTTTTAAACTAATTCAACTCATTTGCTCTTTGGAAAAATGTGCTTATCATAATATTTTGGGTTTTTTCTTGATTACTATTGTCAGTCTCTAAGTATCCTACTTAGATTTTTAGTTTCAGTTTGTGAATAATACTTAGACCTGTGCCATTGTTAACTGGCACACAACTATTTGAAAAGTATAGTTAGGGAATGTCACTGATAGAGACTGCTGTGAAAATACTACTATGCTGAGATTTGGGCTTAATCTATCTACTATTTTTTTCTGCAGAAACTAAGTTACTATAGGGATAGGGACTGATTTTTATACTACAAAGGGATACCGGATAAGAAGAAGCATGTATGTGTCTTGATTTTAATACAAATTAGCGTCACTTGATTTAATCACTCAGTGAAACTTGTATGAAAATAATGACTAGGATCTATTAGTGCTTATTTGTTGCTTTGTCCATATTTGTTAATTTAATCTTATCCAACTCATTTCATAGATGGAGCCAGAGAAAGAAAGTGAACTCCCCAAGCTTACACAGCTGGTGAACAGCAGGTGGGATGTGAACACAAGATGTGCACATTCAGAAACTAAACTCTTAATTTCTGCACTCCATTTCTTCTCAAGGAAAATGAGTGTTCTTCCCCAAATAAATACCAACCAGAAAAAATCAAAAATATGAAACATTGAGTGAAGCAGGAAAATCTTCCTACCCCTATTTCTTGTGACCAGGAAATGGTGTCACATAATTCTCAGTAGCTTTGCAATGGATTTTAGGTCATATTTCCATAGATAACAGGACAGCAGTTTCCACCTCCTTTCTCCTGACTATGTTGTATATACTGGCAGCTGTAAGATTGCAAAAAAGCATTCTCTTTTAATCTGACTCATACAATACATGGCAATCTGCATGAAAATGAGCAGGACTGAGTATGGAACACTCTTAGGCAAAAGATGGCAGGCATAACTGAAAAGGCCCTCTCATTGCAGTCTGAATTTAACATTTAATTTTCTTATTAGCTCCAGAAGGGCAGGCTGATTTTCCACAGGTGTAAGCAATATACATAATTAATGCCACACCTCAGGACTCAAAGAAAGAGCACTGGCCAGCATTAACTGTATACATGCTGGGTTGAAATTAGATCACATCTGATATTCAATTTTGAAGTTACAATTATGAATGATGTGATTCATTTATGCATTTGAAAGATGTTATTTCCTTTTGCTTTTATAAATAGCTTCAGAAAGCCAACATAGCATTCTCTTGGAAAAGAAAAGGCTCTCATTAATCCATGAACAGGAATCATGTCGACTGTTAAAGCTGCAGTGAATGTGAATAGAATTGGGCTGAATAATGACATTTAAACTAAAACAGAAAGATCCACAATTTATTTGCAGTTGCTGAGCACTGAATGCACAGTTAAATTGCAGTGACTTGAAACACAGTGTCTTTTCAAGAACAATCGGCATCAAAACCATTTTCAAGCTTGAATTATGTGCATCTAAGTTATTGTCTAACTATTTGGGAGGGTGAAAAATGGATTCAAACCACAATTGTTCAGAAGGCAAAAGGGCTCCTAACTGCCAAGTTCAATTTTCAACACTGCAGTAAATAGAACAAAAGAGACCCAACTGGAATTTCACCTGAGTTTTAGTGACCCTATGCAGACCTTCTCAGCTTTGAACATTATATGATCTCTCTTTTCTTATTACTTTCACCACATTATTTCATCAACCTCTGACTTCTGCAGGAAGCTGATATGCCAAAATTTCTAAAGGAAAAGCCCTGATTCCAGTAGGTTGATCTGAAATCAATAGAAACCCAAGTGGTGTGCTCTCTGATTATCTTTGAGGAGAGCTCTCTGCCTGCTCAAGAGATTCTAAAAGTAGCTGTAGTGTTTTGCTAGGTGAATGATATAGCAAAACTACTTCCCTTGTAATTTCCCTTATTCCTATAAATAATCCCTTTGCAGATAAATATATGATGATATTACAGGCCAGCCAATTGGGAATAGTTTGCTGTTACGGTGAAGAGATCAGTATTGTTCCAGCTAAATGTGAACAAGGGAAAATAATTACAAAATGGCTGATTGTGGCATGGTCAATTTTATGGCTACAAAATACAGAAAAACTAATTGAACCACAATAGGAGGAGAGCCTTGTTTATTTTGTTTGTTTGTTTTGCTTTGTTTTGTAATCTCATTTAAGTTGCTCTGTCCAATTGGATTAGTCAATTACAAATAACCATTAACAAAGATAAATTTCATTTATGGAAGGTCTTTACTTCAGTGATGTTATTTCTATCATTTTAAATTTCTTGACTCATGTATGAGATAATTGTCACATGGTGTCAATCTTTTTGTGAGTCATTGACTTAAGTATTTTTTATCTTATTTTATCTTATTTGTTGGTAGTTGTGTATGGAGAGCATGCCTTTATTTTATTTATTTGTTTATTTTTATGTGGTACTAAGGATCAAACTCAGGGCCTCACACATGCTAGGCAAGCACTCTACCACTTAGCTACAGCCCCAGCCCTGACTTAAGTATTCTTAAAAAAAAAAAAAAAAAAAAAAAGGCTTTTAAAGACACTTTGTGCCAGAGACTATTCCACATGCTACAATGGGGGAAATAAGCAAGATAGTAATAAGTGCTAAAGAGAATATGAACCAAGGATTGGGAAATAGTGAGGTGGGCAGAGCTATGTTAGATTAGTGTCAGGTAAGTCTCTGAAGAATTAACATGAATTATGTGACCTTACAGCAGGAAAACATACTACAGATATGAGGAAGAGTGAGTTTAAAGTACTTGGCATGGCAATAAACTCACTTGAGTGAGTTTAAAGTACTTGGCAGAATTCAAAGAACAGAGTGCCAACAATATAGTAGGAGAAGGTAGAGTGGCAGCAGATTAGGTTAAATTGTTGGGGTAGGACCTTGTATGACCATGTAAACTTAGGAGAGTGCTTTGAATTGTATCTTAATGCAATGGGAAGATAATGAGGGAGTGTATATCTTCAAATCCAATGACTCTGTTTTTATTGAATGGTTTTTGTGATAGAGGCAAGCATGAAAGCAGCAATATCAACTGGAAGGCAAGACACAGAATTTTCTTGATGGTTTCTGTTTCTTCAATGAAATGAAACGAAAGCAGAACAGTGGATACTCATGGGAGGTGGGATGGTTTGTTGGAGGTATAAGGAAAGAGGAAGAGGTACCAAGTGATCATTTGAGAAAATGGTGGGTTGAGTTGACCAAAAGTGTTGGTTCATCTATAGTTCATGATGAGGGATGTTTAAGAATGAAGTTCATAAAAAATAAAAAGATTTAAGTTAGTTCCTCTAACTCATTCATTAGTGGATAACAACTGAGAGAAACAGAAGCAAGTTGAGTCTAAGCTGATAAACTAGCTTGAGTTAGTAATCGAAGGAGCTGTGTTTGAAATGTCTTGTGAATTACTGAGGCTTTTGTATTTCCTTTTCTTTTTTCGGTTGCTTTCTAAGGGGATTTCAAAGAGCCTCCCATGATCACCTGGGGAAAAGGGGAAGGTAGGGGTCCAGGCCCATTTATTTTAAGGTAGGTTGATGGTCATTGAAGTTCTGTCTTTTTGAGCATTTGGATGGTGCTCATGTCAGAGCACTTAAACCTCACTAGAAGGCTCTGGTCGAGCACTCTTTATAATATGCGGTCTGTTTGCCTCCATAAATATCAGGCCTCTTCTAGTCCACTACTCCTCTCAGAGCATCTTCTTCATGGGAATTTATGAAGAACCTCTCTGCTAGGCTTTTTTTTTTTTTTTTGGGGGGGGGGTGTCTGTATATGTATGCGTGTCTCTGGTGACTGAACCAGGGCATTCTAGGCAAATGCTTCAACACTGAGCTACATCCCCAACCCAATACATGAAAAAAATGTTCAACATCATTAGAAATTAGGGAAATTCAAATCAAAACTACACCAGTGAGACAGGCAGTCATCAAGAATGCAAATAATAAATACTAAAAAATGCTGCAGAGGTTGTGGAGAGAAAGGAATGCTCTTACACTGTTGGTGGGATTGTAAATTAATACAACTGCTATGGAAATCAATATGGAGGCGCCTCAAAAGCCTAGGCATGGAACCACCATATGACCCAGCTATACCACTCCTCAGTAATTTACTCTGAAGAATTAAAGTCATACTGCTGTGTATACATGCATACCCATGTTTATAGCAGCACAATTCACAATAACCAAACTATGGAACCAGCCTAGGTATCAATCAGCTGATGAATGGATAAAGAAAATGTGGTATATATGCACAATGGAGTTTTACTTAGCTATAAAGAAAAATGACATTATAGCATTTGCAGGAAAATGGATGGAACTAGACACCATCTTGTTAAGAAAAATAAGCCAAACTCAGAAGGTCAAGGGTCATCTGTTTTTGCTCATATGAAGACTCTAGAGAGGAAAAAGGAAAGAAAGGGGATCAATAGAGGAAAGGGACCAAAGGTTTGGAGGTGGAAGGGAGGATAGAAGTGCTGGGGAGTGATATTGGCCAAATTGTACTATTACACTGTGTGCATGTACAAATATGAAAAGCAAATCCCATAATTATGTACAACTACCAATAAAAAATGTGGGAAAAAAAAGTATCTGCTGGTCTCTTGGCATGGTTAGTCAGGAATTCTGCATCAGGGTCTCCAAAATAATTTTACTTTCATTGTTTGATAGACATTTTTGTCATGGGTTATATACAAAATCTTAGAGCCTCCCCACACTATGCCTGAAAAAGCAGGCCACTATCCTCAAGTAACCTTGACTCCCCTATATTTATGCAGACATTTCCAAGCCCTTCTTTTCCAAGGTGGATTCTGATAGAAGGGCATAGGTGGGGAGCCAGTAGAGCTGGTGGCCAGAACACTGGCATTTCACACTCTCACTTTTCTCTTCACAGAGACTAAAGTTAAACTTAGTATTTTAGTCCACCAGATTGGACTGTTGCAATGTTAATGGAGTTTAAAATTTTCAGAAGCTTTAAAAAAATCTTTAAATGTACAAAATGTGACTTTCAAGATCCTTGTTCTGCTATAGATATTTAGAAAGTCTGCTCTGAACTCTGAACTGTTCAGTGACCTTTTTAAAAAATATGTGAATAAGCATTGGAGATGAAAATATTCAAGGGATCATGATTTCATTAGGAATAAAAATACATTTTAAAAATTCCTGTAATATCCACTTTTCATGGATATAAAAATAAATATTTTTACCACCTCCTAAAGGGTGAAATGAGAAGAAAACTGGCAAAGAGCCTTTATCTCTCTTACTACATTTTTTTTAAGTTTCTGGGCAAATAAAGTTTATTTTTTCACTGTTGCTGATTGAATAAGTATTTTAAACTTATATTCTTGTGACCAAAATGAAAATAGAAAAGACTGAACATTTTCTGAAGAGATCAGACATAAGGATTAAATATGTATAAAAAAAGCATATTACAATATCAAATGAGGGATGACCATATTGCACCACAGCTCAACCTTCTGAATCAGTCCACTTTTCGTGGTAGAGCCCTGTGGGTTACCTATTAGATGTGTAAATTTCAGTAAGCTGATTCATTTTCCTTGGCTTTAGTTTGTATGTCTCTGAGAACCCACAGTAGCATTCTGAAAATTAAGTGAGATAAATGGAAATTTCTGCCACTAGTGCTGCTATTATTGTCATCATCATGATTAATTTATTATAATGCAAAAGACCAAAAATCTACCTTCAAAGACATTGCAATTTAATAGTGTGGATAAGACAAACATTCAATTCAACAGACAGAGGCAAATGATTTCTTATATGAAATGTAAGAGAAGAGTTAATGGAGAGAAGTTCAAAAACCCCTTATAGATATGCTAAAAGACATATTATGATCATAGATACAATCATACTATGCAATCCTTTGTGTCAGCACAGAGCTAGTAAAAACCTTCATTGTGGGCTATAAACTGATTTCAAACCTGTAAAGTTAGCAGACACACTCTTCTTTATGAGATAAGGAGAATTATGAAAAGAAGGAGCTTTCCTCCCCTGGCAACATGTGGGGTCTGTGTTTCGCCTGCAGCTCAGAAGCCCTCAAATAGAAAGTCAGAGATGCTACCCTAAGGCAAGCGCACCTTGGCCAGGAGTTTTTCTGGGTAATTATTGTTGTCTACCAGGGCTCTCATTTCCTGGCATACCCTTAATAAGTCTTCTTTCTCATTACTGTTGACCCCAGTCCTCTCTGACTTGAACCTTTATAAATAAGTCCCACCAGCACGTAAAACCTTTCTAACAAACATCCTTTCCTGAATTCACATGACTTTCACCCATCTATTAGAATGTTTTTATGTTCAACAGAAATATGTCCTGTTCTTGCACTGGTATCATACACATTCTGAAGGATGGAATATAATCTTTTAGTGATATCTCTCTTTCAGAATATATCACCAAGAGCTGAGGACCCAGAATGATGCAAATATGTGTTTTTGAATAGGCTTCATTAAACAATTATTGATGTTTTTATAATCCTTTGAATTCCCTGAATTAGTACTTTACCTATAATTTTCCACTGAAGAAGAGAGCATGCTGTGGAACTCAGTGTTGTGATTGCATTTGAGTTCTTCCTTTCCCTTGTATAAGCATTCCAGACATAATTAATTTATGAGCATGAGGTTTGGGGTTTGATTATTTTAAGGCATATCAGCAATATGTCCACCCTGAAACCACAGCTGCTGTAGCTGTGCATTTGCATCTGTACTCCTCTCATCCAAGCTGTATTTGCTCTACCATCAGTTTCACTTGAAATCTCAGTTCTGTGGGAGTAGGTACTCCAACTCAAGTCTCACAAGCAATCTAAACATGACTTAAACAAATCCCTTTTACATGTCTTCAAGTAGCCCACAATAAGAATAGATGAATCAAATATGTTACTTACATGTGTAAACATGCTATATTGCTCATTTGTATACATTAAACACCCAATTATCAAGGTAATTAATCCTCTTTCCTATATTATCACAGTGATATTTCAAATAACCTTAGGCTTAAATTGATTTTCTTTTGTATATTTACATTCAGTATTCTAAATAAAAACAAAAAAATACATTTTCAAATATTTACCATTTATAACCTAACAGATGTTCTTAAAAATATGGAATGCAGACACATGGACTAGAAAAAAGGGACACATGAGTGACAGACATACCCATATTCTACATGTATTCTCTTAGTATAATAATGGATGAAATGAAACAAATTGTGATTCCCCTTCAGTGAACATCATGTCATCCTCCCAATGTAGCAAACATAGTATTCCTGATGTATTGTGACCTCAGAAGAGCAAAGCAAAATGTCTGCTTTCAGTTGAGAATTGGGGACTCTAATCATATTTATTATCCATGCATACTGTATTTTAATAGAAGCATCAGCACACCTGAGCAAATTTAGAGAATCCTTAGTGCAAAGAGCTCAGGGAAAGAACTGAAACTTGAGAGTCCCCCCACCCCCTAGGAAAAGAGAAAATTCAATGGGATATGATGGCCATTTTATATATCTGAAAGATACGCCAGGTTAAAAAGTAATTTATTTTGTGAATTATAGAACAAACATGTGTTAGAATACTGAATGTTTAATAAAAAAAAATAATACATACTCTTGTAAACAATTGGAGCTATCCAATAATGCAGTGTATGAGAAGACACCAAGCCTTGTATCACCAGAAGCACTTAAAATGGGATTTTATGAAAGGTTATTGTGTATTTCCAAACATTCTGATGGGGACTTGGCTGAAATGATCCTGGATGTCCCATGGGATCCTGTTATTTGTTTATCTAGAATGGTACTTATTTGCTAAAAGCCTAAAATATTGAATTATCAATAACTTAATTCAAACACATTTGCAGACCAGTTATGTCATTTTGTCTGAAACAGAACTAGTTTACAGCTATTCTGCCAGTATAATTTTCTTTTTGGGTGTGTGGTACTGGGAAGTGAACCCAGGGTGATTTACCAGTGAGCTATAACCCTAGCCCTTTTATTTTCAGACAGGGTCTCACTAAATTGCCAAGGCCAGCCTTGAAATTGGGATTCTCCTGCCTCAGCCTCCTAAGTCTCTGGGATTACAGGAGTGTACAGCTTTGCCTGGCCAGCATATTTATATATTTATTCATATTTTAATACTATTCATTTTTTACTTTAAATATTGAAACAAAAATCATATGGTTATACTAATTATACTGGTCATCCTTTCGAAGCATTTATGATATTAGTACTTAAAAGATATTATTGAATTTCATTTATACTCCCTGATGATTTGTATGTCAATAAACAAAGTATATACTCATCAAGACTAATTAATTGAATTAGTATAAAAATAACATGCCATATATTTTCATATGGTGCTAAGGGAAATAATAAAATTGAAGATGATTCTTTCAAATTCACAAGGTCTTTGTTTATTTCCTTAAAAATTTAATGTGCATAAACTCCAAAAGATGCTTGGGAAAAGAGAAAATATTGGTAACAATATTGACTTTTAAAATGTGAAAACTTGGACAACCTGTGAGAGAATTGCCCTAAAACATATTCTGTATGGAAACAGGTTTTTGGATGGAGGTTTAGAGAAACAAAATACTTTTTGTCCTAGAGGTTTCACTTTTATTATGCTGCTTCAGGGCTTAAGGTATATTTGGTATTTATGCCAGCTGTATTTACAAAGAGCTGAGTAAACAATATTTCTTTCTCCTGTAACATCTTTATTTATTTCCCTGTGGTATAATTTAGGTATTAATAATGTAGAATATAGTTAAAGTTTGATTTGTAAATCCTGGCTGATTGAACTATCAATGATGGAAGGATTTAAATCACAAAGAAACTAGGAGATCATTTCATATTGAAAATGGAATTGGCTTAATTAAATGTTTACATACAATTTAGAAAGAGATTTTTTTAAAAATATAAGTAAATATCTATTTTATTCTACACAGGATTTCTGATACTGTAAAATTATATATTTGATTTTTTATATAGCATTTGTGGTATGCCTGCTTTCAGGACATCATATTTAAATAAAGAATGGTGAAGAGACACCTATTTTCTTTATGAAGCCACGTATGAAAAATTGACATTAATTCTGTTCATTCTTTGATTTGTCAATTCAGTTTATTAAGGGTGCCTGGCACTGTTCTAGATGCTGAAATGATGCCTGAATGTGCCATATGATACTGTAATTTATATGCACTTATATTTTGAATTCATATGTTAAATATAAGATGAGGAAATTCTGAGCTGGGATTTGACTGTAAGCTTTACACTGTTAATTAGTTCTTCGTGGCTATTGTTTCATAGAGATTAGGCAACAACATGGAGTACTTGCTTAGCTTCTCTAATAATTTCATATGTATCTACATCATTTTCTCAAACAATTAATTATTTTTATAAAAGCAAGAAGCTAAGGTTGTTTTGTGGTTATTGCTGTGTGTTGCTGGTTTCTTTGTGTCAATTGAAAATCTTTGTTTATGCCTTATGGTAAAAAGGTAAAAATTCTATATAGACATATCTATAGAGTAGTATAATGTTAAATATTTGTGAATAACAAAATATATATGAAGAAAATCTCTATCAAGAGGTAGAGAAATGCCAAGGGTAAGAACAGGTCACAGAACTAATAAAAGAGCAAAATGATTTATTGGAAATAGAAGTATTACGGCAAGTTACATAAATAAAATATCAGTATGTACTTACCATGTAATACTTTCCACCATGCCCAACAGTTATCAAATTTTGCTGAGTAACCATATCTAATTATGGTCCCATTACCTGAGGAAAAAATGAAATTATGATGAAATATGCTTTAGAAAGAGAATATATTAGGCATAAAACCTATTGTGTTTAGAACTATTCTATTGGTATATGGAAAAACTGAATCTGAATAAAAAATATGACCAATTGAGGACACAGGAAAGGAACAACATAGTTTGTAATATTTGTTAATGAAGTTTTTTTTGACTGTGATGGAAGAAATTACCAGTGAAATCATAAATGGCAGAAGTGTAACTGAAAAGATCAGACCTGGCATAGTGCATTCCATAATAGTTCCTCTATTTTTAAGAGGGACAGAGACAAAGCTGTTCCTGTTCAAAGGCAAATAAAAAAACTCTGTTGCAAGACATTAAACCATAGCCATGTAAGGATTGTTTAAAAGAACAAAATATTCAGTGACCATGATCACTATAATCAAATATTGAGATGATACTAACATGAAAACTACCATAGGATAGAATTTCAAATATACTTAACTGGTCAAATTGCCTGAAATTGAAATTGGTTACTTGAAAATAAGGGGACTTCCCAATTTTAATTGTTTAACCCTGATTTAATCACCACTTGTTTGGATGCTATGAAGAACATTCTAATCATTAAATTAGTGGTTGAACCACAGGACAGTTAGATTTTTCTACTAATGAAATTCTGTGATGACTGAGGCATTTAAAATGGAAAGTTCTCCCTAAGAGGATAAATTGGGTAACACAAGAAGAGCAAACTAGTTTAAAGGCATGAATGAAGGAAGGAAATATGTTAAAGAGAAGAAGAGAAATTGTAGTAAAATCAGGAACATTACCTCTTCAGATGTCAAGGTAAAAGAGCATTACGCAGATATCATCAAAAGACTTCCATTCTGGAATGATAGCAATCGTTTATTTTTTTTTCTTTTTGTATTCCTCAGATTTATTAAACTCATAGGTGTGCAAGGGCTGTGAAGTACTGGGGATTTATTATTAAACATAACAGGCACAGGGCTTGCTGTCTTGCAGCTTTTATTTTAGCTGGGGTTATAGAGATTATAAGCAATTTTTACAATTTATTATTTAACCACAATAATAACTTATGAATAAATGCACAAACAGAACTTGTTAGAAAAAAAAATTGCAAGGTGTTATAATGAAAGTGTATCTAATCCAAACTAGTTTATCACGTAAGGTTTCTTTGAACGTGTAATAATTAAGCTAAGTTTTGAAGTATGAGGCAAAACCCATTAAGCAAAGTAAGTGGATTGGAGTGTTCATGAAAGGAACTGAAAAGAGCCAGGGTAGGCAGAGCAAAGACCAAGAGTAAGAGTTTTCTGGAGATAAACTAGTAAGATTTGGGATTTTAAACTTAAATGAAAAGTCATGTTTAAACAGGGGAATGAAGAAATCAATGTGTATGTTTAATGATCATCTGTCTGCAGTTTGGGGAACAGTAAGTGTGGGAAGTAACAATGGAAAATGGTGACTATAGAAAGAACAGTTAAGCTGTAATTACAGTATTTCAAGGCAAGAGACTGGTAATTTGATCAATGAAAGTAGCAGTAGAAATAAACGCATCAGCTTCCATAGATTTATTAGAAGGATTTGCCTTTGGAGAGAAAGAAAAGAGATAAGAAAAATTATAGCTGCTGGAAAGAGAAGCACAGACTTGAGGTAAGTGTCCTGGAAAGACAGAGGGAGACCTGATGCAGAGCTTTGAAATGTATGAGCAAGAAAAATGGGTGGGTGACTAGGTGCTTTGTAAAAGAAAAAGTCCACTTTTACAAAATAAATTACAGTGTGTTTTCTTTTTTGGAGACTTCTTTTTTATTATGTTTGAAAGAGAGCAGAGCTTACAATCAATGTATCTGTGTGCTTCAAGGGAAAGTGAGGCACACCTGTGGCCTCTGCCCTTGCACTGAGTCTCCGTAAGTCAGATGATGCCAAATTGAAACCCTGGCAGCATTTCTTATAGTACCTGAATTATCACCATAAGGCTTCTACTCAAATGCTAACCTGGAATTACTCAGGCTTTTGAGTTCCAACTTGCTTATATCATTAAATGATATGGTTCCAGACCAGTGCTTAGAAAAGGAAATTGAACCCTTATTTGAAAAGGCTTAGTGCAAAGAGGGAAGGTGAAGAGTGACTGATGAGAGAAATATAAATAACAGGGATAATGACATATAAAAGCATCATCAGTTGCACAACCATAATTTTAGGGGATTTTCAATGACCCAGTCTTACAAAAAAAGTTTAAAGGAAAAAAAAGTAAATAAATTTTGCCTCACCTCCAACTGTTGCAATGGGCCATACGTTAGGTAACAAAATACATTCAGACAAACAAACAAATAAAAATATGAAGATATTGGATTTTAACATATTAATTTAAGTTATATATTTATTTATCTATTTATTATGGAGAAAGGAGAATTTTACCTAAAAGGAAAAGCAACATACTTTTGTTTTACTTTTGGATTTCTCTACCTATTCTTCCCCTTGCTCCACAATACAAACACACACATACATGCCTGGGAGATTGACCAGTTTGCCTGGTTCTGAGTGAAGTCCACATGGTTTCAAGCCTCAGCTATTCCACTTCTTGATTTGCATTTTCACTCTTATCTGCGTAACTCTGGAGGAGGGCTCCACAGGGCACATTTCCATCTTAGCAAAATCCAAGACCTTGTATCTGACCTATTGATACTTCTGGTTATTGGTGACAAGTCCTCCTTCCTCACATATTGAAGTATAACATTAAAGAAGCATGCCAAGGCAAACATAAAGCAGGGTTCATTTAAAAAGGGTAACATAGACTTCTCCTGGGAGGGAGAAGGGCACCATAGCTAGTATCCTGGTATCCTAAGGAGTGAGACTATTCTGCTTTTTCTATATGTCCCAGACTTCCTTTTTTCTCTCCTGCTCTCTTCCTCTTATCTCTCTCCTTCCTGAGAACATGACTAAGCCCAGGAGGTGCTCAGGTGGGATGGCCAAAAGCTGAGAAGCAGATGGACATGAGGAATGGCAAGAGAGAGCATCCCAGGATACAATTAAAAACTTTCAATTGTCCCTGTAGGGAGGGACAATTCCTGGGACAGGTTACCTTAGCAACAGTTTGGAACAGGGGCAGGTTATCTTGATAAGGGTGGCAGAAGGGCTCTGAAGGCATTTCAATCCCTCAGGACACAGTGTCCAACTTCCTGAACTGAAATTGGCCTCCTGACTTGATTTACCTACCTTACTGACTGCCTGTCTAATTCTGGCTTTAATATTACCTTCCATTTTTCCAAGCTCCTGTTGGATCAAACTCTTCATTCCTATGGTTCCATTCTAGGGGGTTTGTCTTTGTTTCTGCAAACTGCTGAGTTCATCCCTGCATTGCAGTCTTCACCAGTGCTATCCTCATAGGACACTGGACTCCATTGCCGGGTCTTCTCATTCCGCACTGCTCTGTGCTGTCAGTTACGCTTCTCATAGCCCAGCTTTACTTCCTAGCACTAACCCAACATTGTCATTCTATATTTGTTTTGTGTATATTTGTAAGAATCTGACATCTCTACCGTAAAATTTTCTTTAGTAGAAGTCTTTTGTTATAAGACCAGTGCCTAGAACAGAGCCTCACCCATTGGAGGTACTCAGTGAATAATTTTTCAGAGAAACAACAAAGTGCAATCTTATATTAGTGAAGACATACAACATATGCCTAATAGTAAAGACACATGATTAATCAAAAAGTTCGTTTTGGTGATGAACTGATTTGCCACTTGCACTGCAATGTACTCTAAATATAATGTTGATATCCCTGCAATAAACAATCAGATCTGATAGCTTGTGGATATGTCTTTATAAATCTTATTGTTGACTGAGTTTCAACATGAAGACTTCAAAAATAAATGCTAATTTAGTTTTGGAGACACAAGCATTTGGATATTCAACTTTGATCATGTACAAATTCCTGAGCACCAACATCTAATTATGTGACAAAAGTTATTTACAAACATACATATCTAGACTTGCCAGAAAATTTAAGTAAATGGAAATGAAAGAGGCCTCTTAACTCCAGTAAGGAATAGATTGAGAATTCCCACAAACACTCTTTATTTTGCTTTCATTAGATTGGTTTGTGTGAATGCAGCTTCAGCTGGGGCAGAGAATAATCCCTTGTTTCACAGAATTAGGCCTGACTTGGCAGAGGCTTTTTTTGTCATGGGAAATGGGAAGATGTTACTTTGTGACTTTTTCAAAAATGCCAATTGAGAGAGTTTTCTATAGGAGTCACTAGGTGTGACACTTACAGAAGGATGGGGGGTGGGGGAACAGATCACACCAACACAAAGATGATTAAGAGTCATGGAGGAGGAAAGTGAAAGTAGGATGGGAGAAGAACCCCTATCAGGTAAATTATTCTCTTTGCACTGTTGAAACTATTGGATTGTCACAGAAAAAGAACTCTCAAAAGCACACATGCAATTAGTACAAAGATAGATTCATCTGAACTTCCTAGACGAGGGAGAAAAAAAACACCCAAGGAAAATTCCACATAGGTATAAGGTACGAAATTAAGTAATTTCAAGGAACCTATTTGTCTTCACAGTCCAAATGATTGAATTAGTCTTACAGACAGAGTTACTTCCTGAAAATAGTTTTTTTATTATTATTACAACAGTATGAAACAAATGTCCCAAGTAGAGTAGAACTGCTCTTCCTGTATTTTTATTCTTGCATCTGACCAAGTATTCATATCTTCCAGGTATTTATGTATTGTTTTCTTTAAATTCATCCATTTTTAATTTATAGCTCACTGAATTTTCAGAAATACACAATCAAGTAATGATCACCCAATGAAATCATAGAATTGTCCCATTACCCTGAGTTTCCTCTTGTCTATCAGGAAACATTTTTTAAAAACTCTCCCATTATTCCAGCCCCGTCAACTACTAGTTTGCTCCTGGTTATGCTAATGTTGCCACTGTAGAATTTCATTTAAATAGAATTACAAAATATGTAGTTATTGTTTCTTAAGCATAATATTTCTTGGGGGGGGTTAATTGGGAATTGAACTCAGGGGCACTTGACCAATGATTCATATCCCCAGCCCTATTTTTTTTTAAATTTAGAGATGGGGTATTACTGAGTTGCTTAACAACCTTGCTTTTGCTGTGGCTGACTTTGAACTCCTGATCCTCCTGCCTCAGTCTCCTGAGCCATTGGGATTACAGGTGTGCACCACTGCACCCAGCATCTTTTAGTATAATATTTTTGATGTTTGTCCATTTATTAGAACTTTGTTCTTTTTAATTTTATTGAGAAATACTGTTCCAGTATGTGTCATATCAATTCAACAGTTGAAGGACATATGGTTATTAGTAGTCTGGGACCATTATGAATGATTCTGCTAAGAACAATTATTAAAATGCCTATGTGTGGTGATATACTTTCTTTCTTGTTTGCAATTTCTAACAGTGGAATACCTGGGTCATATTTTACATGTGTTTGGCTTTAAAACATCACCATATTGTTTTCCAAAATTGCTATGTAAAATAGTACATTGAGGATGTGAAATTCTCAATGGTAAAGCTGGCATTGCAAAATGAAGAAAAGCATTTATTTTTCTGTTTTCTGTGAGAGAACTTATAGATTGGTGTTTTTTGTTTTGTTTTATGTTCTTATATGTTTGGTACATTTGCAAGTGAAACTATCGGGAACTAGAGTTTGCTTTGTTGGCAGGTTGTTAATAATACACTCAATTACATCTATATCTACATCTTTATCTTTCTTTGTGTATATAAATAGGTTATGTATAATAGGTTGTATAGATTATATCTATGTAGAGAGATTTTATGTAAATATAGTATATATAATATACATGATCTCTCAGAGTATCCATGCAAACATGTTGAAAAGTCACTGAGATATTATATATACATACATGCAATACATATGTATGAATGTATATATGTATGAATGTATATATACATACATACATATATATGTTCTCTCATTCTTTTTCGAATGTATTTCTTCTTTAGAGTTTTGACAGTTTACATTTTTTTAAGAAACTGAATTTCATTTGAGTGGTTGAATTTATCAGTGTTTTCACAGTATTTTTTTATCCCTTAAATGTCTATGAGATAAGTTGTGACAGCCCTTTTTGGTACTAATATGGTGCTTGGTTTCTTTTTCTGTCTACTCCCTTGGCCAATCTGTCATGAAGTTAATGATTTTTATTGATTTTTTTTAAACAAACATACTTTTGATTTAATTGATTTTTTCATTTTTTTATTGCTATTTTCAATTACATTAGTTTTTTCTATCACCTTTATTATGTACATTTTTTTTCTTGTTCCTTTGAGTTTAATTTGCTGTTTAATTTTGGAAGTGGAAGGTTTGGTTACTTAGTTTTAGTTTTGAAGACACAAGCATTTGATATTCAACTTTTTTCTATTATAAGCATATAATATTAAAAATCTAAGTACTACTTTAACTGCATTCCATAAGTTTGAATAGTTATATTTTCAGTTCTACTTTTGAAAATATTTTTAGATTTTTTTTTTTTTGTCTAAAAATAGTTTACTGTTTGTCCCATGGGATACCGAGAAATTCACTGTTTATTATCCCAACATATGGGGATTTCCAGATGTTTTACTGGTTTGGATTTTTAGTTTGTTTCCATTGTAATTTGTGTATGTTTCATGTGTACTATACTGTGGTTATTTGACATGTTCTATAAATACAAATGAAGTCATTTGATTTATCATTTTGTTTGGTTCACCTATATTTTATTCTTCTGCCTACTTAATCCATCCAATATGACAAAAGGGTGGAAATTTCTCATGTGATTGTTTATTTGCTTATTTTTGCTTTCAGATCAATTGGTTTTGGCATCAGATATTCTTAACTTCTGTTGTTAAGTGTGTGTGCTCTTAGGATTTTTATGTATGACTAAGAATCTTCTTCTTACCATTATATAATGCCCCTCTCTAACTCTAATGGTCTTCCTTGTTTTGGAATTTACTTTGATATTAATTTTTCAACTCCCATCTTTGGTTAGTGTCTACATGGTCTATCTTGTCTTTTTATTTCTTAAAAATGAACATTTTGGGGAGCGATCCAGGATGGTAGGCTAGAGGGAGGCTTCATTCTGTGTTGCTTTATGACCTGGGATTTAAGTCGTGGGAATACTGTTTCTTTGAAAGTTATTAAAAGAGAGCTTCTCCTGTGCAGGTCTCTTGGCTGCTGCTCACACATAGGACCTCCTGTTTCCACTCCTGTGTGGACCCCCATCTCCCAACTAGGGGCTTCCTCTGTTGCCTCCATCTTAGAACACTGCAACCATTGCCATAGTCCCCTATACGTGGTAGCCTCTACCTGGAGGCACCCCATAGGGCCTGGAGTCAGCAGCCAGCCACAATACTGCGCTCCACAGAGCTGCATCTCTGGACATTCTGCATACTGCCACTGCCCAGTCCCACCCAACCTGATACCCCATCTCTGAAAGCAACCACCTCCATCTTGGGACATCTTTGACTCTGACTTTAGTTGGGGCAACTCCCAGCTTGGAACATTGGCTCAGGACTAGAACCAATATCAAGGTACCTATAGTCCCCAACTCCCCTGTCTTCCCACAGCCACTAAACCAGCACAGTGCTTGCAACTATGAGGCTGGTTCATAGCTCACAAAGCCTGGCCCTGAACTTCCAAATACAAAACAGCTCTCCAGAACAGGTGACCAGACAGACCCCAGAGCACAGCCCACAAAACCTCCAGAGACAGTGGTTCCTGATTGGAAAGTAGAAAGGGAGAGAGTGCGTGAGATACAGTTTAGAGACTAAATTAGAGACCAGGAATTGTGAGGTCTACAGGCGATATAAAGAGACAAGACCAGGTACCCATATTACATGAGTGGGCCCCATCAGGGACCAGCAAGTGCTATTACCCACCACTAGGAACTCTGTTCCCAAGACCAACCTTTACACCCTAATAACCTTCACCATGCAACAGAAATAATCCTTGAATTTTCCTTTGAGAATTTTTCTTCTCTCTCTTTCTTCTCCCACCCTCACATCCCCAACATGTGTGAAACCAAATAATTTTCATAAATTAGGCTACAGAGGTCTGGGATATCTGGATAGTGTATTACAGTTGTGTTATATATTCTTTTATCTCCTATTTTTATATGTTTAATTTTTCTTAATTTTCATGTTTGTTTGTTTTTTGTACTCACTCTATTGTCTTCCCACTTGTCTTCCCAAAATCACTTTCTCTCTTTTCTCCTATTACTAGCTAACTTCTTTAGATTCCTCTTTTACACTTCCTAGGATCTAATAATTCTATATCTTCACCTCCTGCCTCCTTAACATCTCATCCTACACTCCACCTCCAGTTCTCTCTTTGTTCACTATCAGAAATGGTAGAACCTTTTGCAAACCTACTGGTTATATTATACATAATAATTGAACTCACCATTTTGTATATTGTGACAAAACTGTAAAAGTCTTAATAGCAGCTATGTGGTTTAAGGTTGTATATTGTTTGTATTGGGATCTGTTAATATTGTTCTCCCCCTTAAAGGAGAGATATTGTAACCCTTCAGGCACACAATAAACCTATAAGATAAAAACTGTAACACTTTGGATGTCAGTGTTAGAAGGGATGACACACAAACAACATGAAAAAACAAGGGAAGAAAGTGCCCCAATAAACCAAGATCTACATTAGTAGAAACCATGGCTCACTCAGCACAAGAAATGACAGAGAATGAGTTTATAATATACATAATTAAAATGTTCTGTGGATTAAAGGATGATATAAGAGAGCAAATACAAAAAACAAATGATCATTTTTATAAAGAGCTACATAAACAAATACAGGAAGCAAAACATTACTTCAGTAAGAAGATAGAGGTTCTGAAAAAAAAAAATCCTTGATATGAGGGAAACAATAAACCAAATTAAAAACTCAATAGAAACCATCACTAAGAGATTAGTGATGGCAGACAAAACCTCAGACAATGAAGACAAAATATATAATCTTGAAAATAGTTGACCACACAGTGAAGATGGTAAGAAAACATGAGCAGAACATGCATGAATTATGGGATGCCATAAAAGACCAAACTTAAGATTATTGGAATAGAGGAGGACATAGAGTTATATACCAAAGGAATGAAAAATCTATTCAATGAAACAATATCAAAAAATTTTCCAAACATGAAGAATGAATTGGAAAATCAAATACAAGAGGCTTACAGGACACCAAATGTACAAAATCACAACAGATCCATACCAAAGCACATTATAATGAAAATGCCTAGCATACAGAATAAGGAGAGACTTTTAAGAGCCATAATAGTAAGGAATCAGATTATATATAGATGGAAACCAATTAGGATCTCTGCAGAGTTTTCAACCCAGATCCTGAAAGCAAGAAGATCCTGAAACAGCATATGCCAAACTCTGAAATAAAATGGATGCCAACCAAGAATCATATACAACAAAATTAATCTTTAGATTTGATGATGAAATAAAAACTTTCCGTGATTAAACAAAAGAATTTACAACTAGAATGAAAATCATCAAAGGGAGATATTACACTAAGAAAAAAAAAGAGAAACCAAGTAATGTTAAATTAACAAAAATAAACAAAAATTACTGGGAATACAAATCATGTCTCAATAATAATACTGAATGTTAATGAGCTAAACTCACCAATCAAAACACATAGACTGGCAGATTGAATTTAAAAAAGAACCCAAGAATATGTTGCCCTCAACAGACTCATCTCATAGGAAAAGACATCCACAGACTGAAGGTAAAAGTTTGGGGGAAAACGTACCACTCACATGGATTGTGGAAACAAGCAGTGGTTTCCATCTTCATATCAAATAAAGAAGACTTCAAGCCAAAGTTAATCAAAAGAGATAAAGAAGGATATTTCATACTACTTAAAGGAACCATATATCAACAAGACATAACAATTATAAATATATATGCCCCAAACAATGTTCATCTATGTTCATCAGTGTCCCATCTATGTTCATCAAACAAACTCTTCTCATATTCAAGAGTCAAAAAGACCAAAACATAATAATTCTGAGTGACTTTAACACATCTCTTTCACCACTGGATAGATCTTCCAAACAAAAACTAAACAAAGAAACTATAGAACTCAATAATACAATCAATAACTTAGACTTAACAGACATATATAGAATATTTCATCCATCAATGAATGAATCCACTTTCTTATCAGCAGCACATGGATCCTTCTCTAAATAGACTATCTACTATGCCACAAACCAACTCTTAGCAAATACAAAAAAGGAGAGATACTACCCTGTGTTCTACCAGATCATAAAGGAATGAAATTAGAAATCAATGATAAAATAAAAAAATGGAAGCTACTCCAATACGTGGAGATTAAATAATATGCTATTGAGTGAACAGTGAATTACAGAATACATTATAAAGGTGATTAAAAAATTCTTAGAGGTAAATGAGAACACTGATAGAACATATCAAAATCTCTGGGGCACTAT
The DNA here is from genome assembly GCF_964194105.1 of Spermophilus citellus. Lineage (NCBI taxonomy): Eukaryota > Metazoa > Chordata > Mammalia > Rodentia > Sciuridae > Spermophilus > Spermophilus citellus. The sequence continues at coordinate 73,987,600 of NC_138193.1, read as the reverse complement.
GAAGGTAGTACTAATAGGAAAGTTCATTGCATGGAGTTCATTCATTAATAGAATAGAAAGTCAATGAATAAATAACCAAATATTACATCTCAAAGTCCTAGAAAAAGAAGAACAAATCAAGACCAAAAGCAGTAGAAGACAGGAAATAATTAAAACCAGAGCTGAAATCAATGAAATTGAAACAAAAGAAATAATTGACAAAAAGTTGGTTCTTTGAAAAAATAAATAAAATTGATAAACCATTAGCCATGCAAATGAAAAGAAGGAAAAAGAAAACTCAAATTACTAACATCCATGATGAAAAAGGAAATATCTTGATGGACACTACAAAAAAAAAAAAAAAAAAAAAAACAGAAGATAATTAGAAATTATTTTGAAAATTTGTAAATAGAAAATATAAAAGGCCTTGACAAATTTCTTGAATCATATGATTTGCCCAAACTGAATCAAAATGATATGTGCAAGTTAAACAGATCAATTTCAAGCAATGAAATTGAAGATGCCATCAGAAGCCTTCCAACCAAGAGAAGTCCAGGACCAGATGGATACACAGCTGAGGGCTACAAACCTTCAAAGAAAAACTAATACCTATTTTCCTCAAATTATTCCATAAAACAGAAAAAGAGGGAACACTTCCAAACTTATTCTATGAGACCAATGTCACTATGATTCCAAAACCGGACAATGACACATCAAAGAAAGAAAACTTCAGACCAATATTTCTAATGAACATAGATGCAAAAATTCTCAATAAAATTCTGGCAAATCAAATACAAAAACATATCAAAAAGATAGTGCACCAAGATCATGTGTGATTCATCCCTGGGATGCAAGGTTGATTCAACATATGGAAATCAATAAATGTAATTCATCACATCAATAGACTCAAACATAAGAATCATATAATCCTCTCAATAGATGCAGAAAAAGCATTTGACAAAATACAGCACCCATTCATGTTCAAAACAGTAGAAAAACTAGGGATAATAGGAACTTATCTCACACTGTAAAAGCTATCTGTGCTAAACCAAAGACCAACATCATTCTAGAAAGATTGGAAGTATTCCCTCTAAATACTGGAACAAGAGAGGGATAGCCTCTTTTTCTACTTTTATTTAATATAATTCTTGAAACTCTGATCAGAGCAATTAGAGAGGCAAAAGAAATTAAAGGGATATGGATAGGAAAAGAAGAACTCAAATTATCACTATTTGCATGATTCTATACCTAGAAGATCCAAAAAATTCCACCAGAAAACTTCTACAATTAATAAATTCAGAAAAGTAGCATGATATAAAATCAACACCCATAAATCAAAGGCATTTCTGTACATCAGTGACAAATGCTCTAAAAGAGAAACTAGAAAACTACCCCATTTACAATAGCCTAAAAAAAACAAAACAAACAAACAAAAACTTTGGAATCAATGAAAGAGGTGAAAGAACTCTACAATGAAAACTACAGAACACTAAGGAAAGACATTAAAGAAGACCTTAAATGATGGGAAGATCTCCCTTGTTCTTGGATAGGCAGAATTAATATGGAGTCCAAATGACCATACTACCAAAAGCACTATACAGATTTAATGCAATTCCAATCAAAATCCTAATGACATTCCTCATATAAATAGAAAAAAAGAAATCATGAAATTCATCTGGAAAAATAAGAGACCCACATTAGCCAAATAAAACAGTCCTTAGCAAAAAAAGTGAAACATGTGGTATCACTGTACCAGAAACAAAAACAGCATGGTATTTGTACCAAAATAGACTGGTAGACCAATGGTACAGAATAGAGGACACAGAGACAAACCCACATAAATACAGTTATCTCATACTAGACAGAGGTGCCAAAAAACATATATTGTAGAAAAGATAGCCTATCAACAAATGGTGCTGGGAAAACTAGAAATCCATATGCAACAAAATGAAATTAAGACCCTCTCTCTCACCATGTAAAATTCAATGCATAGTGAATCAAAGACCTAGGAATTAGACCACAGATCCTGCACCTACTAGAAGAAAAAGTAGGCCTAAGTCTTCATCATGTTGGATTAGGCCTCGATTTCCTTAGCAAGACTCCTATAACACAAGAAATAAAATCAAGAGTCAATAAATGGAATAGATTCAAACAACAAGAAAAGCTTCTTCTCAGCAAAAGAAACAATCAGTGAGGTGAATAGAGAATCTGCAGAATGGGAGCAAATTTTTACTACACACACATCAGACAGAGCAGTAATCTCTAGAATATATAAAGCACTCAAAAAACTTAACACCAAAAAACCAAATAAACCAATCAATAAATGCACCAAGGAACTGAACAGACACATCTCAGAAGATGATAGACAATCAATCAACCAATATATGAAAAACTGTTCAACATCTCTTGCAATTAGAAAAATGCAAATCAAAACTACTTTAAGTTTTCATCTCACTCCAGTCAGAATGGTAGCTATTAAGAATACTAACAACAATAACTGTTTGAGAGGATGTGGGGAAAAAGGTATTCTCATACATTGTTGGTGAAACTGCAAATGGGTGCAAACAATCTGGAAAGCAGTATGGAGAATTGTTTGGAAAACTTGGAATTGAACCACCATTTGACCCAACTATCCCACTCCTCAGTTTATACCCAAAGGACTTAAAAACAGTAGACTACAGTGAGGCAGCCACATCAATGTTTATAGCAGCATAATGCACAAGAGCTAAATTATGGAAGCAACCTAGATGTCCTTCAGTAAATGAATGGATAAAGAAACTGTGGCATATATACACAATGGAATATTATTCAGCATTAAAAGAAAATAAATTCATGCCATTTACATGTAAATGGATGGAGATGGAGCATATTATGCTAAGTGAATAAGCCAAACCCTAAAAACCAAATGCCCAGTGTTTTCTCTAATATGAGGTTGTTCCTCCATAATGGGGATGGGGGAGCATGGAAGGAATGGAGAAACTTTAGATAGGGCAAAGGGGAGGGAGGGAAAAGGTAGGGACATGGGGAAGGAAAATGGTGAGGTGAAAAGTGATGGACATCATTACCCTAAGTATATGTATGAAGACACGAATGGTGTGACTCTATTTTGTGTACAACTAAAGACACAAAAAATTGTGCTTTGTGCGTGCAGTCTGAATTGAAATTCATTCTGCTGTCATGTATAATAAATTAGAGTAAATAAATAAATTTTTCAAAATGAACGTTTTGGGGAATGATTTTATATTTAGTGAAGGCGATAAAGATTATATTAAGATTTCTCACATATGTCTCACCAAATTTCCAGTGCTGTTAATATTTTACATTGCCCTCGTTCATTTTCACAATCTTAGACACAATCATTATTGATTTTTTTCTGTATTGTTTTATCTGTATCCCATGGCCCAATCTAGGACATTTATCTACTCAGCATTTACGCTTAGTCACTTTCTGTAAATTGTGACATCAAAAATTTAGGAACAAAGTGAAATTGTAGAGGTTTTAAAATTTGATGGCTTCTGTTATTAGCTTTACATAGAAAGATGTAAGTACAAGATGCTTTGTTATCTTCCTGGTAAACACACACATGCTCACACACACAAACGTACCACTAATAGATATACAAAAGAGAGGAAAAAATCAAAGCATATTGCTACAAAGATGTCTATCATCAAATCACATAGGAAGACAGGAAGAAATGAGCATAGAGATTACAAAGCAGTTAGCAAAAACAGGAAAATGGCATTGGCGATGCTTTTCTTATCAATAATTACTTTAAATGGAAAGAAAATAAAAAGACACATAATCCATCCAGATTCTGCCTATGAGTGAGTTATTTTAGTTTTAAGGACAAACATACTTTGATAGTCAAGAGATTCAAAGGATAATCCAGCAAAAGTTAACCAAAAGAAAATAGAATCAATAATACAAGGGGGAGAAATGAATTACAGTAGAGGGGGTAGAGAGAGAAGAGGGGAGGGGAGGGGAGGGGAGGGGGGATAGTAGAGGATAGGAAAGGCAGCTGAATACAACAGACATGAGTATGTCAATATGTAAATCAATGTAAGTGTAACTGATGTGACTCTGCAGTCTGTATACGGGGTAAAAATGGGAGTTCATAACCCACTTGAATCAAAGTGTGAAATATGATATATCAAGAACTATGTAATGTTTTGAACAACCAATAAAAAAAAAGAAAAAAAAAGAAAATAGAATCAGCTAAATTTATTTCATACAAACTGGACCGTAAATCAAAAACTATAAAAAGAGATAAAGAAGGACATTGCATAATGATAAAGGGATCATTTTATTGAGAATATAAATGAATTATAAATATATATGTGCTCAACATTGGAACACCTAAATATATAAAACAAGTATTAACAGAAGAGAAGGAAGAAATGACAGCAATACAATAACAATAGAGGACTTTAATACCCTACTCTCAAAAAGAGATATATCATCCAACCAGGAAATCAATAAATAAATATCAGAATTAAGCATCACTTCAGACCAAAGAGACCCAAGAGACATAAACAGTGTTCTGTCCGAGAGTAGCAAAATAAATGAGTCTGAGGCATGCATGGAACATTCTCCAGGACAGATCACATATGGGCCACAAAATGCTTAACACATTAAAGAAGAAGGAAATCATATCAAGTATCTTTTCTCACCTAAATATTCTGAATCTAGAAATTGATAACGGGACGAAAATTGGAAAATTCACAAATATGTGAGAATTAAATAACATGTTCTTAAAAAACAGGAGATCAAAGAAGAATTCAAAAAGAAAATTTAAAAGTACTTTGTGAAAAATGGAAAACAGAATGCATCAAAACCTAAGGTGCATATAGCAAAAAAGAGCAATAAGAAGAAAGTTTATAGTGACAAATTCACCTTTTAAAGAAAAAGTAGAAGGAAGGAAATACTAAAGACTAGAGCAGAAATAAATGAAATAGAGAATAAAAATAGTAGAAAAGATGAACAAAACTATGACATGGGGTTTTTTTCAAGATGAATAAAATGAACAAACACTACTAAGACAAATATAGAAAAAGAATGAAGACAGAACTACAAATAGTAGAGACATTACAACTTATACTACAGAAATACAAATGATCATATAATCTGGAAGAAGTGAATATATTTCTAGAAATATCCGACCTACCAAGACTGAGTCATGAAGAAATAAAAAATCTGGATAGACAAATTATGACTGAATTCTACAAAGCATTTAAAAAACTAATACTAATCCTTCTTAAACTTGTCCAAAAAAAGTAAAGAAGAAGCCAGATGTGGTGGCACATGCCTATAATCTCAGTGGCTGGAGAGGATGAGGCAGGAGGATTACCAGTTAAAAGCCAGCCTCATTTTATTGGAGTATAAGGATTCAAAATAATTTCTGATTATCTTCTGTATTTCTGAAGTGTCTGTTGTGATATTGCCTTTTTCATCCCGTATGCTAGTAATTTGGGTTCTCTCTCTTCTTCTCTTCGTTAGCATGGCTAAGGGTCTGTCGATTTTATTTATTTTTTCAAAGAACCAACTTTTGGTTTTGTCAATTTTTTCAATTGTTTCTTTTGTTTCGATTTCATTAATTTCCGCTCTGATTTTAATTATTTCTTGCCTTCTACTTCTTTTGCTATTGTTTTGCTCTTCTTTTTCTAGGATTTTGAGATGAAATATGAGATCATTTATTTGTTGGTTTTTTTCTTTTTTTAAGGAATGAGCTCCAAGCAATGAATTTTCCTCATAGAACTGCTTTCAATGTGTCCCATAGATTCCGATATGTTGTGTCTGTGTTTTCATTTAACTCTAAGAAGTTTTTAATTTCCTCCTTAATGTCTTCTATAACCCATTGATCATTCAGTAACCTATTGTTCATTCTCCAAGTGATGCATGATTTTTCCTTCCTTCTTTTATCGTTGATTTTCAGTTTCATTCCATTATGATCAGATAAGATGCATGGTATTATCTCTACTCCTTTATATTGTCTAAGAGTTGCCCTGTGACATAATATATGATCTATTTTTGAGAAGGATCCATGTGCTGCTGAGAAAAAAAGTGTAACTACTTGATGTTGGGTGGTATATTCTATATATGTCAATTAAGTCTAGGTTGTTAATTGTGTTATTGAGTTCTATAGTTTCCTTATTTAACTTTTGTTTGGAAGATCTGTCCAGTGGTGAGAGAGGTGTGTTGAAGTCTCCCATGATTATTGTATGGTGGTCTATTAGACTCTTGAACTTGAGAAGAGTTTGCTTGATGAACGTGGCTGCACCATTGTTTGGGGCATATATATTTATGATTGTTATGTCTTGTTGGTGTATGGTTCCCTTGAGCAGTATGCAGTGTCCCTCTTTATCCCTTTTGATTAACTTTGGCTTGAAATCTATTTTGTTTGATATGAGTATGGACACTCCTGCTTGTTTCCGCAGTCCATATGAGTGGAATGATTTTTCCCAGCCTTTCACCTTCAGTCTATGTATATCTTTTCCTATCAAATGCGTCTCCTGTAGGCAACATATTGTTGGGTCTTGTTTTGTGATCCATTCAACTAGCCTGTGTCTCTTAATTGGTGAGTTTAAGCCATTAACATTTAGGGTTATTATTGAGATAGGGTTTGTTCCTCCAGCCATATTTGTTTATTAATGTTACTAAACCTGATTTGTTTTCCTCTTTGATTACTTTCCCCCCTTTACTGTCCTACCTCCCACTGATGGTTTTCAATGTTGTTTTCGATTTCCTCTTCCTGTAATGTTTTGCCAAGGATTTTTTGAAGAGATGGTTTTCTATTCATATGGAATAATAAAAGACCCAGAATAGCAAAAACAATGCTAAGCAGGAAGTGTGAATCAGGCGGTATAGTGATACCAGACTTCAAACTATACTACAGAGCAATAGTAACAAAAACAGCATGGTACTGGTATCAAAACAGGCAGGTGGACCAATGGTACAGAATAGAGGACACAGTAACCAATCCACAAAACTACAACTATCTTATATTTGATAAAGGGGCTAAAAGCATGCAATGGAGGAAGGATAGCATCTTCAACAAATGGTGCTGGGAAAACTGGAAATCCATTTGCATCAAAATGAAACTGAATCCCCTTCTCTTGCCATGCACAAAAGTTAACTCAAAATGGATTAAGGAGCTCGATATTAAATCAGAGACACGGCGTCTGATAGAAGAAAAAGTTGGCTATGATCTACATACTGTGGGGTCGGGCTCCAAATTCCTCAATAGGACACCCATAGCGCAAGAGTTAACAACTAGAATCAACAAATGGGACTTACTCAAACTAAAAAGTTTTTTCTCAGCAAAAGAAACAATAAGAGAGATAAACAGGGAGCCTACATCCTGGGAACAAATCTTTACTCCACACACTTCAGATAGAGCCCTAATATCCAGAGTATACAAAGAACTCAAAAAATTAGATAATAAGATAACAAACAACCCAATCAACAAATGGGCCAAGGACCTGAACAGACACTTCTCAGAGGAGGACATACAATCAATTAACAAGTACATGAAAAAATGCTCACCATTGCTAGCAGTCAGAGAAATGCAAATCAAAACCACCCTAAGATACCATCTCACTCCAGTAAGATTGGCAGCCATTATGAAGTCCAACAACAACAAGTGCTGGCGAGGATGCGGGGAAAAGGGTACACTTGTTCATTGTTGGTGGGACTGCAAATTGGTGCAGCCAATTTGGAAAGCAGTATGGAGATTTCTTGGAAAGCTGGGAATGGAACCACCATTTGACCCAGCTATTCCCCTTCTCGGTCTATTCCCTAAAGACCTAATAAGAGCATGCTACAGGGACACTGCTACATTGATGTTCATAGCAGCACAATTCACGATAGCAAGATTGTGGAACCAACCTAGATGCCCTTCAATAGATGAATGGATAAAAAAATGTGGCATTTATACACAATGCAGTATTACTCTGCATTAAGAAATGACAAAATCATAGAATTTGGAGGGAAATGGATGGCATTAGAGCAGATTATGCTAAGCGAAGCTAGCCAATCCTTAAAAAACAAATGCCAAATGACTTCTTTGATATAAGCGGAGTAACCAAGGACAGGGTAGGGACGAAGAGCTTGAGAAGAAGATTAACATTAAACAGGGATGATAGGTGAGAGGGAAAGGGAGAGAGAAGGGAAATCGCATGGAATTGGAAGGTGATCCTCAGGGTCATACACAATTACATATAAGAGGAAAGGAGGGGTAAGAGAAAAATAATACAAGTGAAGAAATGATTTACAGTAGAGGGGGTAGAGAGAGAAAAGGGGAGGGGAGGGGAGGGGAGGGGAACGGGGATAGTAGAGAATAGGGTAAACAGCAGAATACATCAGTCACTAGAATGGCAATATGTAAATCAATGGAACTGTAACTGATGTGATACAGCAATCGGTATACGGGGTAAAATGGGAGTTCATAACCCACTTGAATCAAATTGTGAAATATGATATATTAAGAACGTTGTAATGTTTTGAACGACCAACAATAAAATAAAATAAAATTAAATTTAAAAAAGCCAGCCTCAGCAATTTAGTGAGCATATGTATGTGCATGCATGTATATATATAGTATCTCTTAGTGACTTTTTCAACGTGTTTATATGGCTACTTTGAGAGATCATGTATATTATATAAAGTAAATATTATATAAAATCTCCCTACATAAATAGATATATCTATACAACCTATTATATATATAACCTATTTATATACACATAGTATCTTAAAATAAAATAAGAGTTTGAGATGCAACTCAGTGGTTAAGTTCTCCTGGGTTCAATCCCTCATGGTGGGAGTGTGGGGTGAGTAAAGAGAGTAGTAAATGCTTCTAGGCTTATTTTATAAGGCTTTGGATTACACTGAACCCTCCAACCCGGGCCAAACAAGAACAAAACTCCAAGAAAAGAAAATTACAAAATAAAAACTAAAAAGAAAAGAATATTACATGCTAATGTCATAAGAATCATAAACCAGTATCAAGTGGATTTATCACTATAATTCAAGAATATATCCAAAACAATAAATGTTATATACCAGATTAACAAAATAAAGGACAAAAACCTGTGATCAACTCAATAAATACAGAAAAGTATTTGACAAATTCAACATCATTTCATAATAAAAATCTCAATAAATAAATATAAAAATAATGTGCCTCAATATAACAAAGGCTATATATTGCAATGCCATAGATAATGTCAACTCAGCATTGAAAAGCTGAAAACTTCATATAAATATATATAAATAATATTTTATTTATTTTTTATATATTTAAAATTAATATATTACATATATAATGAAATATTATTCATCATTAATAAAGAAGTAAGTCTTGCATTTACAACAATACAGATAAACCTAGAAGATATTATGTTTTTGAATCAAATATACTAGACACAGGAAGACAAATGAATAATCTTAACTCATGGAATCTAATAATTTAATAATATCAAAATTGCATGTCTTCCAAGGGTGATTGGAAGTGTGAAGGAAATGGGGACATGTTGGTCCAAGGGCATAAAGTTTAAATTATGCAAGATAAAAAGTTCTGCAGAGCTACTCTTCATCAGTTGATCATAGATAATGTGCTGTACTGATTTGCTAAGAAATAAAAAAATTTGCTAAGAGAATAGATCTTAATTGTTCTTGCACACAAAAGGAAACTGTGTGAAGTGTCAGATACATTAACAAGTTTGATTGCCACAATCACTTCACAATATATTTATCAAACATCAAATTTATATACAATTTTATCTTTCAATTATTACCTCAATAAAGCTGGGAAAAAATCTCTATTTCCAAAGTACTACCACGCTCAGTCCTTCACTTCTCTTCTCTAGAACTCAGGGTTGCAATGATATCTGCACATCTTAAGCATTAAGCACTATCCATATTTTCTATATGCTGATAATTCAAAACTGTATCTATAGTCTAGAACCTACTTGTAATGCAAACCTCATACAATTCCATTTTCTTTCTCAACATCTTCATTTACATGTCTAATAATTACATCAAGAACAACATGTTCAGAAACAAACACCTGCTTTTACATTACAATCTGCTTTTCTTATTTCCACCTCTGTTTTTCCTCCTGTGTAGCCTACCATACATCATGTTATCCTTCTCCCCTCTTTCTCTTTTATCTCAAGTAAATCAATTTCTAAATTTGTGAGTTCAATCTCAATAAATATAAAAATCTAACTTCATTTCCACTGCCAGCACCACTTTTTTTCTGATTGCAGTATTAACCTCTTAAGTACTTTCTCAGCTTCCATTTCTTGCTTCTTATGCATTTATTATTCATGTAGCAACCAGAGTGATTTCCTTTGGAATACAAATCAAATTGTGGTGTTCTTCCTCTCAAAACCACCTAAGAACTAATTGTTTCAATCAAAATAAGATCCAGAATACTCACAATTACCTATGAAACCACATGATCAGACCTCCTCAGTATCTTCCTAACCTTAAATTATTATATTGCTATGTGATAATAGCCCTATATTATCATTTTATATTCTTCCTTTTTACTTTAGTTCATTCAGATTAGCTTCTGAATTTTTTCAATGTATCAAATACTGTGTGTAAGTTCAGTGCCTTTGTACTTTACTCTTTCTTTTCTTGAATTGGGTCTTCTCCCAAATAACTGCATAGATTTCTCCTCCCTTATCAATGAAGTCTTTCTAATTCATCTTATAATATATCAACACCCCTGTTTTCTTATGCCTTAAGCCTTCCATTGTATTTTAGGTGACCCAGCTCTTAGTCAACCAAAAATTTGTCTGTCCTATTTACTATGATCTCTTCCATGCTAGAAGTGTACCTGACACATAGGCTGACTGGTAAACTGATGAATGAACCCTAGCCTTGACTTCCCCCCAGAAAGTTTTTTCATGGAGAGCTCTTCATTATACGGTGACTTATTGACCAGAGGCTGGGTGGAGACTCTTTTGGTTCTGTATTAAAAAAGAAATGTAACATCCTTTTATACATTCCCCCCAAAAGTCATATGCAGACACAAATAATAGTATATTTGTCAAAAACTTAGCACTTTAGAAACTATAATACACCAACATTTAAAATAGACATATTTGTGTATATAACATACACACTATATTATACACCCCCCACACACATACATATAGCTAATGGTAACATTATAGACAAACAAATATTACACAAATTATGATTTAGATGTTTCTACAAATCAAATAACTTATTTTGGGAAGAAATGAAACTAAAAGTGCTTCATTGCCTTACAATTGTGTGTAAGATCATTGGCAATCTCCAGCCACGGGCTAATGAAGCTACAGTATCTAGTCGACTTGACATTTTAAAAAGTTTTATTAATTTTGTTTGATTTTTTGTCATAACTCAGACATTTTACATTATTGATAATGTTGTTTAAAAAATAAAGGATATACTTTTGGCTTCAGTTTATAAGTAACAGAGAAACCATGTCTTTAGCTAGCTTCTAGATCTCCATGCCATGAACATATCCTTCAATGCTAATAAAAGAGCTCTTTTGTAATACCTTATATTCCATCCATCCTGCATCAAACGCAGTGATATTAGCAGGTCAAGTGGAACTTCTAATTAAACACACAGGTTAAATACGTAGATCTGCAGTCTGGATTTAAAAGCTAAAACTGCCTTAGAGTCACAAAGCATGTAGAATTACAAATTTAAGGCAGGCACACTTAAAATGTACAGGGCGTACACACAATTCTATCCAGCAACAGCAGCTGACTATGACCCTATTCTACCACAAGTGCAGGCATCAAGGAATTGTAACATAAACACACCCAGGAGAATTTTTTGCTAGCTAATGATAAAAGATGTGTAACCCAGACAGCATTTATCATTTATATTTCAACACAACAACTATATCCCAATATTGAGACTTTCAAGTTCTGTTTATGGAAATAGAAAGCATATCTAGAATTCACAGTGCTCTTGAAACCAGCAGCAAATAACCCCTCAGGCAATTCTCTATTGCTGCCTAAAGCATCAGTAATGAATTCAGTTCAATCCTACTCAAACATTGTGATTATCTACTATAAAGAACACCAAATTATTAAGTTCAAATACTATGATTCCATTGTGGTTGAGCATGGACTAGGGCTGCTTCCTGCAGAGCTGCTGTCCTCAGGTATTCTAGGCCACTTGTCTTTCCAGACCCTAGTAGTCCAAAAAAAAAATAAAATAAAAAATGCCAATCCTTGGTCTATCATAATGCAATTTTCCTTTGCAGGACACCATAAAATGATCAACCAATAATCTTGAAGCTAAACATATAAACTCAAAAATCAAAAATACTAAAAATGATGAGTCGGGGGGAGAGGTGTAGTCTACCTCAAATCTTTTCTGGAAAGACAGAGATTAAAAACATTGATGTAAAACACATTGATTAGCAAATGACTTTCTAACTAGCTGTCTTAATCATTTTAAAAAACAAGGTTGAATTCATTAGAGAAATTACATATACCACAATTTTTTTTGAAATGTTATAAAACTTGCTAATAGCAAAATTCATCACTTTGGACATCAATATATCTTTTTTCTTTTTTGAATAATTTCTTTTTCCTAGTTTAAAAATTATTACATCTTTTTTTTTAGCATCTTCAGTTAGCTTCCTCTCTATTGGATCATTTCCATGAATATCAAGAAAACAAAATAAAAAGCAGACAACTCCTTCAAAGTCCCTGTTTCTTTCACAACCATCCAATATCTTTGGTCTTTTTTGGTATAAAACTTCTCACTTTGTTTTCACTACTCACTGTGTTTATCAATTCCCAGTTGTTCCCTCAAATTACTTTTTTTGGGCTTCAGTTTCTACTACTTCCCTGAAACTGTTCTTTCCAAAGCTATCAGTGACAGTGGAAGCTATTCTCAATTTATCTTTTTCCATAATCCATATATTCAAATAATTTGAAATTTTGGGGGACTCTTTTAACTCCAGAGCACATCCAAGATTCTTCCAGTTTTCTTCACCTGTACCAAAACCACCCTGGTCAAAACCATCATTATTTTTCCCTTAGAATATTGCCAGTCTCCTGTTTGACTTCTCTTTTCTATCTTCTCTCGAATCTTCAGACAGCAACCAGATTAAAATATTTTTAAAAATACATTTTACTTCTTCTCAGTTTATAAATTTTCAATGTTTTTTCCCCTTAAAATAACAACTCAATTCCATATCATGTCCCATCGACCCCAATATAACTTCTATTCTCTTTTTATAAGGAAATATATTTTGTGTACTATGCTCTAGCTACGTCATCCTCCTCTTTTCCTTGAAACACCAAGCTCAGGTCCACCCAAATCCTCAGAGCTCACAGTACTCTGTATGATCCAGTCCTCAAAGCACGAGGAGAGACCAGAGTGATTTTTTCAGTTTTCCTACCCAAAAGGTGAACCTAGAATTGTATATATAAAACAAGTCGTGGAACTTGCTGATTCGCTTGGATGTCTGATGTCCTCCCCGACAAACTACTGCTCTTGTACTGGGAGGGGCAAGATTATAAAGAGGTAAATATATTTTTTACTGTGTAACTATTTTAGTTACTTACAGTCTTAAAAAACAATTCTTTAACCCAGTTAACTCTACTTTCAATAGGGATTTAAGACCATGATAGTGATGCCGAGGAGGAGACCTGAGAAGTCAAAGCACCTGAAGGAATTGGTGGCCATTGGTTCTTACAGTCTTGCAGGAAGAATTTCAGATAAACCTCCTAGAGTAACAGGCAGGAGAGTGTTAGAAATAATAACAGCCAGAATGGAGTAAGCTATTTATGGTCTTACTTCAGGCCTTAGGCAAGATCCATAGGAGTTTCAGCAGTAGCTTCAAATCTTACCTTGCTTTAATCTTTTAAATTGTAGTCAGGAGATATTTTCAAATGAGGGCTTTGTTATATGCACTTAATAAACATATATTACTCAAAAAGTCAGATCATTAACCCACTCAAAGTTTTCCAGTGTCCACCAATCATTTTCATGGTAAAGTGTGAATATTTTAGGTCCCATTGGTGGGGCATTTGGACCTAGTTACCTTAGCAGTTTCATTTCTGACACTGCCCAAATAATTAATGCTCCCACCAAAAGCAAACCATAGTTGCCCACAGGAACCAAATCTTCCATGTTGCTATGTCAGAGGGAATAAAATCTGAAGACAGTAGCAAAGCATGAATCAGAAATTTATTTCCCACGCAAAAATAAATTTGAATGAATTTCTCAGAGAAAATGAAAACACAAGAAAACAAATCACTAAGACATAAGAGTCTAGTAATCAGATTTACATGTTATGACATTAAATGAGTCGATATATTTTCTATTCCATCAGAATGACAAAGAAGTTTGAAATAATATAAATGTGCATGGATTATCTTTTATCGATAACATCAGAATAATTTAGTTAGAATATCTGAATTATTCTTATTCAACATAATTCTGACATTAAATGGGTGAATTTTTTTCCACAGCAATTACCAATTCTCCAACTCTCTGAGCACCTACTGAGTGGCCAACACTTCAATTTGATGCTGACAATGACTAGAGTTAGCATCAGACTGCAGAGGTTTCAGGGCTCAGTCCCACAAAACTTCCCTCACTTAACATGTCATTCTCATGTATTGGGTACACATAATTCTTTCTTACTTAGCTACAAAGTTGAGATTCCCACAAACAACTGCCTTTTGGGTTTGATAATTTGCTGAAATGGCTCACAGAACATAGAAAACAATTCACATACTACTATCTTTTTATCATAAAAGATTAAATGAACAGCCAGGTGAAGAGGTACCTAGGAATCCAGAGTGTCTGAGCACAGTAGTGTCTGTCTTTATAGAGTTGAAGTGGCCCACACTCTTCAAGCATGTGTTTACCAACTAAGAAGTTCTCCATACCCCATTGTTTAGAGCTTTATGGAAGTGCCATTATATAGGCATGATCAACTGCATTATTGTCTAGTAGTGATTTACTTAATCTCCTGCCTCTCTTCCCTTCCTAGAGGCAGAGATGTGGTAGGAGTGACATTGTGTTTGAGGGAATGGGGGAATTGAGGGGGGTAGGAATGCAATTTCCAGCCCTGTAATTGTATATTAGCTTTTTTACAATCATCTCCCATCCTAAACTATCTTAAGGACCAACCAAATATCACTTCATTAGGATGAACTCACTTATGTTTGAAAGGGTCACTTTATGATTAACAAAACCATCCCTTTCACCCCAATCACTCTCAGAATATTCCAAGGATTTTAGAAGCTCATGTGTCAGGAACCAAGAACCAGGAGCAATGACTGTATATTGCAACAAAGTATTCTCCTGTCTACTCTTTCACTCAGGAAATTACAAAGAGTTTAGTAGCTCTGTTCCAGGAACTGGGGATGAAAACCAAACACATATTCTTCTAATATTATAATATCACAGTTGAGACAAATGTAATAATGTTACAGCTAAAGATAAAATTTAAAGAAAAATATGAATAATAATACTGTAATAAATTATTCTGTAGAATAAAAACTCCTTTATCCAAAAGATTTAAAACGACTTGACTACTACTTCTCTGATTAAATAGCTCTTTTAATATACCAAGTAAGTTAATACAATTAATACTCAAATATATATTACTGGTCCCAAGTATATAGACATTTATAATATAATTGCAAAAATATTTTCACAACTACAGTAATAACTATACGGCCCAAGAGTAAAGATGGTGATAGCTGATTCACTAAATGATTAAGCTTGTATTGTCTAAAATCATTAAGCAAAAGGCAAGGGAATACTTAATTAAATACTGATTATATGTAAGTGATTTTAAGTGCTTTTATCATTTAATCCTGATGTTAAACCTATAATATAGGTGCTATCACCACCATTTCACAGAGGAAGATATTGAGACTAATGGAGTTTAAATAACTTTCCAAGGAAACATGGATGGTGAACAGGAGAATTTGGACTCCAGCCCAGAATTGCTATTCCTAATCTCAAAATGAAGATAATAATAAATATCTCACAGAGTTTATGCAATTCTTAAGTGAGACAGTGTATTAAAACTGTCCATCACCAGGTTCAGTTCACATTATATGTTAAGAAGAAGGATCCTTTCTTCCTAGTTACAAGCATATGTCAATACTCCAGGTGTTTCCACAGCTTTAGAACAAGAATCTCCACAAATGTCATACATGTTATAGATTTTGCTTAAATTCTCTAAACTGTGGGTTATAAATTTCAATGCCTTGCAGAGCCAGGTCAATAACAGAGATTTTCTGATGGAGCCAGTGTGGCTTGAGGAGAATTGAAAAGTGCATGACACAGGTACAGGCATTCAGTTCAGAACAAAAAAAAAAAAAAAAAAAAAAAAAAAAAAAACCACCTCAACTGCTCAAGCAAAAAAAGCTTTTGCTGACATAACTAAGCCTGAGGGCCAACAGTTGCTGAACTTTATCCACTTGCTAAGGGCAAAGTGGACAACCCCTGACGGCCTGGCTTCGAATCAAAAATCAGAGAGTTGATATCATATCCCAGGTTCTTTTATGCTAAAAGTTAACCTTGTCAGGTGCAGACAAATGGCCACGAAAGTGCCCATAATCTCCAGCATGTAGCCACAGTGATATTTTCCTTCTTTCCCAATGTTTACTATCCCTCAGGCAAAATTGATGCACCAAAGATAACGTCTAACTTGGGACCAGGCTGCAACTCTAGTTGAGAACCAATCAGATTCTTTCCTTTGCAAACGTGTACTGAATGCAAAGAATGCATTTGGCCAATGTGAAACATTTGAGCAGAATGACAACATAGTTTGGACTTAATTGTTGTAAGCCCATGTCAAATTCACAAGAAAACAGAATATGTGAGAAAGCAAGATGACAGACAGAAGGACCTGCTAGGGAGAGAAGGAGCAGAGGATGAAAACTCACAAGAGGGAAGGAGAAATAGGAGAGACCAGTTAATCTCTCAGAGTTTCATGGATAAGTCTGGCAAAAAGTCTGATTTCCTTGAAGTCCAGCTGTACAGTAATTCTCATATTTTGACAAGAAGTTTACAGCTGTACAGTGCAATACCCATTTGTTATGCATGTATTTGAAAGTGTTTTCAGATATTGGAACCTAAAGAAACTTGGTAAAAACAAACATCATTAATTCTTCCATTAGATGGATCTGTTTAAACTTTTTACTTTACAAGACATGTAAATTCACTCTTTTTAGGAATTTACCTTGTATCTTTGTCTATACTTAGCAAATATTGCCACTGTAATCCTGAAACCAGGAGTTGGTAAGTGGGAATACTAAGATTATCTTTGAGGAAACAAAGAGGGGTTTCTAGAGATGTATAACTGTTTTATTTTTATTGATATTCCCATATTTTTTTTCTAAAAGCACTAGTAATGACAAAATATTTAGCAGTGTAAGGCTGTGGCAGTCCAATTGCAATTTTTTAAAAATTACATTACAGCATTAACATAATAGAACACTAGTAGAAGACTACTTCTGATGACTTTTGGTGTGGTAGAAATAACAAGAATCAGAATGATATAGCTTAGACATGCCTGGAGAAAAATACTGTTGAGTGTGTTTAAGAAAAAAATGTTAGAGTAAAACAACAATAATATTAAGAAAAGCATAAATATCTTGATATTCGTGCCAAGGCTAGCTCGCTTAATTATTTGGAAAAAAGCATGTATCCTCTTTGTTTTATATAATGATGATATTCTTTGGAGATAAAAAAGAGTGTATTTAAAATACATTTGTGTATTTGCTCAGTATTTTGACTGATCTAAATTGTGTGATACAGAGTTGAATTTAAACATTCCTTAATGTGAAGATATGACATCAAAGGGATGAGAAATGAGAATATGTAGAATCAATGTACATTCCATTTAATTACTCATTCAATCAATCAATAAGTATATCTAGAGAAAAAGTTATATAACAGGCACGTAACAGATTCAGCATCCCTTAATAAGATTGCAATTTACAGGCAACAAAAGATATTAAACGAATGAAATAACAACATATATTTACTTTTAAGTTGTGCTAACTGTATGAGAAGAAAGCACAGTGTATATGAGAAGGTATAAAAAGTGTATTTATTTTAGATTGTTGAGTCAAAGAAGAACTTGTAAGAAAAGTTGAACTCAAGGTGAGACATGAAGAATGTTAGTCAGAAAGAGTGGGAATGGAAAGTGTCTTCCAGTGTAACAAGAGAGCAGACAAAAAGAATCTTGAGCTGGCAAAGATTTTAATTTGTTATAGGAGAAAAGGCTGGTAGATTGCAGTACATCACAGAAATATAACAGTACAAGGTCAAAATCACTATAGGTCTTTAAGGGTATAATATAAAATATTTATGCTTCATTCTTTGAGCTATAGTATATCATTAAAGAGTTTTAAATTAGATATGGTCCTAATTTCTATTTTATGCTTGTCAACCATCTATTTATTCAAGAGGATTAATATTTACATTATACGTATTTTATTATATACACATTATTCATTTGTGATGTTTGTGTATATACACAAAAGGGTTTAACTTTGACAAATTGAAAAACAAATGGAAAACTGGGCTGTCTTATATATTTTATGTGTGGAATCAACTGAAAAGGGATGCATTTGAATGTACTACATTATGCTATATTATAGTTGAGAATAACTATAAGTTTCGGCTTTAAGTACCTCAGTAGTTGTAGGTAATATTTGTTATGATGGAAAAAGTGGGATGGAAACTCATCTGGTAGAGTGTGTGTGTGTGTGTGTGTGTGTGTGTGTATGTGTATGTAGTGGGAAAAGAGGAGGAATTTGTATTTAGATTGGTCATTTTGAAGATTCTTTTGAGAAATGATCCAAATAGAACATTATATAGACAGCTATGTAAATGTTCAGGAGAGAGGTCATATGTACAGGCATAAATTTGGCAGCATTAGCTAGATAATATTTATAACCATGATAGTGGATGACTCAACCTAGGGAGTAGATGTAGATCAGTGGTTTTCAACCATGGCAGTATATTGCACATACACAGCAAGCTTATACAATTTCAATGTTTATTTCTGAAAATTCAGAGAGGATCTCTGGATCACAATAATTTTATTTTTCTTGAGAAACTAAGAAGCTACACAGTTCTAAGAGACTCAGGGGCAGTGGCATGAACGTTGGATTTCTGATCCCACCAAAGAAAGAAAGGAAGCAAATAAATCCATAAGGCTTTAATACAATGACAAAATTGTACCCTAGGCTTGAGAAATGAGAAACAGAACTTTTCTCTAAGGAATCAAAGCCCAGTTTTGAATCATCACGACTATTGATTAGATTTTGGTACTACAGGACTGCTTGCTTATATCTGGAGGAAAATGATAATATGTTATTCAGGTTGTCTGTATTTCTTTAAAAAAAAAAAAAAACAACAACATGTAATCATCAATCTAAAATAGTCATAGTCTGCCATATGAGATGACCAAATAGTAGGATTTAAAATCAAGAGAGAGGTAAAAAATAAACATAGAATCAAAGGGTATCCAGGTAATAGACTCATCGAACATGGACTGGAAAACATCTCTCCTTAATAAATTTCAGGCAAGTATTGGCAAAAGGTTTGGCATTTAAGCCAAATCAAGCAGTTAGCCTATTTGATATGATACATGAGCTAAACATGTTTCCTAAAGGGTTAAGAAAAACAAACAATAACAATGATAACAATATAAAGAAAAATATGGAGCAGAGGCCATATGTTGCCCATAAACACTAAAATATTTACTGTGTTGCCATTAACAAGAAAAAATAAATAATTAAAAATCACCAACTGAAGTCTAGGAAATAACATGCACAATTATTTCTTTTTCTGGAACAATCTGGTCCCAGTGTGTGAGAAGCAGTCCCAAGGTGCTGCAAAACCAAATAAATAGGAAAATCAGATCCAGGATTGCACAGAGTACAATTTATTAGGGGCTTACTGACAGAAACATGGTCCTGGGCAGCTGCAAAACTAGATGGATTTCCACAATATGGGCCAGAAGTATGGTCTAATAAAATGGTCAGGACCAAAGAGGCTTCTTCCAGCCAGAATGTACCTGGTAGTTCTTAAGCTAATGTCAAGGACATCAAGAACATCCCGGCACTTCTGACACCAGTCAGTGTAGATGTCCTAAAGCTTCACATACCATTTTAATGTTTATTGTAGTAAGCTGGAAAACTCTGCAGGGAGAATAGACCAGGGCTACTCAGGGCAGTTCTGATGACTCTGACTCAAGATGGCTGCAGTGGTGTCAAGCTGAGTCCATGAAACTGAGAAGTCTGTTTTAGGAGATAACATACACAGCCATTTCAGCAGAAAACTGAAAGCTCTTCAAACAAAGGAAGCAAATGGAAACACAACACTTAAATTATAATATCTGAAGTTAAGTACTTTATGGGTTTAACAGAAAATAATGCAGAGACAAAAAGAGACTTGCTAAACAGTGAGGAAAGTTTAATAAAATAGAAAAAAGTGTAGTAAAGAAAAGAGAATTTATGTGGGAAAAGCAGCTTAGTTGAGTTAAATATTCTCACTTAACTTTAAATGGAACAATAAGTACAGATTGAGGAGGAGGACAAAGAAAGAAATGTTAGAAGAGACCATAGCTAGAAAATTTACAAAACTGATGAAAGATATTCAGTAATTTATTCGAGAACTGCTACAAATACACAGGAAACTATAATGAGGCACAAAATAATAAATTCTAAAAATAGTGAGTTTTTTTCTTTTTTTCTTTTTAAAAATGAAGGTAGAAGACACATTACTAGCTTCAGGAACACAGTGAGGTCAACTTCTGACTTTTCAATGCAATGACTTTTTAGTGAAACATCTTCTTCTGTCTTTGAAGATAATGGAATATCTTAAAATTTTGGAGGTGGGATGAAGGACTGTGGACATAAATATCCCTATCCAATCCAAAGTTTCTTCATATGGTGGATACATGAAAGATACTTTAGACAAGTAAACATTGAGAGAATTTGTTATAGCCAGACCCACACTTAAGAATACGCTAGAGTGGCAGTAAAACAAAAACATTAAAGTGAATATTTGTTGAATGAAACAATAATAATGAAAATATATTGGGACTGGGGTTGCAGCTCAGTGGTAGAGCACTTGCCTCGCACATATGAGGTACTGGGTCCAATCCTCAGCACCACATAAAAATAAATAAATAAAATAAAGATATAAAAAATATACATTCTATAGCTTCACACTCACACATGTACATGTGTATATATATATATGTATATATTTAATTGTATTTTAAAGTAGCAATAAAACAAATCATGAGGAGAGACAACATTGTTTTTTGCATTTACGGGGAAAGTTAAGTATACCAATTAAATTAATTATAATATGTAAAGGATTCTTGTATAGTTTCTAGGACTTAAAGGAGTAACAGAAGGATATATAACTATAAGAATAAGAATAGCAATTCAAAGTAAAGGATATAAAAAGCAATGTAGATCTGTAGAACAAATATGAATGAATCTTCCTGTAGAGTAAGATTTATAATGAAATAATTATGAATTTAAAAAGTATTAAAATTTTCAAATACGTTAAAATTTTAAATTTCAATTCATGAAAAATACAACATAAAAATGAGATGACTGAAGTTGTATGGGATGGTGCACACCTGTGTCCCAGCTACTCAGGAGGCTGAGGCAGTAGGATTACAAGTTTAAGGTCCGACTAGGCATATCAGTGAAATCCTGCCTCAAAATAAAAAGGGCTGGGAATGTAGCTCAGTATCAGAGTGCCTCTGAACTCAATGTTCACTACCACATAAACAAACAAAGGCTCAGATGAGATGACAAGTCACAGGATGAGAAAAGATATGATCAACACATAGTTATTTTTTAGCATGAATTTTTTAAAAAAGCCTATAATGTAATAAGAGAAAGATAAAGACAGAAAAATGTAAAGGTATAAACATGTAATTTACAAGATAGGAAAGACAATCTGTAAATACACATGCCCACATACACCGATTTATATATATAAAACATTTAGGGAAATTAATAAACAAGAAACCAGGAGGTTCCATTATAAATAAACTTATGGCAGAAGTACACTATTAGTTCACCAGATTGTTTTGTTTTAACTTTTGAGCACACAGCTAGAGTATATTTACCAAATCCACCTACATTTAAATGTGACCCCCAAAATAAGTTTTTAGTAATAGAATATGTGTAGAAATGAAGTACATACCACTTCCCAAGCAATAAACCTTCAGCATTTATCTCCTCCTTTATCTTTGTTTTTTTAAGAGCTAGTAAATGACATTAGCCTATGATCCTTCCTGAAGCAATCCCTCCTCCACAAAACACTATATTTGTGTGTGTGCATGTGTATGTGTAAAGTTAGAACGTTTAAAATGTAAAATATATACAATTGCCAAACTTTGAAAAGTTTGAAATTCCTGATGCTGGGAAGCATATAGATTAACTGGAAGTATATTGTGTTGCTGGTAGAATGACAATTGGAAAACAATAGCAATATAAATGTGAAGATGTATATATACCTCACAGTCTTACTATTACACTTCTAGACATATAAACAAAGGAATTGCCCCCATACATACTCAAGGCTATACATGCCACAATATTCACGGCAATAATGTTTGAAATATCAAGGACATATTTATCAACAAGTTTATATTCATACAGAAATAATTAATTATGTGGTATTGGGAATTGAACCCAAGGTGCTTAACCACTGAGCCAATCACCAGTTCCCAATTTAATTTTTTTTTTTTTTTTTTAAATTGAGACAGGCTTTCACTAAGTTGCTGAGGGCCTCACTAAATTACGGAAGCTGGATTTGACCTTGAGATCCTCCTCCCAAGTGCACTATGGTGCCTAGCTTCACAGGATTTAAAGAAATTACAGATATAGCTATAAATATGATGTATCTCAAAAATTTAATGTGAATAAAACAACAGCAGAATATACATGATACTATGTGTTTATAATGTGTATATATGTGTAAATATATTCATAATGTACCTATTTTATATATTATATATGCATATTTAGAACATGAAAAATTGTTATATATACTTGCATATTGTTTAGGAATTCATACATATGGAAATTATAATAAAGATATGAGTAAAACATTTAGACGATTGTGGGGATTTGTGATAAGGGAGATGTGCACAGGTACCACTTTTTTGTTGTTGTTTTTTAGTACTAACTAGGGATTAAACCTCACAGATACCTTCTGCAGTATTATTAATGATTTATTTTTCAAACTGGGAGGTGTGATAAAGTGTATTATTATATTATTCTTTATAATACTTTGATTTTTAAAAGTTTATAATAATTTATAAATAAAGGGATTGCTTTAATTTGCCCATAGAATTGATATGTTCAAAGTATTTAAGCATATGAAGTATAACTAGGAGTGATGTCCTATTTTTAATCTATCATATTAATAATGGTTTACAAAAGAATGAAAAAATGCCCCTACTTACATACTATTAATTGAAAGTGAAATCTCAATATGTAAGATGGTTGTTTCACAAAGTTTTTATGCAGATGAATATTGATCACATTTTTGTATAATAGCAAACATTTTGAGGGACTTAAATTTCAAAATGAGAATATAAGTAAGTTTTTTCATTAGGTAGAAAATTACACAGCCATTAAAAATACAACAAATAGTAAGCAATACAAAACAGAATAATTTTAAATGCAAATACTATACATTGAATCATGATATATATGTCTGTGTACTTGTATATATTTGTAATATCAATTTTATAAACTATGACTAAAGACTAAAAAGTGTTAAGAGAGCATTATTTTGCTTCATAAGATTATTTTTGCTTTTTTCCTTATAAGTTTGATCATTTTGTAAAAATATTTTCAGTGGCAACATATTAATTTGTAATTTTATAATTCAGTAAATAGCCCTTCCTGAATGCATACTGGATTATTCTTTAATCCTTCTTTCATATTCATAAATCCAAGTATGTACATAACTTGTGCTAAATACTGTGGAGAATACAATTTTGTACTGGAAGACCTTTATGGATGAGGAAGGATAAAAGAAAAAATATATATAAATAATGCTAGATCTTGTATCAAAGTATTTGTGAACTTGAAAACATTTGTTTGGATGAAGAAACATAGACACTCAGAGTTCCTATTGGTTGTATGCAGATAAAGTGTTCATTTCTAGTGGAAAATACATCAAAAGATCTCCAAAGAAGTCCCTCAGACCTTGAGGCATTTACTGTTTCCCAGGTCAGTCTCACACACTCAGATGCCTCAGTTTTTGCCTGTGAAATGAGCGTAGGATCTTCTCTTAGGAAGATGTATTTACCAAGGTCATTAGATTAATATATAAATTCATACTGTGGAATTATTAAATCATATACCTGTCTCTTAGTGTTCATAATACATAGACCCATATGATAGTCTCATTTTCTTGATAACTAATGAACAATTTTTTCATGAGAATTATCACCAAAAAGAAGGTGAGTTTTAAAAATAATCAGACTGATCTCATTCTAGATTTGAAGAAATTTAGAGTTTGATTACATTTTAGAAACTAATTTATCTATAGGCATATTATAATATGGATGCTTTGCCAGGAGTCCTTTCACTCTTCATCTATTGGGTTAGGCCACTAGAAATATATCTGTGGTATTCCATTTGGCCCATTCATGATAAAGAATCACTGGTCATGTCCCTATATTTCTTTGAATAAGTTAATAAAAAATCCCATTGGAATTTTTCTGGTTTTTTTTTTTGAGGTTACTTTGCATATATCATTTATAATTTATTTTGGATTAACTTAAATTTTTACTTAGAGTGAGCACTCATTTTTTTGTCATTTCTAGCATTTTTGATAATATAAAAAATTGTTCTTTTTAGGTAACTAAAAATACATCACACATACGGGTAGGTATGTGTTTTATCCAAACTTGTCTCTGTTGGTTTTTGTTCATCTAAAAAAGAAAAAAAAAATAATAATAATGAAAACATTAACAGCTGCTATTTCAACTCACCTACTGAACAATGACATTTTTTTCACACCATTTGCAGCTATGGAAGAGTGACTGACAGGCAGCATAGAATGTGTAAATGGTTCTCTTTGACACATTATGAAAACTGACAGTGAGTGTTCAAGGTTTGTGGGGTGAAGCAGTAATATACAATTCTAAAAATAAATTTTTAAAATATACACATTTGAACACCAGAGATTCTGGTCTGGAAAAGGGATTGAGGAGATAATTAAGATTAACAAAATTAAGGACAATTTAGGTAATTTAAAAACATTAAAGGGAAAATGTGATTTTGCCTGCAGGAGATGGAAAGTCCTTTGATAATATATCATTGTCCTGAAGCACCAAAAGAATTAAAATAGCAAATGACAGATGGTATGATTGAATAGGTGGGAAGAAATTAATGAATGACATTGGAATAGTATGAAGTTAAGGTTTTCAGTCCTAAGGACCTTGGAAAAATGTGCTCTGCTTATATTCCTGATTGAGGCATGTGTTAGCCAGCTTGCCATCACTATGACAAAATGCCTGAACAACAGTTTATAAGGAGAGAACTTTTATATTGGCTTATAGTTTTCAATGTTTCAGTCCAGTGTTTCTGGCCCTGTTACTTTGGGCCTGTGGTGGCACAGTGTATCATGATGGGAACTCATGGCATAGGCAGCCTGTTCACTTCACGCCAACCAGGAATCAAAGGAAAAGAAGAGACTGGCATCCCACTATCCTCTTATATGCTTCCAATAATCTAACTTCCTTCTGGTACCCCACTTCCTGAAGTTTCTACCATCTCTGAATAGTGACTAGAGTGAGGACCAAGCCTTCAACATGTGGGCCTTTGGAGACATTCAAAGTACAATGGGGAGTATTCTATTCCTGCTCCCCAAGACACATAACTATCTCACAATCAAAAATGTACTCAAGTCATTTCCAAGAATTCCCAGTATCTTTTTGAGCATTCCCAGCAATGCTCAAAAAACCAAATCCAGAGTCTCCTTGCAGACTCAAGATGAACTCTACCATGAATCTCTATAAAAATAAAAAAGAATATATGCTTCCAACACAGAATAATGAAGCAAACACAGGATAATCATTCCTTTTCCAAAAGAGATAGAATGGAAGGATTAGACCAAAGCAAGACCAAAACCCAGTAGGACACACATTAAACCCTCCATGTCTGGCATCTAGGACAGCAGAGAGTGGCAGAATATGGGCCCCAAGGGCTTGGACAACCCTGTCCCTATGGCCTTGTTGTATTATAGCCCACACGGCCACCTTCTTGGTAGGCTTTGCTTGGAGCTTGTGGCTTCCTCCAGGCATTTCACATTCCTAACGCCTCTTACTTCCTGGGGACTCCTTAGCAGCTTGGCTTTACTCTCACTGCTTCACACATTGCTCTGTCAGTGGATGTTTTCAGGTAGTTAGACTTTGCCCCAGATGCCTGGCCTCCCAGGCTTTCCTTTGAAATCTCAGTGGAAGATTTTATGACTCAGCATTTTCCACTTGATGAAAGACTTCATAACTCCCGCATGACCTGCATATCAGCAAAATCAGTATCATATGGATGATCCCAAGGTCTGTACCAACATAAGCCTTATCAGGCCTTCCTGAAACATTGCTTGAGGCATAGCGGCAGTGGGCTTTCATGACTGAACACAGGGAAACAAATGAAGGGAAACACTTTCCAAATTGGTCCTATGGAAGCAGGACACCTTGAGACTATCTTTTTAAATCAAATTCTATTGGATTATTTACTTTCAGCCCAGGTTGTTGACCTCACTGGTTAGTCCTAAACTAGGCTGATCTCTTGTTAATATCCCATATTTCACATAAATGTCTCTAAGTCATCTGTATGAAACCTAAGCCATACATTTGGTAAAAACGAACATACAATTTTGACTTGAATCTGGTGAACTGACATAAGAACCCTGACAATATTAATGCTTCTAAAATTTAGTGGATTATCAGGATCACATTACTATGGCTTGAAAGAAGAAATTTCAGTTCCATAGTGTTGGAACAGTCTTATAAATTGTTGTTGGCCAGGCCCTCCCTCCTAAACATGCACATACGTGCAGCTTTGGAGGCGATTCTGATAAACTGCTAGATCAGGGCCTCATTAAATCAAATAATCTTAGCCATTTTACTTAACTGCATCTGCAAAGCTAGGTTTAAAAGAGATGATTTATAAAATGCCTTTTGGATTACATATTTTATAATTCTGCTATAACTTTTTGCCGAGTTCAGGGATTTCTTTTAGAGAATTCTTGACAAATGATCATTCAGCTTCACTCAGCACTCACTCTCTCTGGAGGATATTTGTTCCATTGTTTTGAAGTTCTTTATGCTGAGTAAAAATACTGAAACTTTCATTGATTGTCTTGAGTTTTGCCCTTTGAAAAAATATTCATCCTTGTCCATCTGATAGCCTTTCGTATGCTTGAAGACAAATCTTGCATCTTTCTTATACAATTTTGTCTCCAGGTTACAAAAAGATACAGAGATTATAGCCACAAAAATAATCTATTTTCTTTTAGATAACTAACTTAAAGTGAGACAAGTTCACAAAATCAATAAGATGTTTCACTAGAAAGGAAGAAAAATCAGTGAAGTAATTTGGCAGAGTCTTATATCAATATATGCAGTTAGAAGAAATCTTGCCAAGAAGAAGGTTGAGGAAATTGTAGGAGTGTTATAGTCTCCCAACAGATGGAACATGGTAAATTCCAAAGTGAGGAATAAAAAGAGTGACAAAAAATAATAAAAGTTGCACGCATTTGAGTAACTTTTAAAATTAAACTGTGTAGGCTATAGCATATTTTTATAAAATCATGATAATATTTTGAATATACTGTCTGTATTAAGAAAAATTAATCAAGTCAAGTAAATGTCCAGATTGTATGTAAACGTGCATATATATATATATATATATATATATATATATATACACACACACACACACGTATATCCATTCAAATATTCCTAAATTTATGTCAAATGATTAATTTATAAAAATATAATTAATTCTAAAAATTGAAAGATAACCCTGAAAATATAATTTTGGTAAATTATTTACCAATTCTAAAACAGATATAAGGAATAGGTTCCCTCTAATATACATAAAAAGGTAAATAGATGTACATTCAGTATACAATTGATACAATTGATAGAATGGGATTATTATTATTATTATTAGTCACTTACACACATATTCATAATCAAAGCTCCAGTACCTATGGTCTTACCCTTTCTCTTTCTTTTAAAATCAAATTTTTCTTTTTCTCTTTTTAATGTTTTCCATTATTTCATGCATACTTGCTGCTATCCCTATCATTCTTACAAATGTGTTATTTTACACTTAAAAAAATTGATATGTCCAAATAACATACTTTTTTCCTCTAAATATGTTGTGGATATTTTTGTCTCTTGACATTATTTATCAGGTTTCTTTTTTAAAAGATTTTATCTTTAAGTTCAAAGACTTAAAAATGTCCTGCTTTTTATTCTGCTTATATCTTTCTTTGGGGGGATTTTCTTCTTTCATGTGTTCTACAAGTAGCAAACCTATTTTTGTGTCTTTTTAAAAATACAAAATCGATAATAATCAGTCTTTAGTATAAATCTCTACTTCTGAATGGTCAGTCAGCATCTAATTCCTTATCTCCAACTCTCTCCTCAACATTTTTATTTGGATGTCAAGCTATTATCTCACAGAATTGAATAGTGTTAGAGGTCCAAATGACCTACAGCTCATCTCCTCAAATTTTAAGTTCCAGATAAGGATATGACCTGAAAAAAATAAGCAAAGTCACTCAGACAATAGGGGTAGCACAAAGACAAACACAGATGTTCTCTGTTCCATAGTCCTCAAATATTTTATAAAATATCATGACAACTGTCTCTTGTACCACCTAGTACACAGATGGTTCTATCCTTTATATGTTTTTTAATTGCTTAATAAATTTAGATTAACTTCCTAAGTTATAGACTGGAGTTTGTTAAAGGAAAATTGGTAATATTACAGTACATGAGTAATATTATAATTTTAGGCTCAAATATTTTATATTTGGCTATATACAAGATGGATTCACTCAAAAATTATCTATTGGACTGTGTAAGGATCATTTTTAAATTTTCTGAGAAATTGTCCATTTTCTTTGATCCTGCTGTTCCTGGACACCATTAATGTCTCAACTGTTGCTCAATTTGAAATTTGTTCTGACAACTTTATTATGAATGTTCTTATCAAATTTAGAGTTGGGAATGGTAGCTCAAGCAGCTCTAAAGAACCTGTCTCAAAGTAACCCTAGTGATGCCTGGTGAATTTTATCATAAGAATTAACCATTTAAAGTCTCTGAAAATCTTTCTAAGTATATGGAGAAAATTAATAAACATTTATTTTAGAAAATATGCTCACTTTTGGTTAAAAAATAAATAAACAACTAAGGCATTTGATCATGATCTCCTCCTAGATTTTCTCTTCCACATTCTCATTCCAATCTGAGAAAAAAAGCTCTAATCTGGTTAGAATGACAAGGAATACCGGCTCCCTATTTCCTCAGCTCCCAATCAAGAGATATGGTATTCCAACATGAAGGACTGGATACCAGGATTTCTCTTCTTCACCTTTTGCAAAGGCAAATTCCTGATGAATTTGACTAAGAACTTGGGGTCTCTCTTCCTCAAACCATTCCTCTTAGGGCCAAAGATGTACTCTAAGCATGTCAAGCTCAGAACTTTGCAGCCTGGGTTGACCTTGTTTCAGTGTTCAAAGGTCAGAAATTGGATATCAAGAAAAGTTGAGAAGACCAGAGGCTGTCATACACACCCAATTCCCTCATAATGGGTGGGGTCACTATAGGGGATGTGGTGCACAATCCCTGCCAGGGGTCTCAGAGTTGTTATCCAATGAGGATATTCAGTTACTGAAAATGAAAGCCCTAAAGCCCTCCCCAGAGAAACTGAGAGTTGACTGTTGCTTAATTGTGGTGGAGCTGGGTCTTCAATCCTGGGTCTTATTATTATCATTTCTCTACCAAATGTTAGAGTCCCTTTGATCTCACTTCTAGATTCTCCTAGTCAGTCAGATTAATAACCAAAAAGCCTCAATTAACCTTCTGTTACAAGAGATTTTATGAATCATGAGTGAAATTTGGACACTGCACTCACTTTATTCTGCCTGTACATGAATCTGATCCTGAACCTTCATATCAGCAGTTTAAAATTTCACACTAAATTGAACTTGGGTTTCAATTCTAACTCATTATAAATTGTAAGTTCTTTGAATTGTGTAAACCAAAGTGTAAAATTATACTTTCTGCTTTTTTCTTCAAATAATTTTTTGAGTGTAGATATGACTAGATTAAAAAGGAAAAAACGTGAATTTGTAATCAAAGTGGGATTATATATAATTTAGTTGTTCATTGTCTCTTAACTTTTCTTTTTTTTTTCAAATCAAAGTATTTTTCCATAAACATTTTCTCTTACTGAGAAATCCTAACCATTAATCTGTTATATATTTTCTCCTAATTTTTGATTCCCTTATAATATCAAAAAGGTTCTTTCTTGTGCTGGACAATAATTTTCTTTGAAAAATTTATCAGAATGTGATACCTATGTATTTTAAGGAAATGCATATAAAAATTAAGAGAAATTTTGAATTGTTTACAATGAATGGTATCCAACCACCATGCAAGATATGGGTTTCTTTTTTTTTCTTGGGTTGAGAATTAAAAATTCACATTTCTAGACAAAAACAAAGCTCACAAGTATTTCTTTCCCTTCTTCGCATGAGAAAATACTTGTCATAAATATTAAATTCCTTGGCAAGACTGAAGTATAAAATTTCTTTAATATATAGAAATTATTTAGGCAAATATTTGAGTATTGATAAAATATAAAGTAATTTCAATGATGTTAGTTATTTTCACTACTGAGAAATTTTAAAATACTTCAGAAGTCCCTTTGCATTTTTGCCCTCATATCCTGATCTTCCTTTATTCTTTTTCAACTGAGTTTTATCATTTTTCTCTGATTTCCATCCACATTTTAAAACATTCCAAACAGAAGCACTGTTGAAGTTTTTTCCTAAATTGTAAAAATAAGAAGTGCAGCAGAGGAAACTCTGGTTGTGTTTTTCCTTTTCTCACTCAAATCCAAATAAATTTTATAATATACTTTACAAAATTTACAATGTACTTTATTAGTCACTATTAATAATTAGATTATATTCTAATTGCTAATTACACATTCTTTCCCCAGTTACTTAAATTATATATATTTTATATATTATATATCTAGATTATATACTATATATCTATATCTATATCTATATATATAGTTGCTTGAAGTAATACATCCCATAATCTTTAACAAAGTCATTGTTAGCTTATAGTACCACAAATGCATAATTTTTAAAGAAATATTAAGACAAATGATTTATCATTCATGCTACATATTAGAAGATGATGTTAATAGCACAAATAAATAATGTAAAAATGTCCATACTGTAGGTATTGTTATTAAAAGAAAAATTCTATATATAGTATTGAGAGATGAAATTTATCAGTGACTGAGAAATCCTGGAATCTTTGCTGTACATTCCAAGAGTGTGCAGCCCTGAACACTAATAAACCATTTCTCGGGGTTGTGTGTATAGCAAGTCATCTTAAGGCATGATGTAATTTCTCCTTCCATGACAAAGAGCAGTCTTGCTCAGTGTTTATTATAAAATTCTGGATCCCCCAAGCTTAGACTATCTTTTCTTTAAAGTAGCACACATTAATGTGGACCTTGTTCTGGAAATTTTATTTTGCTATTGTTGGATTTGGAGGGGATGGGAGAACTGATTCACATTTTATTCTTATGCTGCTTGCTGTGCATTATTAATAACATTATTGGCTTTGAACCAGGAGTCTTCTATCTTTTGCCAACATTCATACAAAGTAACAGACAAACTCTACAGCCTATAAGTAGGGTAAAATCAAATTTAATACTAAATATAGATATTTATATGTAGAAAATTTACTGGGAAGTTCTTTCTATGGAGGACTTCAAGAAGAAAAATTGGGCTGAAGGAGAAGTTGAACTATGTTGCCATCACATTAAAGATCTCAACCCATGCTAGAAAGAACTTGAAGCTGAGATGGCCCTGCAGAAATACTCCAGACTGAGAAAAGAAATACTGAACTTCTTGTCCCTACATGAAGCAGTCTTTTCATGTGGTCTGTACTTAAATAGGAGATATGATCTTGGGCAAGGTGACTTTCTTTATCTTAATGGAAGGAAAAGAGTGGAAATCAGGTAGTGTACTCCTTAACATCCACTACAATTGAAAATCAGGAATATAAAATGAACGGCCTCACCTAAAATAGTGAATTTTCTTTGGGGGATAAAATATAAATATATGTATATATGTATAGTGTGTGTATATACATATATATATATATATATATATATATATATATGTATATACACACACATATTTAAATATATCACATTTTTTTCTCTATGTCATACACTTGTAAATTTTAAAAATACTCTTCTGAGATACAAACTTTTTAAAACTTTAAGTTGCACTTCAGAATAGACTCAAGATACTTTGACAAAATCCACTTTAAAAATAAAACAAAATTAGTGATAATTTAAGTTCCTCTTTTCCTATTTTTATGCCTTTAATTTCTTTCGTCTGTCTAATTGCTCTGGCCAGTGTTTCGAGAACTATATTGAATAGAAGTGGTGATAGAGGGCATCCCTGTCTTGTTCCAGATTTTAGGAGGAATGCCTTCAATTTTTCTCCATTGAGAATGATGCTAGCCTGAGGCTTGGCATAGATAGCTTTTACAATGTCGAGGTAAGTTCCTGTTATCCCTAGTTTTTCTAGTGTTTTGAACATAAAGGGATGCTGTACTTTGTTGAATGCTTTTTCTGAGTCTATTGAGATGATCATATGGTTTTATCTTTAAGTCTATTGATGTAGTGAATAACATTTATTGATTTCCATATATTGAACCATCCTTGCATCCCAGGGATGAATCCTACTCGATCATGGTGCACAATTTTTTTGATGTGCCTTTGTATCTGATTTGCCAGAATTTTATTGAGGATTTTTGCATCTAGGTTTATCAGAGATATTGGTCTGTAGTTTTCTTTCTTTGAGGTGTCTTTGTCTGGTTTCGGAATCAGGGTGATGTTGGCCTCATAGAATGAATTTGGCAGAGCTCCCTCTTTTTCTATTTCCTGAAATAACTTGAAAAGTATTGGTATTAATTCTTCTTTAAAGGTTTTGTAAAACTCCGCTGTATACCCATCCGGTCCTGGGCTTTTCTTGGTTGGAAGTCTTTTGATTGCTTCTTCTATTTTATACCTAGAAGACCCAAAAAGGTCTACAAAAAAAAACTACTAGAACTAATAAATGAATTCAGCAAAGTGGCAGGATATAAAATCAACACGCATAAATCAAAGGCATTTCTGTATATCAGCGACAAACCTTCTGAAATGGAAATGAGGAAAAACACTCCATTCACAATATCCTCAAAAAAATAAAATACTTGGGAATCAACCTAACAAAAGAGGTGAAAGATCTATACAATGAAAACTACAAAACCCTAAAAAGAGAAGTAGAAGAAGATCTTAGAAGATGGAAAAATACAAACTGTTCATGGATAGGCAGAACTAACATCATCAAAATGGCGATATTACCAAAAGTTCTCTATACGTTTAATGCAATCCCAATCAAAATCCAACAGCATTTCTTGTAGAAATAGATAAAGCAATCATGAAATTCATATGGAAAAATAAAAGACCCAGAATATCAAAAGCAATTCTAAGCAGGAAGCGTGAATCAGGCGGTATAGCGATACCAGATTTCAAACTATATTACAGAGCAATAGTAACAAAAACAGCATGGTACTGGTACCAAAACAGGCAGGTGGACCAATGGTACAGAATAGAGGACACAGAGACTAATCCACAAAGCTACAACTATCTTATATTTGATAAAGGAGCTAAAAGCATGCAATGGAGGAAGGATAGCATCTTCAACAAATGGTGCTGGGAAAACTGGAAATCCATTTGCATCAAAATGAAACTGAATCCCCTCCTCTCGCCATGCACAAAAGTTAACTCAAAGTGGATCACGGAGCTAGATATCAAATCAGAGACTCTGCGTCTGATAGAAGAAAAAGTTGGCTCCGACCTACATATTGTGGGGTCGGGCTCCAAATTCCTTAATAGGACACCCATAGCACAAGAGTTAATAACAAGAATCAACAAATGGGACTTACTTAAACTGAAAAGTTTTTTCTCAGAAAGAGAAACAATAAGAGAGGTAAATAGGGAGCCTACATCATGGGAACGTATTTTTACTCCTCACACTTCAGTTAGAGCCCTAATATCCAGAGTATACAAAGAACTCAAAAAATTAAACAAGAAGAAAACAAATAACCCAATCAACAAATGGGCCAAAGACCTGAACAGACACTTCTCAGAGGAGGACATACAATCAATCAACAAGTACATGAAAAAATGCTCACCATCTCTAGCAGTCAGAGAAATGCAAATCAAAACCACCCTAAGATACCATCTCACTCCAGTAAAATTGGCAGCCATTATGAAGTCAAACAACAACAAGTGCTGGTGAGGATGTGGGGAAAAGGGTACTCTTGCACATTGCTGGTGGGACTGCAAATTGGTGCAGCCAATTTGGAAAGCAGTATGGAGATTCCTGGGAAAGCTGGGAATGGAACCACCATTTGACCCAGCTATTGCCCTTCTCGGACTATTCCCTGAAGACCTTAAAAGAGCGCACTACAGGGATACTGCCACATCGATGTTCATAGCAGCACAATTCACAATAGCTAGACTGTGGAACCAACCCAGATGCCCTTCAATAGATGAATGGATAAAAAAAAATGTGGCATTTATACACCATGGAATATTACGCAGCACAAAAAAATGACAAAATCATGGAATTTGCAGGGAAATGGATGGCACTAGAGCAGATTATGCTTAGTGAAGCTAGCCAATCCCTAAAAAACAAATACCAAATGTCTTCTTTGATATAATGAGAACAACTAAGAACAGAGCAGGGAGGAAGAACAGGAAGAAAAGATCAACATCAAACAGATACATTAGGTGGGAAGGAAAGGGAGAGTAAAGGGAAATTCCATGGTAATGGAGGGAGACCCTCATTGTTATACAAAATTACACATAAGAGGTTGTGAGGGGAATGGGAAAATAAACAAGGAGAGAAATGAATTACAGTAGATGGGGTAGAGAGAGAAGATGGGAGGGGAGGGGAGGGGGGATAGTAGAGGATAGGAAAGGTAGCAGAATACAACAGTCACTAATATGGCATTATGTAAAAATGTGGATGTGTAACCGACGTGATTCTGCAATCTGTATTTGGGGTAAAAATGGGAGTTCATAACCCACTTGATTCTAATGTATGAAATATGATATGTCAAGAGCTTTGTAATGTTTTGAACAACCAATAAAAAAAATAAAACAAAATTGTGCCATTTTATCAGTTATTAACAACTATCATATGCTATACTTGGATTTTTCTCCCCAATTCCACCTACTCTATCCTTTACCTGAACATTTGGTACTTTTTAATATAATATCTAGACATCTGAAAGTGTGGTGCCCAAATATATAAATTAAAGATCCAGACACCTAAACTTTTCTGATTTACTTTAGGTATGTAGCTTAATTTGTCTTTGCTACATATTTCTGTTTAATACAGTGAAGGTAATAACTGCATTAATATCAAAGAGTTGTTATGAACATTTTAAATGTACCAGTTGGCTGTGTGGTGTAAAAAGAGGAAAGTCTTGGTAAATCTTAAACATTGCTATTATGCCTTGTCTTATGTCTAGACTCAAAAACCTTCCCTTATTCTTATAACGAATAATCATTCAGATTAATCCTTTGACTTACTTCATCTGAATCTTCCTATTGGGGTTTTTAAGGACGTTGGGCAATGTGTTATTTAACTATCATACCGCCAATGGTTATTACAGTGCCTGACTCACAAAACAACCTTAACTACATGTTGAATGGGTTAATCAATTAAATAATAATGATTTTCTCCATGTTCTAGTTTTGATTCAAAATGATAACTTTATACACAGATAACTTTAAGAGCGAATGAAGATGAAAAAAAAATGTTGTTAGAAAAGTGACTTTAGAAACAAATATAGTTATCTGAATACAGTGCTGGTAAATGTCTGGGAATGTTGTTCAACAGGGGAGGATCTCTAATGTCACTCATGTGGTGTTCTTACTGCTTGATGCACTTGAGAGCAAATATTCCTACTCTTTATTGGAATGGGGCTAGATTTGACAGCTGGTAGGGACTAAGTGTATCAGATAAGTTCATATTTTCTTGCTAGTCAAGGTGATAAGTACATAAAATATGAACCCATTTGTGGCAGCATGTAAGGGTAGCCACCTGCTTTCTTTGGAGAAGCATGGTGGAAGAGGTAGTGCCTTAGCTGTAAATTGAAGGGCAACAAAAATGGGTAGACATGGAAGTCTTGGGGAGTGTTCCAAGTGGACAGTTATATGGGTAGTATGTGAAAAGTAGTATAGGTGAGTGAGAGAACTTATTTGAAACTATAAGTTATGGCAAAAAAAAAATCATTGAAGGGAAATGAGAGACAAGAAGATGTTAGAGATGAGTTGGAGGTGTCTGTCTGATTTCCCCATAAAACAGAGCCTGAGCCAAGGATTTGGGTATAGACTTTTTATTTGGAGATGATTCCAGGCAACCAGAGTGAAAGGATAGGAAGGGTAACAGGCAGGAAGTAAAAGGTAGTCTGAAAGTAAACTATAAAGGCTGCTGCTTTTATCAAATTGGGGTTCCATTTCACCAGATTTCCTGAAAAGGTTATAATATCTACCAGAATTACCCTCCCAAAGGGAGGGAGGCTAGAACATTTTTCTATAGATATTTACTCCTATCAAATGAAGTTGTCCTGGGGTATTAACCTCTCCACATTTTCAGCATGCACCTGGAAGCCCTGCCAACCTGGGCTCTCCGCCCCCCCCCCCCCCCCCCCCCCGCAGAAGAATCGCTGTGCTGCACAGCAAAGTGAATACTTGCTGCATACACTTGAATTGGGCTGCTGCCATCATTAAAAGAATTTGTGTTCATGTATAGTGTCTTCAACAACTACAGCTGAAATCAGAGATAGGCTAAGGGGTTCTGACGGGGGTCACAAAGATGTCTTTTTCAGGTAGATAGACAGAGCCCAGGCTGTGACAGGCTTTGAAGATCTTGTTATAGAGCTTAAAATTTACCTATTTACCTTTATAAGCCAAAATATTTAGAATACTAATTTAGTAATATAATCAGATATGGACATTTTGGACATAGTCATTAAGTTGTTGATGTAATATATGAAATGTATGTTTACAATGCCAAAATCTAGTTTATATTGTTTTGTGGTTGTTTGTGTGTGGGGGGTGTGGGTGTGGGAGGGGATTGAACCCAGAGGTTCTCTACCACTGAGCTACATTTCCAGGGTCTTGCTAAGTTGTCAAGACTGACCTTGAACTTGTGATTTTCCTACCTGAGCCTCTCAAGTCGCTGGAATTACAGAGGTTTGCCATTATGCTGAGCTTCATATTGCTTTTAAATAGATATCATGGAACTCCAGACTTGCTAATCTGGAGAAGAGCTTATTATTTTGTTCCCTTCCCCATCTCCAGCCCTTGGTCCTTTGCCACCCAAATTTAAAACTCTGAATAGGAAATTAAATATAAAATATTAACTTATAAGAGTTAGCAAATGTTTTGTTACTGAAAAGAGATCTATTCCTTTACTGTATTGGCAAACAGTTGCTGTGCAAAAATTGTAATGAAAAACAGTGGCTTAAAACAGCAATTACTTATTGTTCATAGTCTGCTTGTTGGCCAGGAGCCAGCTGATCAAGGCTAGGCTTGGCCAGAACAACTCTATTCATGTGTTTTTCCTTATTTCACCAGGCCCAGTGGGTTCTCCTGTGTGCTTTCTTCTTATGAACCAGGCTAAAGCATAAAAGAACAAGTAGCAACCTACAAGTTCTCTGGAAGCCCAGGCTTGAAACTGGTTTACTGTGTATCTATCTCATTCCATTTGTCCAACAAACCAGATGGCCAAGGCCAAAGTCAAGGGCCTTGGAAATATTCCCTCTCTGTGTAGAGTAAGGGCATATGGAAAAATGTGTGTGCATACAGCTAGGGGCAAAATATAGGGCCAAACATACTATGCACAATACTGAATTAGTGCTTTAGACCTGCTGTAAAAAATTCCCACAAATTTGGTGGTTTAAAACAACAGGTATTTATTCTCTAACAGTTCCAGAGTCTAGAAATCTAAAATTAAAGTGTTGTGTGGTTCCTTCCTTCTGGAGGCTCTGAGAGAGAAGGCAACCTATGCTTCTGTCCTGCAGACAGTCCCTGGGGTTCCTTGGCTGTGCATGCCTTGCTTCAGTCTCTGCCTTCACCTTCACATGACCTTTCCATCTGTGTCTCTGTGTTCTCCTGTTTTTTTTTTTTTTTTAATCAGGAAACTTATCATTGTATTTAGAACCTAACCTAATCCAGAATGGCCTGTTTTTGTATTCCTTACCTTAATTATATTAGTAAAAACCTTTCTTCTAAACAAAGTCACATTCTGAGGTTCCAGGTGAACATATCTGTTTTGGGAAACACTAATTAACTTACTCAAATACTCATAAATGTAGTGTTTCCAAGCTGCTTTACAATGGGAACCATTACTTCTAGTTTACTGTTTAAATGTAGCAACTTTATGCATGTATATTTAATTCCTGTGTCATTCATTATTCAAACATCAGAGTCCTTAGAGTCTTAAATAAACTGCATTTTAATAACAAGATATTTCATGTATGAAAGTATTGAGTCACCTAATATATCTTACTAAGAGCATGGAAATAGTAATTAAAAGTATGTTAACAAATAAATCAACATAATGTGTAGGTTGTATTTACTTTAAATGGACAGGTGACATGAAAAAGTGTTAACAAAATTTTAACCACCTAATAATAACATACATGTCTTTTATATTTCTAAATGTTACATGTTTTAAGGCGATCATGGTTCTGAACTCATAAGTATAATACAAATCCATCAGAAATACAATAAGTCACAAATTGGATGATTTGATACAAGTTTCCCCAAAGAGTCTGAAGAAAAAAACCACACATAAATGAAAACTAATATTACAAACGCTTTGGCAGCAAATAAGTTGACCGAAACCTAATAAATCTCTGAAAATACTTATTTGAGTAAACCTGGAATTAGTCCAATTGAAATTTTCATCATCTTTCACAAATTGTATAGCAAAACTGGGGCATGAAGCCATATTGGAGTAAAAGGTGTGACCCACACTAGTGCCAGTCCATTAACTTTTACTACCAGTTCACAATAAGCTAAGGATAAACTCAGAGTATCTAGATACTTTTATAGACATTTGGCATCTCTTTCATCACTTACTACCATTCTCATTACCTGTGGAGTGAGTTGGGTGCTGGTCATGCACACACATAATGGTGTGTGGCACTTAAAGATTTATTCCTCAGCTTTAACCCCAGGAGTATATTAAACATGGAATCCACTTTTCTCATCAAAAAATAATTTTTTAGAACTGAGTGCTGATGCAGGATTGAAGATATTTTGAGAATGCAGCATCCCTTGCATCTAGGATAACAAATGTGAGCATCCTGAGCTTGCTGAAATGACTTATATCTCCATTTCCATCTATTTATATCTTTGAGACTTTTTTTTCTAAACTGTCATTTTTCTTGAAACAAAATATAGACAGTTTTGATATAGAGCATCCTCTGTCACATAGTCATTATTCTAACCTAGATATTTGTCAGATTAAAATGTTAAATATTGATATAGGTGGTGTTCATTCAAAATATGTGAACAGACATTTAATGGAATAACTGTTTCATTCATAACCTTTATTTAAGTTATAATTGGCCAATGATAAAAATGATGCTTAATAGCAATTTCATATTAATTTACTCTGTGCATACTTTTTGTGTGTGTCTGTGTGCTCAGGTGATTGAACCCAGGGCTTTGCACACACAAGTCGAGTGCTTTACCCACATACTACATCCTCAACTCCTATGTATTCTTTTAATGAAAAGCATGTACATTTTTCAGGCTGGGAATGTAGTTCAGTGGTAGAGCATTTGACTAAGTATGATAAAGGCCCTGGGTTCAATCCACAGTACCATAATAAAGAAAAAAATGTATTTTTCTTATTTGTGTAATGATTATATTGATTTAATCATATTAGTTTAGTAAATTTAATAATAAAAAATCGTGTATGTAAAATTGTGTCTGTTTTTTTCCTCTTATTTTCCTAATAATATTCTTTTACATGTTTAAAAAATATATGGATCAATGACAGTTTGGTATTTAAATAAATTGGTATAGTCAGGATAATTCAAGAAGCAATGCAGTAAACAAATCTTGTTTATATTTGGGGAATTGTTGAAAAATATGTATATATTAGTATGTAAATCATAGGTATTATAGAACATATCACCTTTCCAAGATCTCAGAATGTCCAACATATGTAGGCACCTATGATCATTAACAAGGATGGTTGCAGCTTATTGAATAATTAATTATGATAAGAACATTCATAATAATTATTATATCTTTTGATACTTTTATAATGCCTTATTGATTACTTTTGGAACTTTTGTAATTTGATCCATAGAATATGCAGTCCACCACATCCTATTTCAGTACTTCACAGGGGATATTTGATGGTGATGTGACTACAGAAGTGTACCAAAGAAATAAGAATTTTTAGATTACATTTTGCATGAAAAGTGGCTTAGCATTGTTTGTCCATCAGTAAACAAAATTGGAAAATATGTCATTTAAAAGATAAACAAGTCATTTTGGGGGAAAAATCATCCAGAAAAATACCTCAGTTTATAAAGGCATAAAGGTACAGTATTTCACAGTAATTCTTACTTTTCTCGTTATTTATAGGCAATAATGACAACAGTGTCTATTAAAATATAACATAAAATGAGCTCATAGAATGTATCAGCTCTTCATTATGCTCATTCTCTCTCCCTCTCTCTCTCTCTCTCTCTCACACACACACACACACACACACACACAGTTTGGCTATGCATAGTTTTCTTTCAATGCCCCCCAAAACCCTCAGATTTAAGTGCTATGACGGTGTATTGATGCTGACACTCCTCAGTTACTCACTTGAAC
Source organism: Spermophilus citellus (assembly GCF_964194105.1). Taxonomy (NCBI): domain Eukaryota; kingdom Metazoa; phylum Chordata; class Mammalia; order Rodentia; family Sciuridae; genus Spermophilus; species Spermophilus citellus. The sequence goes on along the minus strand of NC_138193.1, from coordinate 73,946,312 downwards.
ACTGCCTAGGTGTTGCTATCAGGGTATTTTGTAACTGTGAGACAGTGCCCCAATGAGGAAGAAATTCCACTTAGACAGCCGCTATAGCCCATGCCTGAGAATTTACTGGAACTATGGAATTCATACTTGCTTAGCAACCCACAATTATATAATTGAACTGTTTGCAGTAAAACTAATAATATGTTTCTGGTTGAACCTTGACTGTTTCAGATGCTATTTGTCATTTCTCTTTTATAGTTTTTTAAACAGTTAAATTTCTTAACCAAGGTGCATTTTGTTTGTTAAGTGCCAGGACAAGAAATTGTATACCAACTAACAAATACAGAGCTCAAACCCTTAAAGACAATTTCCTAATATCTTTCAAAATAAAAGTTGTGTTACAAATGAGCAGCATTTGGATTTCCATGTGATCAGCAGATATTTCACCTAGCTTCCAACCACCCTTTAGTCAGGAAGAAGTGGACCTTGCTACCAGACAAAGCACATTTGCATATTCCATAGAAGATTTTGAAAATAGAGAACAATTTACTGAATACAGTTCTCATTAGTGAGTGAGAGTTAAGCAAGACCCAAATTTCTGAGGTAGAGTTGGGCTCCCCCAAGGGACGGCATATGTTGGTATCTTGAGTGGGAGGATCCTAGTCTACTATTGCTGTCAAGATTCTGGCAAAAGACAACATTGAAAAGACATATTTAGCTCTTCCATTTCTCTGTCATTTTCTCCATTTAGAAATCTTTTTCAGTTTGGATATAATGTGCATTTTCCTTTCATAAATGCGTTTTTCTACTTATCTTCATAACAACTGTAAGAAATAATAAAGGTGGATATTTTCTCTTTTAATCAACTATGATAAGATGTAAGAAAAATACAAAGTACAAATAGAACTGCTTTAGGTCAGACAGTAAGTGTCAAAATCAAAAGTTAAAAGTGATTTCTCCAATTACATTCCTACTTTCATGCACCCACATGACATATGTAGAGGATCCTTCCTTCCACAGTACAATCTATGATCTTAGAAACTAGGAAACACTATGGGAAGATGTTTTACTTATGGGACACATAGTGGAAATAACAGAATAAACACATGTTTGTTTTCTTTTACTGCACAACAAATTACCAGAAAAATTAGCTGCATATATAAAATCCATTTATGATTTCAGTCCTCACAATCTGGAAATCCAGCATAGAGTGTTGACCAAGGTCTCAGATGGCAGAGATCAAGATGTCAGTTAAGATTGCAGTTCTCATTTGAGGATTTTTTTTTCCAAAATTACTGTTTGTTATAATTCATTTCCTTTTCACACTTTGAATGTGGACCTCCACTCCATCATTAAGCCAACAACAGTAGGCCAAATCTTGTTCATATTTTGAGTCTCCCTGATTTCCCTCACAACTTCCTCTTTTTCTTTTAAAGATCTGTTGTTGTTTTTGTTGTTGTTGTTAGAAGTATCATTAGGCTTGGGCTCTCATCCTACTTCTGCACCACTAGCTATGTAACCGGGGGTGGGGGTGGGGGGGTGTCACATAAACTTTCAAGGCTCCATTTCATTAGATGTAGAATGAGGACTCTCAAACCTACTTTTTCTCTCCACAGACTCCCTATCACTTTAAGTCTCTTTCAAATCTAATTTTGAATAATCTAAATAGCAGTTCAGTAATAAAGTTGTACTTTTTGCCAAATACATTGCAAGATTCCCTGATTATGCTCAATAAAGATTCATTAAATTAAAAAAGGAAAAAGGATGAATATGAGCAGCGCTTTTTCAAGTTACCCATATTTCAGAAAGGGGAAAATTAAGCAAAAATAATAGAGCTTCTCAGATTCATGACCTCTCTACAAGACTTATGAATTTTATTAACTGTTGATTCATGTGAAACCCAGTATCTGATAACTATGAGTCATGAACAGCAATTAATTAGACTTGTGTCACTCAAAAAGTAGTAGGAGTTAATGCATAACAATGAGAAATCAGTACTATAGGACTCCTTATGAGACTTTGTCATAAATTTGTTTAGTACAGCCCTCTCCATTTGACCTAAGTTTTTATAAGTCCAGTTGTGCCCCATCACCCTTGACCTGGTTAAAACTTCCCCTCCCCATGTGGCTGTTTGACATACAGCCTCGTCTCACTGACTCAAAATCCAACACATCCCTGGGTGTGATAAAACCCAGTAGTCAACATCAAAATCATATTAATAAGTTCCTCCCTTCCCAAATGTTTCCTTTGAAGGAGGCAATCTGTGACCTTAAGAGAAAGCCTAAGGGATAATACACATGGATCTTAACGAAGGCCTAATCCCACAGGACTGTTTTTTGTCTGTCTTCTCCCCTTCTCTCACTTTCACCCCTTTTCTTCCCCTATCTTCTCCCATTCCCCACCACTACCATTCTCCCATTCCCCTGCCCACCACTACCATTGGTTGAGGTCCCTGCTACATCAAGACTTCCCATCGACTGACCTCCTGTTGGCACTTAACTCTTCAGAGACCTATGAATAAACATTTCCTTCTATTTCATGCATTTTGGTTGAACTTCTTTATTATATCTCACCTGACACATACCTAAACCTAAGTCCTCTGTTCCCTCCACCCTCCTGTAAGATCCCTCCTAGACAGTGACTATCTTGATTAAGACCACTCTCAAGAGGGAGCCCTTGAAGCAAATTAGAAAGAAATTGTAATAAATAGACATCACAACTTAATATTGAACTATTAATAAACAATATTAAGACAGTTTTATTTGCACAATAATTACCTCCTACACATTTCTAGTCAATTCCTATTTCCATCACCATACCTACATGTTCATCTGTTTTCAGTTTATGTAGCTTTGTCATTTCTGGACATTTCTAATAAATGTAATAATATGATATATGTCCTTTCATCTGAAAAACATGGTATAAATACAACACATTTTGTTTGCCCACTTACTGGCTGATATACATTTGGGTTCTTTCCAGTTTGGTGCTGCTGTGAATAATACTATTATGATCATTCATATACAAGTCTTCCCATGGACATATGCTTTTATTTTTCTTGAGTAAATACCCAGGAGTGGAAGGATGGGACCATATGGTAGATGCATGTTGTGTGTTTTTTTTTTTTTTAAGAACTGCCAAAATCATTTGCAAAGTAGCTAAGCCATTTTTATTCCCACCAGCAATATATGAGGGTTACTACTTTTCCACATCCTTGCCAACACTTGTTTTATGTCTTTTTAATTATAGCCATTATCATGTATGTGTTGGTATCTCATTGTGTTTTCAGTTGCATTTCCCCAAGTACTAAAAATATTTCACATCTTTTCATGTGCCTATTAGACATTCACAATTTTTCTTTGGTGAAATATCTATTCAACCTTTTGTACATTGTTTACTTAGAATTTTTGTTAAACATTAGTTAGTAAAAGTTCATATTTTCTGGATAAAAATTCTACACTGGACATATGATTTGCAAAAAATATTCCTTGTCTAATTATTTTATGGTGTGTTTTTAAATATAAACCTTTTTAAATGCTCATAAAGTTAAATTCAACTGTGTTTTTGTTCATAGGTTATATTTCAGTACTGAAGCCAAGAAATTTTTGCCTAGCCCAAGGCTATGAAAATTATATGCTAGGTTTTACCCTAGAAATTTTGTAATATTAGCTGTTATATTTACATATGTGGCCCAGTTAATTTTTTATATGCTGTGAGGTAAGGCTCTATGTTCTTTTTTTTTTTTTTCGATAGGTATATTTTATTGTTCCATGACCAGTTGCTGAAAATTCCATCCTTTGGTTTCATGCCAAAAAAAAAAAAAAAATTCAAACAAAAACTAACCAAATTTAAAAGGTTGTTTTTTATATTTTTAATTTTGTTCTATTTATCTGTATTTATACTTATAAGTATATTTTCTTGGTTGCTGTGGCTTGCTTGTAAATTTAGAAATCATATGCTATATATACTCCAGCTTTATTCTTTCTCAATATTACTTTGGCTATTTAAAAGTCATTACATTTACATAATAATTTTAATAACTGACTTGTCAATATCCAACACCATTTTATGCTGATAAAAAATAAATTTTATTGAACTCCAGATCAATTTGGGAAAAAATGGCATCATAAAAGTTATTGATGATTTTAATCTCTAAACATGTGATTCTTAACAGTTTATTTAGACATTTACAAATTTCTCCTAGGATTTTTTTTTGTAGCTTTCATTGAAGTCTTACATTGGTTTAGTTAAATTCAATCCTAAGCATTATTGTTTGTTACTTTTTATAAATAGAATTTTTAAATTAAATTATTTATTTATTCTAAACTGTTAAACATGATGGCAGAATGAAATTCATTTCATGTTACACATATAGAGCACAATTTTTCAAGACACTGATTGTACACAAAGCATTTTCACACCATTTGTGTCCTCATACATGTACTTAGGGTAATGATGTCTAGCTCATTCCACTATCATTCCTATCTCTTCCCCCCCCCCTTTTCTCCCTCCTCTTTTTCCTATCTAAAGTTCCTCCATTCCTCCCATGCTCCCTCCCATTGCCATTTTAAGTCAGCATCCTCACATCAAAGAAAACATTTGGCCTTTGTTTTGGGGGATTGGTTCGCTTCGCTTAGCATTATATTCTCCAGCTTCATCCATTTACCTGCAAATACCATGATTTTATTCTCTTTTAATACTGAATAATGTTACATTGCGTATATATACCAAAGTTTCCCTATCCATTCATCTACTGAAGGGCATCTGGGTTGATTCCACAATTTAGCTACTGTGAATTGTGCTGCTATAAACATCCATGTGGCTGTGTCCCTGTAGTTTGCTGTTTTTATATAGTCCGAGGAGATAGCTGGGTCAAATGGTGGTTCCATTTTCAGTTTTCCAAGGAATCTCCATTCTGCTTTCCATAATGGCTGCACCAATTTGCAGTACCACCAGCAATGTATGAGTGTGCCTTTTCCCCCACATCCTTGCCAACAATTATTGTTGTTTGTATTCTTGAGAGCTGCCATTCTGACTGGAGTGAGATGAAATCTTAGAGTAGTTTTGATTTGCATTTCTCTAATTGCTAGAGATGTTGAACATTTTTTTTTCATGTGTGTTGATTGATTGTATATCCTCTTCTGAGAAGTGTCTGTTCAGTTCCTTGGCCCATTGATTGATTATTTGTTTTTTGGGTGTTAAGGTTTTTGAGTGCTTTATATGTCCTAGAGATTAGTGCTCTATCTGATTTGCATGTAGTAAAGGTTTGCTCCCATTCTGTAGGCTCTCTATTCACCTCACTGATTGTTTCTTTTGCTGAGAAGAAGCTTTTTAGTTTGAATCCATCTCATTTATTTTAATTCTTGCACTATAGGAGTCTTATAAAGGAAGTTGGGGCCTAATCTGACATGATGAAGATTTAGGCCTACTTTTTCTTCTATTAGGTGCAGGATATATGATCTAATTCCTAGGTCCTTGATCCACTTTGAGTTGAGTTTTGTGCATGGTGAGAGATAGAGGTTTAATTTCATGTTGTTACATTTGGATTTCCAGTTTTCCCAGCACCATTTGTTGAAGAGGCTGTCTTTTCTCTTGTGAATGTTTTTGGCACCTTTGTCTAGTATGACATAACTGTATTTATGTGGGTTAGACTCTGTGTCCTCTATTTTGTACCGTTGGTCTACCAGTCTATTTTGGTGCCAATACCATAGTGTTTTTGTTGCTATTGCTCTGTAGTATAGTTTAAGGTCTGGAATAAATAATGCCACCAGCTTCACTCTTCTTGCTAAGGATTGATTTGGCTAATTGAGTCTCTCATTTTTCCAGATGAATTTCATGATTTCTTTTTCTATTTTTATATAAGGAATGTCATTGGAATTTTGATTGGGATTGCATTGAATTTTTATAGTGCTTTTGGTAGTATGGTCATTGTGACTATTAATTCTGCCTATCTAAGAACAAGGTAAATATTTCTGTCTTCTAAGGTCTTCTTTAATTTCTCTCTTTAGTGTGTGGTAGTTTTCGTTGTGGAGATCTTTCACCTCTTTCATTAAGTTTATTTCTAAGTGTCTTTTTTTTTTTTTAGACTGTTGTAAATGGGGCAATTTTCTTAGTTTCTCTTGCAGCAGGTTTGTCACTGATGTACAGAAATGCCTTTGATTTATGGATGTTGATTTTATATTCAGCTACTTTGCTAAATTCATTAGTTCTAGGAGATTTCTGGTAGAATGTTTTGGGCCTTCAAGGTATAGAATCATATCGTCTGCAAATAGTGATAATTTGAGTTCTTCTTTTCCTTTCTGTATCTCTTTAATTTCTTTTGTTTGTCTGATTGCTCTGGCTAGAGTTTCAAGAACTAAGTTAAATAGAAGTAATAACAGAGAGCAGAGGGCATCCCTGTCTTGTTTCAGGTTTTAGAGGGAATACTTTCAATTTTTCTCTACTCGGAATGATGTTGGGGCTTAGCATAGATTGCCTTTACAATGTTGAGGTATGTTCCTATTATCCCTAGTTTTTCTAGTGTTTTGAACATGAAGCGATGCTGTATTTTATCAAATGCCTTCTCATTGTGTATTGAGATGATCATATGATTTTTATCTTTGAGTCTATTGATGTGATGAATTACATTTATTGATTTCCATATGTTGAACCAATCTTACATTCCTGGGATGAACCCTATGTGATCATGATGCACTAGCTTTTTGATATATTTTTGTATTCAATTTGCCAGAATTTTATTGAAAATTTTTGCATCTCTATTCATTAGAAATATTGATCTGAAGTTTTCTTTCTTTGATGTGTCTTTATCTGGTTTTAGAATCAGGGTGATATTGGCCTCATAGAATGTGTTTGGAAGTATTCCCTCTATTCATGAAACGGTTTGAGAAGTATTGGTGTTAGTTCTTCTTTAAGAGTCTTGGTGAACTCAGCTGTGAATCCATCCGGTCTTGGGCTTTTCTTGGTTGGTAGGCTTCTGATGGCATCCTCTATTTCCTTGCTTGCAATTGATCTGTTTAAATTGTGTATATCATCTGATTTAGTTTGAGCATATCATATACCTCTAGAAATTTGTCGATGCTTCAGTATTTTCCATTTTATTGGAGTACAAATGTTCAAAATAGTATCTAATTATCTTCTGTATTTCTGTAGTGTCCATTGTACTATTTCCATTTTTATCACAGATGCTAGTAATTTGAGTTTTCTCTCTCCTTCTTTTTGTTAGCATAGCTAATGGTTTAAAACTTTTATTTATTTTTTCAAAGAACATGCTTTTTGTTTTGTCAATTTTTTCGATTGTTTCTTTTGTTTCAATTTCATTAATTAAGCTCTGATTCTAATTATTTCCTGTCTCCTACTGCTTTGGGATTTGATTTTTTCCTCTCTTTTGAGGTGTTTGAGTTGTAATGTTAGGTTATTTATTTGTTGACTTCTTCTTATTTTAAGAAATGAACTACATGCAATGAACTTTCCTCTTAGAACTGCCTTCATAATGTCCCAGATAATTCGAAATTTTGTATCAGTGTTCTCATTTACTTCTAAGAATTTTTTAAAATATATGTTTATTTTTTAGTTGTATTGAACACAATATATTTATTTTATTTATTTATTTTATGTGGTGCTAAGGATTGAACCCAGGGCTTCACACATGCTAAGCAAGTGCTTTACCGCTGAGCCACAACCCCAGCCCCTCTAAGAATTTTTTAATCTTCTCCTTTATATCTTTTGCAACCCATTATTTATCCAATAGCATATTATTTAGTCTCCAGTTGTTGGAGTAATTTTTATTTTTTTATTTTATCATTGATTTCTAATTTCATTCCATTGTGGTCTGCTAGAATGCAGGATAGTATCTCTACTTTTTTGTATTTACTAATGTTTGCTTTGTAGCATAACATATGGTCTATTTTAGAGATGGATCCATATGCTGCTAAGAAGAAAGTGTATTCACTTGTTGATGGACAATATACTGTTTATGTCAGTTGAGTCCAAGTTATTGCTTGTATCATTGAGTTCAATAGTTTCTTTCTTTAGCTTTTGTTTGGAAGATATATCTAGTGATGAAAGAGGTGTGTTAAAGTCACTCAGAATTATTGTGTTGTGATCTATTTGTTGAACTTGAAAGGAGTTTGAGTGATGAATTTAGTTGCTTCATTGTTTGGGACATATATATTTATAACTGTTATGTCTTATTGATGTATGGTTCCCTTAGCCGTATGAAATGTCCATCTTTATCCCTTTTGATTAACTTTGGCTTGAAGTCTACTTTATTTGATATGAGGATGGAAATCCCTGCTGGCTTACATAGACCATGTGAATGGTATATTTTATCCCAAACTTTCACCTTCAGTCTGTGGGCATCTTTTCCTATGAGGTGAGTCTCTTGAAGGCAACATATTATTGGATCTTTTGTTGTTGTTGTTGTTTTTATCCAATCTACCAGCCTATGTCTTTTGATTGCTGAGTTTAAGCCATTAACATTTAGGTTATTATTGAGATATGATTTGTATTACTGGTAATTTTTGTTTATTTTTGGTATTTAGCTTGATTGGTTTCTCCTTTGGTTGGCTCTTCCTTTATTGTAGTTCTTCCCTTTGCAGCTTTTCATTGTTGTTTTTCATTTCCTCCTCATGGAATATTTTGCCAAGAATGTTCTGTAGTGCAGGCTTTCTTGCTATAAATTCTCTTAGCTTTCATTTATCATGGAAGGTTTTTATTTCATCATCAAATTTGTAGGTTAATTTTGCTGGATATAAGATTCTTGGTTGGCATCAATTATCTTTTAGAGCTTGGTATATGTTGTTCCAGGATCTCCTGGCTTTGAGTCTGGGTTGAAAAATCTTCTGAGATCCTAATTAGTCTTCCCTTATAGGTAATCTGATTTTTCTCTCTTGCAGCCTTTAAAATTCCATCTTTATCTGTATGCTAAGCATTTTCATTATAATGTGTCTTGGTGTAGATCTGTTGTAATTTTGTACATTTGGTGTCCTAAAGGCTTCTTGTATTTGATTTTCCAATTCATTCTTCATGTTTCAGAAATTTTCTGATATTATTTCGTTGAAGAGATTGTGAATGCCCTTGGTTTAAATCTCTGAGTTTTCTCTGTTCCAAAAAATCTTAAATTTGGTATTTTGATGGTAGCCCATAATTCTCAGATGTTCTGTTCATGGTTTCTTACCATCTTCACTGTGAGGTCAACTTTATTTTCAAGATTTGTCTTCCTTGTCTGAGGTTCTTCTTCCATGTGATCTAGTCTATTGGTGATGCTATCTATTGAGTTTTTTAATTGGCTTATTGTTTCTTTCATTTCAAGGATTTATTTATTTTTTTTTAGTATCTCTATCTTTTTCTTGAAGTAATCTCTTGCAACCTGTATATGCTCTCTTATCTCTTTGTTGGAGTGATCAATTTTTGCTTATATCCAATCACTTAGGTCATTCTTTAATTCCCAAATCATTTTAGTTATGTATATTCTGAACTCTTTCTCTGACATTTCACCTACTGCACTATATATGGATTCTATTGTTGTAATGTCTTGGTTTGTTTGGGGCACTTTCCTCCCTTGCGTTTTCATGATGTCTATGTGTCTTCCTCTCTTGCAGTGTAGATCTGAGGTATTACAGTTTCTGCTCTATTGTCTTATAGTGTGCCTTCAGGTTACGGATACCTCACTTTTAATTTAAAGATCAATATTATAGCATTCAATGTACCCAATGTACAGCCATATATCTGTTAGCTTCTATTTTTACATTTACAGTTTTGTCACTATAATCAGAAATGATGAGTTTAGTTATCTTCTACCATATAGTCAATTGGTTTGCATAATGTTTTACCGTTTCTGATAGTGGGAGGGGGGACTGAGGGTTGGCTGAGATGTGTATGAGGTAGGCTGTGAGAATGTGGAAATATTAGATTATATGACTAGTGAGTGAATAATCATAAGAAGTTGGCTGTTATTAGGAGAAACAAGAGATAAGCAACCACATGCAAGACTCACTATTACCTCAACAACAGGATAACTGTTAGCACCCCTACTAGAGAAACATTTGGGGCAGCCAGGCCACAGGGAACTTGGTGACATTTTACTAGGTCCTTATTATTGTCTCTTGATAGAGGCAGTGCTATCCCAGTTTCATGGCGGTGGCGCCTATATGTATCCTGATGTTGGGCTGTGGAGCCACGCTTTGATGAATAAGGAACCCCAGTGTAGGGTGGCTTCCCATGTGGGTGCGGGGTGGCCCTCCCCCAGAACTCCAGGCTGCAATTGTGTGGGGTGGGCAGGCTCTGCCTTCGGAACTCTTGGACTGTGGTGACGTGGGACAGGTCATGAATAGAATTTTTTAAACTACAATTTCAGTGTGTGCATTGAGATTAGATAAAAGTATAATTGATTTTTGTATGTTGATTCCATAATCTGTGAGCATATTAAAATTTTCTTTATCAGTTATATTAGAGATGTATGTGTTTCTGTGTGTAGCTTCCTCAGGATTTTCTCATGGAGCATAATATAGTGTAGGTAGAGATAGTTTAATTCTGTCATTTGAATTTGGATTTTTTAATATTTATTTTTCCTCCTAATGACACTAAATAGACACTAGCACAGTGTTGAATATATACAGTAAAAATGGACACCTTGTCTTTTTTCTAATCTTGGGAATTATCAATCTTTCACCATTAAGTATGACAGTAGGGTTCGTTGGTTGGTTTTGTTTTGGTAGACCCTTTTATTGGTTTGAGAAAATTCTCTTCTATTTCTGGTTTTCTAAATATTTGATAAGAAATGGATGCTGAATTTGTCAATTGCTTTATCTAAATCTATTGAAATGATCTTTTGTTTTAGTCTTTATCAATGTTTTGAATTAGAATAATTAGTATTGCATTTTTATATAAATCCAAAATGATGATGCTATATAATCTATTTTATATATTGCTATCCTCTGTGTGTTAATATTTTGTTCTTGGGATGTATTGTCTGCTTTAGTTTCACAAAGATTCTAGCCTCAAAGAATACATCGTATTGTGTTCTCCTATATTTTCTGAATAACTTGTGAAGAATTATTATATTTTTGTAATATTTGAAAATCTTTACTAGTGTAGTCATCTGAGCATGACTTTTCTTTGTCAGAATATATTTAATTACTAATATAACATTCTGTTTCTTGAGCATTTTTGGTAATTGGTGTCTTTGCAGGAATGAAATTTGCAATTTAGTTTAAATTGTCAACTCATGGGCATACAGTTGTTAATAGTATTCCTTTATAATGTTTTCAATTTCTCAGGGGTTTGTGGTAACATCTCTTTTTTACATGTTTGATTCTAGTGATCTGTTTCTTTCTCTGTCCCCTCTTTCCCTCTCTGTCTTTCCTTATTCACACTTTCTAAGATCTGTTCTTTTTATCAATCTATTCAAAGAACTCACTTCTATATTCATTACTTTTTCTAGAGTTTTTCTGCTTACTATTTTACTAAGTTATACTCTAATTATCATTATTTCTTTCCTTCTGCTTGATTTGAATTTAGTCTTCATTCTTTGATTTCTTAAGGTGAGGAACTAGATTTATTTAAAATATTGTTTCTTTCCTGAGACATTTAAAAATGACAAATTTCTAACTGCTGTATTAATAGCATCTCATCAATTTTGACATGTTGTATTTTTATTTTCCTTTTGTTTAGTCTATTTTTTAACATTTATTTTCCTTTTGTTTAGCCTATTTCTTCTTTGCCCTATAGGTTAACCACAATCATTATGTTTATCATCTGAATATTTGGTGATTTACCTTATGCATTTTTGTGTGACTAATTTAATTCTTTTTCCATTGGAAAATACACCTTGTATGATTTCAATCACTAAATTTATTTGACTGTTTTATGGCTCAGTATATGGTCTATACTGGAATATGTTTCCTGTGGACTTAAAAAAGAATGTGAGTTCTGCTTATATTTGTTGGAGTATGCCATAAATTATCAAGTTGGTTGACAATGCTACTCAAGTCTTTTTTTAAATTTTTATTATTGGTTGTTCAAAACATTACATAGTTCTTGACATATCATATTTCATACATTTGATTCAAGTGGGTCAAGTCTTTTAATACTGGTCCAGTCTGTATTATTACTTGACTTTTGGTAAGGTACTCAGTTACTAATACTTGCATTATGAAATATCCAAATATTATTATGCTGGACATCTCATGTGTTCTTTCCTTTCTGTCAGTTTTTCTTTAGGTAATCTTAAATATCTTTCGATGTGTATTGTGTACTGTATTTGTTTCAATTTTCAATTCTTAACTTAAAATCTTGTTTAATCTGCCACTAATATATGCACCCACCTCTTCTAGAGTTACTGTTTGTATTTTGTATCTTAGACATTTACTCTATACAAATTATATGTGCTTTGAATATAAAATGTGTCTTGCAGAAAGGTATAGAGTATTAAAAGTTCAGTTAGACAGTCTCTGCCATTTCATTGGTATGTTTAGTCCATATATACTTAATGTCATTATTGATATGTTTATATCTGACATTTTGTTGTACAGATTTTATTTGTTTCATAACATGTTTCTTTTCCACTTTTATTGTTTCCACATATATTAAGTAAATATTATAAGGTACAATTTCACCATCTATGTTAATTTTTTATTCAATTTATTGTTTGGCTAATTGTTCAATGTTTCAGCTTATTTCAATTTATGATATTTTATGTCAGATTAATACTAATTCAATTCTACTTAAAATATAAGAACTTTAACAAAGTTCAATTTTCTCGTTCATTCTTTGTATCAGGATTGTTATATACATCTATATGGATTATGAAACCTAAAGCACAGTATTCTAATTACACTTTTGCTTTACATGAACTTTTATCTTTTAAAGAATCACAAAGAAAGAAAAAAGATTATATCTAAAGAAACTTTTATTTTTATCTTTTATATTCAGCTTTTTTGGTTCTCTTAATTTCTTCTTGGATTTTTAAGTTACCATCCTGTGTTATTTCTTTTCAATGTGAAGGATTTGTTATGTTATTTCATGGAAGTCAAATCTAATATTGACAATTTTTTCCCCCATTTTTTAGTTTGCATTTATTTGGTTGTGGATTTCACCTTCAAATTTGAATAAGCATTTTACTGGGTGTAGAATTCTTAGTTCAAAGGTTTATTTGTATTCTTTAACCTTACAAATTAGCATTTCACTGCCTTTATAATCTCATGTTGTCTGATGAGAAGTTGGCTGTTAATTGTGTTGTTTTCTTTACTGGACTTGTCATTTTCATCTTTTGGCTTGAAAGACTTTGGTTTTACACCATTTGACTTTTTGTGTCTATGTGGAGATCTTTGTACTTTTCTTCTTTAGGTCTTTTATAGCTTCTTGGTTAATTAATATTTTCATAATATTAGGTAGATCTTAACAAACCAGTTTTTTCATGTGAGTTTATTTCCCTCTTTTTCTTTTCTTTCCTTTTATGCTGACTATTATACATAGTTATGTACTACATGCTGCCCCACAGGACAGATCTTCAAGTTTCTTTTCTATTTTCCCTAATCATTTTTTTCCTATTCTTAATATCAAATAATTTCTAATGATTTGCAGTATCTGAATTTGAGTACTTTTTCATTAATAGACACTTTGCATTTTGTTTTATGGCTTTGCTTAATTTTCACATCACTGAAATTATTGTTTTGACAATATTATTTAGTTTTATAGTTCTCATTTTAATGATGTTAAACATGTATTTGCTGCTCTAGATATGAATACCAATCATGCCCTTGGATCTAATAATCCTCAAAAGATATTGATATTCCCTTTATTCATAATATTGTTATGTAAGTAAAGTTATCCTTAGGTTTGTTTGGGGAGGGACTAGTTTAAGTACTACTAAATATTCTTTTCATAGTTCTATAAGGTTTATGTTCATAGGATTTGACCACTAACCTAATCAGTGGGTTATAGGTCTGAAAACTGGTCTAGAACTAGAAACTAGACAAAGAATTGCAACTTGTTGTTGTTGTTGACAGAGCTCTCATCACTATCATCATCAATTCTGGATTAATTTTGTTTATAAAAATACACTTATTTTTAAAATAAGGTGTTTCTTCCCACTAGGAACTATTCTATAGTCCCATTCAGGGTATCATTATATTCATTCTTCAAGTCTCCTCAGATCATCTTTGCTATGTCAGTTACTTAGACTTCTCTTGTTTTCCAAGACCTTGAAAATTTTGGGGAGTACTGGTATTCCAGTAGAATATCCTTCAATTGAGATTTTTCTTATACTGTTCTGATAATTATTCTAAAATTATATATTTTTGAGAAGTAGACTACAGAATACCATTTTCATCCTATCAAGATTATAAATTCTTTCAGTGTGGCTTATCACTGTAGATATTAATATTTATCTCCTAGCTGAGGTAGTATTTGACATGTTTTGCCTTTGTGAAATGACCTTTATCCCCCCCCCACCAATCCCCTGCTGCCCATGTTGTACTCATTGGAAGGAAAATGCTATATGCAGCCACATTTAAGAACTGAGGAGCCATTTTTCATGTCCTTCAGGGTGAAGTATTTACATAAATTATTTGGAATTTTTCTGTATAGGAGATTTGGTTCTTATGTGGATTCTTCAGTCTGGCTTCTATCTCTTAGAAAATGTATATCAGACTCATTCTGGCTTGATAACTCATTTCATTTTATTACTGATTAATAGTCTATTGTATGGGTGTGTGGCAGTTTATCCACTCATTTATTGAGGGTCATCTTGGTGATTTTCAGTTTGTGATGGTTATGAATACAGTTGTTATAAACACTTACATACAGGTTTTTGTGTAAATATATATTTTCAGTTCAGTTCAGTATATATCTGGGAAGATATTACTGGATATCATGGTAAAATTATATTATTTAGTTTTGTAAAAATCTACAAACTATCTTCCAAAATGATTCTATGTTTTCCCTTTCCTCCCAGTAGTGAATAAGTATTTCTTTTATTCGTCTTTATCATAGAAATTGATATTGTAAGTGTTTGGATTTTAGGTATTCTAATTAATGAGTAATGGCCCACCAAGAAATTTTTGTGTGCTGGGAATTTGGGTAAAATATAAAAGTTTAAGTGAAGAAATGTTCCATTCTTGCGTGAACTATTGTCAAATTTTTTTCCCTGTGACTGCAAAGAATGATATAGATATACTTTTTTAATAGTGATGTATATATTTTTCGATTAATTCCACTTATTACTGAAATTTGCCTAGGCTTGTGTCTATACTTTGGGATGAATTGACCTGGAATTTTACTTTGAAACTTAATATCTTCACAATAAAAAAGGATTGAAAAACCCAAATAAGTTATGTAATTATTAGTATGTTTGACTACTGGTTTCTAAATATAGTTCTTTCGAATAGGGTTAAAAATAGTATGTAATGATGTAAGCATAGCAGAAATGACATTTTTATTTGTTTCCAATTATATAACATGTAACACTTTCAAATACCAAGATTAATTTTCCCATTTATTTTTCAAGTGCATTGGAAGTGTTAATTATGTATGGGTAAAATGTGTTTAACTTGCCTCCCTGCTTACAGAAAAATGCATTTCAAATAAAATATCTTTCTTGTATCCTATAATCAACACCACTTTTATCTTCAAATTGGATAATTATTAGGCACATATTTAATCGGTACTCTTTGGTTAAAAATGTTCAATATGACCTTAACTTTGAAATTGAAACATATGATTTTTACTATTTATCTGTCCAAATTTTACTATTTAATATTAAATTCTAAAAGTAAATAGATATTTTTTACATTTTTTAAACTCTGCTATATATATTTAAACTATAGTCTCTTCACTGAATTTGAAAGGATTAATTATATCTCAACTTAGTTATTAACAGTGATTTAATCTTTATGAATATGCTTCTCACTTTACATAAAAAGTATTCTTGAAAAATGTGTAAAAGTAACATTTGTGATTTTGAGAACACTAAAAAATAAGTAGTATATAAGTGGAAGGAACACTCAGTTAAAAAATTTGACTGCAACATAGACAATAATCAATATAATAAATGACAAATCATTCTGAAAAAAACAATTTTTCATTTAAATATTTATTTCTTCAAAGTTAGTATTAAAAATTCTTTTTTAAAAAATATTTATTTTTTAGTTTTTTTAATGTGGATACAATATCTTTATTTTATTTTTATGTGGTGTTGAGGATCGACCAAGTGCCCTGCGCATGTCAGGCGAGCGCACTACCACTTGAGCCACATCCCCAGCCCTAGTCTTAAATATTCTAAAATATGACTTTTCTTTTTGGTTCTGGATATTTTAAATACTTTTACTTATTTTCTCAATTTATATCTGATGAAAATGATAATTATAAAATATAAGTAACTTCACCCACATCACTGATATGGAAAGTGATATAAATATATAAAAAGAGTAAAAATCATCCTTTTGTATTAAGAAATAAATTTAACAAGATTTATAGTACATTTTCATGTATATTGTCATTTTAAATAATATTAGTCAAAGCTCAATGAATTACAAAATATAGAGTAAAATCTGGTTACATTACTGTTATCATAATGATGGCACTGAATTTTGCTGGAAAAAGTTTAACAACAAGAAAAAAAATTTCTTCCTTGTATACATTTTTCTCTTTCTTAAAACATTTTAAATGGATTTTCTATTTTCAATAGTATTATTTTATCTTTCTTCAGACCAGCTTTTACCTCTAAGCACTAAAAATCCATACAAAATAACAAAGCAACATATCAAAAAGCCAACAACTTAGCATAAATTTGAAAAACCAATATCTTCCTGTACCCAAAAGAGCGATACCCATAAATGTGAACCTAATATTTGGAATAACTTTTATTCTTAAAAAATTTGCTTATTTGAAGCCAAGGTCTTAGAAGGTGAGGAAATATTTCTGCATCAATCATGGAGTGAAAGAGGTAAGTATTGGGGGTTAGGTCTCAACAAAAAGATTGAGTTCAATACTTTCACTTGGAAGACATAGAGTTCTAAAGGTAAAGGAAAGGGTAAAGAAATTGATGTTTTTTTTTTTTTTTTTCCATGAAGTCTGAAACTCAGGCTTCAAGTCATTTCATTCCTTTAGTAATTAAGTTTAGTATGTGGTTGGTCGACTCCATAGCTCTGGACCCAAAGCGATGCAGAATATCATGGCAGAAGGACATGTCAACCAGGAAGCAGAGAGACAACTCCATTCACCAGTGACAAAATATAAACCCCAAATGCATGCCCCCAGTTACTTATTTCCTCTAGCCATACCCTATCTGCCTACAGTTAGCACCCAGTTCATTTATCTGCGAATTAATCCACTGATTAGGGTTCACTTCTTGTAATCTACTAATTTCAATTGAGGACCCTTCTAGACTTTCCCTGATCCCTTCTCATTTCCTCTTACAGGTATTTCCCCTACAATATTACTTTCATGTCTAATCCTGTCCTGTCATCTGTTTCATAGAATACCCTGTTAATTAAAGACAAATATCCCTACAACATGAAGTAGTAATAGAGACATTTTTACAATAAACGAGTCAAAACAATTTGGAGGAGGAAGTGAAGGTATTGTGAAAGGTCCTCAAGGCTGGGATCTGAGGGTTTCCTCTAGGAACTCTGAGTGACTCCCATCCAAAAGCCAATAGAAAAAATTTTAGCCTCTTCCTTACAGCTGCAAGGACACTTTTTATGTCAACAACAAGTGAACTTGGAAAGCAACTCAAATACCAAATGAGATTGAAATCCTGAACAGAGAGCACTCAGCAAAGCTGAACCAGGACCAGTGACACATGGAAACTATAAGATAATAAATGTGCATTGACTCAAGCTGCCTTGCTTTTGGTAATTTTTCACATTGCATTTAAAAACAATCTACAGTTCTTGTAATTGTTTGGGTTAAAAATTGGTAGAGTAGAACTTATCACAAAAGAATTTACTAGAAATAGAAGAAATAAGATTAATAATAAAACTTAACAAAAACATATAAAATTCTTAGTATGTATGTACCTTATGAAATTGTCTCAGATTTCTACAAATCAATCGTTAAATTTGATAGAGAATGTATAAATCCATTATTATTATAGCAGATTTTATCATGTCTCTTTGAAACAACATGTTTGTTACCAAGTCTAAGAGATAGTCCAAATATTTTGGTTGAGCATTAATAAATTGACTTCCCAGAATTAAAAAAAAAAAAGATATAAGAAAAAAGAAGTTGAAAAAGGAAATAAAAATGAATTCAGAAGACCACATAGATTTTGAAACTACCCCTTAGAGCAAACATGTATTAAATTTATTTTTTTAATGGTGATTCAAATCTTTAAGATGGACAAAACTTTTAGGTTAGTAGTTTTCAGGATTAAAATGCCAGTAATATCATTAGTCTGATTAGCATGGCTAAAAAAGTCTCATTAGATTTTTTTGTCAGCATTTTGTTCAATTCATTTCAATGAAAAGAAAAGTATCTAATTAGAGAATATCTTTCATTATGTAACACTGAATATAAAACAAATTTATCGCCTCTATCACTTACAAATTTTGTTATTGCAATGTCTATAATTTACTTCAAGTAATATTAAATATGTGTGTCAGTTTATTCTGTAATGTTAGGGGAAGTCAATTACTCTACTTCAAAATGTATCCTCTGTGGATGGTTAGGTTATCAGACATGTTAACAATCATTCCATATCTTTCTTAACACCTGAGTCTAACATCGGTTTGTTATTTTTTCAACAAGAAGCCTATTATTTCGTATAATTTAAATTTAAAATAGATTTTCATTGGTGGAATTGAAAGAATTGAGAAATGTCAATGAGCTAAATTTTTTCAAATCAGAATCTATAGAGACCTTTTGCTGCTTCATTAGGGACATCATAAGAAATTTTATTTATGAATGGTCTTCAGTTAAGAGTGATTCTGAGGGTTGGGGATGTGGCTCAAGTGGTAGCACGCTCGCCTGGCATGCTCATGGCATTGGGTTCTATCGTCAACACCACATAAAAATAAAATAAAGATATTGTGTCCACCTAAAAAATATATATATATATATGTATGTATATACATATACATACATATATATATATTTTTTTTTAAAGAATGATTCTAAGTCCCTGACATCAACTGAAAGAGGGAGAATTCCCTGTTCAGAAATGTTGTTGCATGTACTTGGCATTACTATTCCATATAAGGTAGTGTTTATACCACCCAAAGTTATTGCTGAAATTTATTGTTTACTGAATATGTTGATGAAATGACTGCTTCCTAATAAATGCTTTTTAAAAAAACCTATATCTTGGGCAGAATTTAGTAAACCTTCGATTTACTAAGTTTTAAAACCTTGAAATCAGATTGTACAGAATAGCTGAATTTAATCAACTTCATACTTAAAAATTCAAAAATAATTTAATAGATATGCATGACCATATATACGCTTAGGTCAGTTCATCACATCCATCGTGGTTAGGAAAATAATATAAAACCCAAAAGCTAATGGAAACAATGCTGTGGAGTTTCATTAGAAGTTAAGTTTGTACCTGTGTTACATGAAAGGAATCATGAACAAAATAGAACAATTAAAAATGAAGAAAATTGGACATTTACTATAGGAAGTACCATGAAAAACATTTTCATGAGAGAAAACACCTAGAATATTTTAGAAATAGCAAGAAGTGTAAGATAAATGCTCATAGGAGTGCTCAATAAATATTTTTAAATAAAGAAAGGAATGAATGACTGCATTAATGAAGTTGAATTGTTTAAAACCTCGAACATCAAAGTCTCTAATCATTAAGCAGTTTATTTTTTAAAAAAATTGAATTGATTTTTTTAAAAATAAATGACAGCAAAATGTATTACATTTCTTATTACACATACAGAACACAATTTTTCATATCTCTGGTTGTGTATGAAGTATGTTCATACCAATTCCTGTCTTCATACATGTATTTGGATAATGATATCCATCACATTTCACCATTCTTGCTAACCCCCTGCTCCCTCTCTTCCCCTCCCATCCTTCCGTCCTATCTAAAGTTCATCTTTTCCTCCCACGGTCCCCCTCCCTACCCCACTATGAGTCAGTCAGCTTATATCCGAGAAAACATTCAACATTTGTTTTTTGGAGATTGGCTAACTTCACTTAGCATTATCTTTTCCAATGCCATCCGTTTACCTGCAAATGCCATGATTTTATTCTCTCTTATTGCTAAGTAAAATTACATTGTGTATATATGCCACATTTTTTTATCCATTCCTCTACTGAAGGGCATCTAGTTTGGCTCCACAGTTTAGCTATTGTGAATTGTGCTGCTATAAACATTGATATGTCTGTGTCCCTGTATTATGCTGTTTTTAAGTCCTTTGGATATAGACAGAGGAGAGGGATAGCTGGGTCAAATGGTGGTCCCATTCCCAGTTTCTTCTTAGCAAAAGAAACAATCTGTGAGGTGAATAGAGAGCCTACATTTTGGGAGCAAATCCTTACCCTTCACACATCAGATAGAGCACTAATCTCTAGGATATATAAAGAACTCAAAAAACTAAGCACCCAAAAAACAAATAACCCAATCAATAAAATGGTCCAAGGAACTGAATAGAGACTTCTCAGAAGATAATATGCAATCAATCAACAAATATATGAAAAAATGTTCATTGTCTCTAGCAATTAGAGAAATGCAAATCAAAACTACTCTAAGATATCATCTCACTACAGTCAGAATGACACCTATTATGAAGACAAACAACAATAAGTGTTGGCGAGGATGTGGGGGGGGAGGCACACTCATACATTGCTAGTGGGACTGCAAATTGGTGCAGCCAATATGGAATGCAGTATGGAGATTCATTAAGCATTTTCTTAGGAGAGAATATAGTTAAGTTTTTCAATAAGCACATAATTAGACCAGATGTATCTGACCTGTATTAAATCACTAAAAGTTTATGTAGATTAATCTGGATGAATACAAAAGAAAGAACTGGAGTACAAAGTAATAGTGGGTGGGAGAGGGAACATAGAATGAGACCATAGATATAAAATCAGATGATAGAATAAGAAGTAAACAAGGTCTGGAAGTAAAATATAGATAGAGAAAAGTATTAGAAACATTTTTAAGGGTTTATTATGTGAGAGCACTATTTTAAGTGATTTAGCTGTCAGGTCTCAATTACCCCTATTAAACATCCTATAGGACAGATACTGTTATTACTCTCCTTTTTCAGATACTTCACCCATAGAATGGAGAGTTTAGAGGTGCAGTAATTAATGGGGTTAGAATTCAAATGTGAGTAGTCATTATCTGAGTAGACTTCAGAGATCATAGTCTTAAACATGGCAGTATATGAATCAATATGCTTGACTAAAGGTTCAGTGTCAAATAGGGAAAACACATACACACACACACACACAAACACAATGCAAGTTGACATTAAGTTTTTATTGTGGACAACTGAGATAATTAGAATATAATTAAGGGTGGTAAGTTAAATCTGTGTAGTTATTTAAAAATATGTTATTCATGTGATAAAGAGTACAGAAAGAAGTATCAAATAGTTATTGGTAGAGAGACGGTGAGTTTGATTTTGCAACATTTTGCTTGGAGTAAGCATTGAATTCAGTGCTCAGTATATATCAGGAAATGCACTATGAAAATAATGTTGGGGGTAGTTGGAAACAAGAACCCAAACAATTGGAAGGCTTATGTCACTTTGCATTTAGATATAAAATGTATAAGATTAGTAAATGGTGTTAGCAAGAAAAGCTTCCTAAAAAAGGTAATATAATAATTTAATATTTAAGAACTTTTTTCTTCTAGCTCTTTATTCTATATATAAATGCATAGAAAAGACATGTGAATCAAATACCCAATTTTTCACCCGAATTCTTCTGTTAATGACATCATATATTTTTTGTTTCAAGTAGGCAGAGGCAATATTTACTTTAAAAATGCTATTTTCTTTTATTTATAACCCTTGTTCAACAATATAGTCTGTGAAATATTTTATAGGTTCACTAGTTCAAAAACTTCATTTGCAAGTAGTTTAGAATTTGTTACACAATTTATCAATTTTAAAGTGATAGATAGAAGTAAATGAAAAGAACAAAAGTGTAGTTGCTGACATTCAGAAGCTGGCCTGGCACTTTTGGCAAGGCCATGTTATTCTCTTTTAGACATAAATAATCTCAAGAATCCCAACCTCCGAAACGGTTATTCTAAGACAATGATATAATGAGACAAAGTAAAGTCACTTCATAATTTTCTCTAAGCAGAAACAACAGCAAGTTTCTTCTGCCACCCACAAAAATACCAACTGCCCCATCATTCAGTCAAAATGCGTTACTGCTCCTTTTTTTTCTTTACTGATTATAAATCTATTCTTGTATGAGTCTTCCTTGACTCATACAAGAATAAATTTATAAATCTCGTAAGATTTATTGCAGTATACAATTGTAAATTTGTTCCCATTTTCTGGTAGCATCCAGTCTATAGTAACCCCCACATCTTTAGAGCCTCCTCCAAATCACCTCACCCAAACCAACTACTATGAACAATTATTTTTAACACTGTTTTGCTGAGATACTCCATGTTTTCCATAGCATATATTCTTCCCTGCAGCAATGAGTAATAAATGCTTTGTCATTGACGTAAAACGAGGACCAATTTATTCTTCAGACATTCTTTTAACACAATTGAATACTTGTAAATGATTGGCACTTTCTTAGTCTTTGGGAATATAAAGATGGTAAACTTTTTGATCTCTCATCACCTAAAGAATTCATGGCTAATGACTGAATGTGAGGAAAAATAACCAATTGGATTAGTGCTATTCTGTAAGATATTGAAGCACAGAATGCCATGGCTTTATTTCTGACTCTGGGGTTTATGCTTGTCTGAAAAGTGGGGAAGAGCTTTAATAAAGGCCTTGAAGGATAAACAGCATTCTTCTGGTCATATTCAGGGTGAAAACAAAGTCAACCTCGAACTTAATTTCTTTTGAATACAGAATACATTTTTGCAGAAAGAACTATACCATTCTGCCCATTGACATTCTTTCATGACATTACTTGTATCTTTTGATCTGCCTTATATTATGTTTTAAAAGACGAAACATAACTTAATAATGTAAGTTACATTATTTTTAAAAGATTAAACATAATAAGTAACCTTATTTTAGGGAGAAGAGAAAATATCAGCAAAATAGTATTATGTTTACACAAGAAAATTTCATTATAAAATTTTATTGAAGACAGTTGGAGACCAAATTTGGAGTCTCATAATTTTATTAGAATAAATGCATATTATTAGATTGTTTGAATTTAGGGCCTCAACTATATGATCTCTGTTGGGTTAATAGTACATGTAATAAATAGAATGATATTTTATTCAATGAAACTGATTAATAATCATCAAATTATTAACACCTTATCAGTTCTGTGTCTGAAAAGCCACCATTTAAATATCTTTCATCTACATCTAAAGATTGAGGTACACTCGTTTAAACAATCCTCTCTAGAATGCCAGGGGAAGGAAACATCTTATTCCATTAGCCTCTCATTTATTGATATGTCATTTTATCTTAGGGATTAATACATTTTAGAAATTTCAGATTCACATGCTGAAATTTCTATTAGAGTTGTGCATTTGTGTTTGGTAAAGCTCAAAAACATCATTGACTTTTGGTTTGGACTATATAGTTTTGCTACATTTTTATGTCTTTAGAAAAGTCCAGAGAGGATTGTTGTGGTTTGGTTCTTAAGTGTCTTCTGTGTCCCAGATGCTAATGAGCTTGGTCATGAGCCTGTGGCAATACTGGGAGGTGGTAGAACCTTCCTGAAGGTTCCCCAGGGTCAGTGGAAGAAAGCCAGACCATCAGAGGCAAGCCCTTGAAGGGGAAATTGGGATCCCAGACAATTTCTCTCTCCTTGCTTCCCAGCTGCCATGAGATGAGCAGATTTTCTCTTCCACAGGTGCCCAGCATGCCTGCAGGTATAGGGTCAAGGCTAGGGGGCCAAGCAGAACATCTGAAACTGTGATCCAAATCCATATAAATGTTTATCTCAGGTATTTTTTGACAGTAATAGAAACATGATTAAGATAAGGAACTAGAGAATTCCTTCATTTTATTCTTTAATGTGCAAGAAATACTTTAGTTTTGGAACTAAGTTAAAGGGTCATTAGTCTGAGAATTCAAAATTCCCCTTGATTTTAGTGAAACATAATATCAATAGCTTAGGTCTAACAACTAAAAGACATAACTAAAGAAGCATGTCATTCTTTGAATTTCTATCATCAAGGAATTGATCCCTAAAAGACCACATACTACCTCAAGCATTACTTGAAATCTAGTTTTAAAGTAATGTATTTTAGAAATATGAAACAGGATAAATGCATTAGAGAGAAATGTGGAGAACTTTAAGGTTATCAAAAAGGAAGAAAAAGTATATCCTGCACATAGACACACAATGACCCACTCAAATCCATATAAACTCAATGTTCACCATGTTCTTCAAAATGGACAAGAGTCTGTCCTGACCCCAAGCACCTCCATACTCCTCTTTTTACTCTTATTTTTTTCTTTTAAATTCCATGAGCAATACAGATGAGAAAACAAAAACATAAAATCTTATAGAATCTTCTCTTTTCCCTAACCAAAAGTTAACCACTATTACAATTTTGATTTAACCTGGTGCAGTGTTTCCCTGTAATCCCAGCCATTTGGGAGGCTGAGGCAGGAAACTGGCAAGTTCAGGGGTAGCCTCAGCAACTTCAAGACCCTAAATCAAAATAAAAAATAAAATAAGAAAAACTGGGGGTTGGGTACAGCTCAATGCTAGAATGGCTCTAGGTTCAATCCTCAATTTTACACACACACACACACACACACACACACACACACACATTTTGATTTATGTTTCCTAGAACTTTTTAAAATTTAAATGTGATAAACTTTACAATGGCTATATAGTCTAAATTATCATTGCACTGCCATAATACGATGTTACTGTTTGTTTATTATTTAGAAATTTTCTATTGCTGGAGATTTTGTTTGCTTTCCATTTTTATTAATAAGTTTGATGGATACTGCTGTTTACACATGTTTGTGTCTTATCCCCTCTTTTTTCTACAGGAAATATTCTTAGAAATTGAATTATCATGCCAAAAAACCTTGGACATTTTAAGGCTCTTGCTGTCTGTTGTCATTTTACTATAGATACAAGAATACCAATTTAATACTTTGTGTATCTGATTATTTTTATATGCATGGCAATGCTAGATATTATCTGGTGATATTTCTAAAATTCATGAATACATTATATAACACTTCCTTACATGGATGATTTGTGATTCTAAAGAACAAATAGTGAACCAAAAATAATTATTTTCCAAACTTCTGGAATCCATTACTGTCTATAATGTAGAATTTCTAAAGAGATACATTGCCCCACAATCAAGCAATATTTTCTTAAATAATTATGTAGAAACTAATTATTTAACTACTTTTGCTATTAATTCAAAGTAATTTTTATTTCATTATTTAGCAATATGTTGTCATAAAATTATATTAGTCCTTAACTATTCTCATATTTGTACAGTATGTCAATTCTTTCAAATTGTCCTCATCCAAATTATAGTGATTTTCTCAAAAACTAAAAAGGGCTGAGGGAGAGGTATATTGCTCAGATGGTTAGTTAATGGCAAAGTAAAGTAACTTAATTTACAACATGATGACTCACAAACCAGATGCAAAATTCAACAAATTTAGCTAGTTTTAAGAAGAGTCAAGTTTAACTACTAAGAGTTCACCTACCTGATTTCATGTTGATTTTTTAATATATATAAAGGTTTTGAAATAAAAGTCTCTATATAACCTACATAAATATATCTTCTTTCTTGTCTAGCTCTGAAAAATTATAATCAAATATAATCAGTTGTGTTTTGAGGTTTTTTATCCAGTTAAATGTAGGCACAGGCAGAAAATTTGTTTGTTTTTTACAGAAACTTTACATATTGAGGTAATATAGGGATAAACAAATTCATAATCAACTTTATCTTAGAAGCAACCTTCCACTTAAAAAATGTTTTCTGGTTCAATTTTCAGAATTGTAATATTGGATTTACATATTAAATGAAAACATTTTCTTTAAAAACATAGTGGGAAAAAATCAGAGATGACTCAGAGTTATTCATTTATATCCTATTCTCCTGAACTTGCTTTATGTCATCTGGCATTTATTTTTGTTTTAAGATTACACATCTGAAGTTAGTATGATTCTAACATCAGTAAAATTAACCTTTCCTCCTCCTTGGAAACTTGAAATATTTTAAATCTAGAAATGTTTTTAAGCATATGACTGACTACTCATTTCTGCTTATTAATTGTACAACTGAACCATCAGCCTTTTCCACTTTGAATTTCATGCATTTTTTTTCTTTTCTACCTCTGATTATCATTACTGTTTATTTGATGTTTTCTTCTTTGAAAATGACTATTATTGAAAAGTTATATTTCTCTACTGTATTACTCATGTCTCCTATGAAATCATGTGTACTTTTCTCATTAGAATGGAACACTCTCATCTATCTCTTGTAATTGGGATATCTACAAAGTTCATTCTGCATTTTGCTTCTTGCTGTAACAATAGGACTTGGTCTATGTTAGTTTTCATTGCTGTGTAGATTTTCTTATTTAGTTAATATCATCACCTCCTTTACCTTCAACAGTTTTACCAAGACATTGTATACTTTATATACATTTACAATATAGATATTTTTTAAGAATAATTTTTTATTATTAGTTGTTCAAAACACTACATAGTTCTTGACATATCATATTTCATACATTTGATTCAAGTGGGTTATGAACTCCCATTTTTTCCCCGTATACAGATTGCAGAATCACATCGGTTACACATCCACGTTTTTACATACTGCCATACTAGTGTCTGTTGTATTCTGCTGCCTTTCAATATAGATATTTTAGTAGAAATATTTCTCTCACTTCCTCCAATGAATATATGTTTTTATTTTTGGTGGTGTACAAAATATTTTCATGAGTCTTAGATTTTTTTCTCTTCAGATTTACTGAATATTAAGCATGGCTTAATATTGTTGTTCCAGAGATGGTAGGAACTCTATGTCAAAGCCCATTATCATTTGGTCTTTTGCAACATGAAGAGTTCTACAATTGGCTCGATCCAGAGGAGAGGCTCTGTGGAGGGGCTGCCATTAACCTCCAGTTGTTTGGTCCCTGGCAGTTTTCATCTATCAAAAGCAGGATGAAGACTGAGAGAAGTTGTAGGTCCTCTGTTCCATTTTCAGTGAGGTTAGTCAAACTAAGAAAGACTGAAGATTGGAGAGAGGAGAGAATAACAGAAACCTTCTCCATGGAATTGTTCATATAAAAGAAATCTGAGAGGATTTTGTTATGTTAGGGTTTTTTTTTGGCTGAAAATTGTTTGCTCTAAAAATATTATCAGTACAATTAATTATCATGGAAAATAGTATTTCTAATTTTCGATCTATGCATCTTTCCAAAACCTCAGCTGTATGATGTTCAATCTTTTGAATTAATTAAGGAATAGGAGTCTAGCTCAAAGCTGTATACATCTGCCAGGTTTATTTGCCTTGCCTTGGAATTATATTTCAGATTCTTTTCAGTTATATGAGAGTTTAAGGATCTTGTAAACTTTTAAAAAAATTATTTATTTTGTTTTGTTCTTTGAAAGGAGGAGCTAACTTAATTTTCTTGAATAGCATTGAATCTCTCATTTAATATTTCGATAGTGATCTCTCAGTGAGCATTGAAGCATGCCCTGCTTTGCACAGACGGTTAATGTTTGTTAATAAGTTCTCCAGTTCCTTCTCCTACTATGCTGAGCAATCATTGTAATGTTGTTCTGCACTGGAAAAACTTGATAAAATAGAGAGAGGAAAGCATTTTCCTTGATCTTTTCCTATGGCATATATCAGCTGGTTGGACAGGCTGAGGGTGAATCTAGGATGAATGATACCCTTTCAAGGTAACCATTATGACCAGTTTGGGAGAAGTTTACCTTGTAACTGTGCAAAGAAGTTATTCCTTCATTGCATACTTCCTCCAAATTGGTAAAATGGTAGATTATGAACAGTGGTTTCAAACTGGTCAAGATTCAGTCCAACACAGATAGCTTCTGACCAGCCAAAGTATACTACAGAAGTATAAATAACTATTACAGTATATGGTTTAAGCAACATTCAAAGATGTTGGAAGCCTCAAATGAACTATGGGTGTTTCTAAGTGGAGGTGTACTCCCAGAGAATGAACTCTAGGTATAATCTCACTGATCTGAGACAGCTTCGTTGTTGGCAAACCTCCTGTGATACTGAAGAAATTTATTGTGATACTGCACAATTTATTCGCTCAGACAGCCCTAAGTTCAAAGGGAACTCCCCAGAGCCTGAGAGAGATACCAGTGCCCCAACTAGCCTTGAGGCACCAGCTGCCTGCAGGAGGAAGAATTACTGTGCAAGTGGTAAGTCCCCAGTCAGACCAACTTCCCCACAGCCTCTGGCTTCTTTTTTACCTTGAAGAATTATTCCTCACAATAAATTCCTTTGGTGTGTTTCACTATAAATAAAGCATTCCTGGGCTTTTCCCCTTTGTTAGGATCAGACCCATCAGGACTTTTCCACCCATCAAGCCCGTACTTTAAAAAATTTTTTTCCATGTCTTTTGCTTTATTTCTTGATATCACTTTTTTTTAACTTTTATTTCCAGCTGGCCCACACCTCTGGGGTTACTTATTGCCTCAGTGCTCAGAATGAAGGTGGCGCAAACATGGATTGTGTGGCCAGAAAACTCCTTAGAGGTATAAGATCCGAGGCAAAAGTAAGAATAACAATGACATAAAGATGTAATGTTTTGAACAACCAATAAAAAAAAATTTTTAAAATGAAATAAAATGTAAAGCAAAAAAATAAATAAAAAGATGTATTTTCATTGAAATAGGAAAGTGTATGTGAAGAAGCAAAAATAAATTAATAAATAGCAAAACAAGCAAACAAACTATGAAGAGCATTAGCAAGGTTCTGTGATAAGGATAGAAATAAACATAAAGGGAACAACAGAAGAAAACAGCCTTGACTCAATGAAGGAGTCTCACAATCACCATAGTTTCTATAGGCTTTTGTGTTACAAGTTTGACAGAGGACTCCATTTAGACAATGCAAGAACTCAAGCTCTTCATTCTGAAATAGACAAAAGTAAGTTTCAAAAACAGCAGAAAGAAGACAGCATCTGTCTCTTTTCAGTTGATGTTTCCACATAGGCCCAGGAAACAGACTGAAGCTAAGAGCACCTGTGTTCCTTAGAATGCTATAAACTGTCTCATTTTTTTTTCTTCCAAAGCTCATTGCTTTCTATTTCCGACCCATCATCAGATCAAGATTTATCATTAAATTTATCATCATTTGTCATGATGATTACTATTATGTATTATTAGGCTCTCTATCACCAACAACACATCATTTGGGCTCCATTTTTTTTTTTTTTTTACCTAAAGCTTCTACTATTTACAAAATGTAAATGTTTATTAGTGCTTCAGAAGGAGACAGCACTGAGCTCCATTCAGCAATTTGTTCAAACTTAAAATGGCTCTGTTTGCATTTCCTACTCACTGCTTTAAAGCAGAAAAGATGAACAATGCAGGTTTAAATGGTGTGTGTGTGGTGGTGGGGGGCGGAGGATATTCTTTTCTTAAGCCTATAAAAAGCAGGCTTTTTGCAGAATATATCCAAAGTATATAAAATCTTAATAGAATGGCACTACAACTATTGTTTGAATCTCTTACTCCAACTGGTAGAGACAGCATGGTGGAAAGGAAATAAAACTGGGTTCAGGGTTGAAGGGTCCAAGTTCTACTAGTAGCCTGAAGCTTTTATGTGAATGTGGGCAAGGTACTACTTTTGCTGGGTCATTTTATAAAATGTTCAGCCTTTAATGTTGAGCTCTCAGGTTGTTCCAGCTTTTAAAGTTTTTTTCTACATTAGGTTCAAGGACAGTAGTTTATTTAAGCGAAATAAGGTAAAAACCAACAAAACCATGCTGATGATTAAGTGGTTGCTCAAACTTGGATTCTAATCTCCAGAACATGTGTGTACAGATAATTTTTGTCTCATCTAAAAAGAGAGGAAAAATTACTGAATTTCATTAGTTGAATTTTTAATTATAAGTTGGTGGTAGCTTAAAAAGCTTTGAAGAATAAGTGTTCATAAAGCGACCAGTAGAGATTATTCTGATTGCTTCCTCCTGAGGCTGTCAGGGCAGCTTTTTAATTGACCATCACTTAAATAAAATAAAAAGACCAAAACTCAAAATCTTCGAGTCTTTAACTTTTGACAGGCAATCCATCCCAACACAGAGGTGGCATTTTTATAGCCTGAAATTTTTTAGATTCTGTACATTTGATGATTAGATTAGTCTCTAAGATTTTTCAATTTTTCATACCCTATCATGAAACTATTTCATCTATCTCGAAGAAGTTATGAAAGTTTCATGTCATAAAAGTAATGTTGAAACCATATGTATAGAAACTGTATATTAACTAGCTACTTTTATATTAAAACTTCAGATACCTCAGTTGTTTTATATATATATCGGTTTTTAATTTGTGCATCCAGGTTTTGTTGCCCCAAATGAAAACATTATAATAACTGCCTGTTTTTTAATGGAGATATTAAGTCATGTCCATCAGATGATAAAATCTTTCTCCAGAATACAAAATCAGAATCTTTCCCAGGAATGAGACGGCCTTTTCCCCTTTATTCTCTCCAGGATTTGCAGCAACTTTTCTAAGATAAATGCATATTTGTAGTAAGAATGGAATTCTAATAAATAGATCAATTCTGGAATTTTGTTAACAAATTTGTATATTCCACTTGTGGCGCTTTGGAAATGTGGCACAATAGAAAGAGCTGTGGGACTGGAAATCAAGCTCAATGCAATAGTTAAAGGCCTGACAATTTTTACTTCTTAACATTGTGATACTCTCTTTGTTCTTCCGAGTCTTAGTTTCTTTTTATATATAACATGAGAAGATGAAACAACTAACCTTTAAGGTTATTTTTGGTTATGATTTCTCTCATTAATCAACCAGGTTCAACATTTATTTGCACTCACTGAATGTTAAGGGAACCAAAGTAAACCTTTCAAAGTTAAGTTTGACTTAGAGAATTTTCAATAAAAATTTTTGATCAGTTCTCAGAGATGATAGTGATTGAGTTGTGGACCATCCAAGTCCTGCATGGGTGATGAAACATGCAAATAAAATCTTCTCAATATATTTTAATTCCATGTCTTTTGTTGGCATATCCACAAATTGCCACATTATCATGTACTTCCTACTCTCTGGAAGTGACCAGCTACAGTCCATATATCAATATCAGAAGAAAAATTTTGTTACCTCTTTGGCACCAAGGAGAGCAAGAGGGAGCAGAAACTGAAGAGACTGAGAGTGTAGTTAAGCATGGTTGTTGACAATCCTTGCAACATCCCTGGCCTGGGCAGCCAAAGAACAAGAACCCTTCTCTCAGTGACAGGCAACTAATACCCCAAATAGAAATAAGAAAGAATCTCTTTATTATCTTAACTTTAAAATATGATTACTAAGGACATTTATTAGTAAATTTATATTCTGTTCTATAAATTGCATATTTCCTATTGAACATGTTCTTTTTTGTGGGGTTGGGCTGGAGATCAAACCCAGGGCCTTGCACATGCCAGGCAAGTGCAGTACCATTGAGCTACATTCCTAGTCTTGCCTTATAGTCTTTATCAGTTTTTTTGCTCTTTATTCTATTTTGCAAACATTTTTCTAGCTTTTGATAATAATTTTTATATTGTTTGATCTTTCCAGTGTTAAGTATCATGTTGTCAATATTTCATTTAATAGTTTAGA
The DNA here is from genome assembly GCF_964194105.1 of Spermophilus citellus. Classification (NCBI taxonomy): domain Eukaryota; kingdom Metazoa; phylum Chordata; class Mammalia; order Rodentia; family Sciuridae; genus Spermophilus; species Spermophilus citellus. Next base: position 73,914,392 of record NC_138193.1, on the reverse strand, counting down.
AATCACTTCCCCCAACCAACCTAGATGCCCTTCAATAGATGAATGGATAAAAAAAAATGTGGCATCTATACACAATGGAGTACTACGCAGCACTAAAAAATGACAAACTGATAGAATTTGCAGGGAAATGGATGGCATTAGAGCAGATTATGCTAAGTGAAGCTAGCCAATCCTTAAAAAACAAATGCCAAATGTCTTCTTTGATATAAAGAGAGCAACTAAGAACAGAACAGGGAGGAAGAGCTTGAGGAAAAGATTAACATTAAATAAAGACGAGTGGGGGAAGAGAAAGGGAGAGAGAAGGGAAAGCATATGGAAATGGTAGGAGACCCTCAATGTTACACAAAATTACATAGAAGAGGTTGTGAGGGGAAAGGGGGGGAAACAAGGGAGAGAATTGAACAACAACAGATGAGGTAGAGAGGGAAGATGGGAGGGGAGGGGAGGGGGGATAGTAGGGGATAGGAAGGGTAGCAGAATACAACAGTCACTAATATGCCATTATGTAAAAATGTGAGTGTGTAACCGATGTGATTCTGCAATTTGTATTTGGGGTAAAAATGGGAGTTCATAACCCAATTGAGTCAAATGTATGAAAGATGATATATCATGAGCTTTGTAATGTTTTGAACAACCAATAAAAAAAAAGAAATCACTTCCCCCCCAAGATATACAAACCTTAAATGTTAATGAGTTTATCAAAAATAAATGTAAAGGCTTTAGTCTTTCATATATCTGAACTTTTACAAGGGGCTAGTAATTGAGTTTCTAATTAGAATATTTTCTCCCTAAAAACTAATTTTCTTAATATTTTCATTAATTGATTCCTTCACTTCTAAATGTATTAATATCATGAAGTAAACATTATTAACATATTCAGGTTTGCTCCATGATCATCTTCCTTGTCATTAAATTGGGGCTGTGTGTATGTACATATGTGATCACTATGTCACGCAATACTCTTATTGACTTCAAATGTGTTCAAATGTTAGTGAAGCAAATTTCAATTCAATTGACCTTTTTATAACGATATCCAGTCTTCTACTTAACATGATATAGCTATGTAATTTTTTTCAAATTATCTTTCAAACTTTATGGCAGTTCTTAAGTTTTTTTTTTTTTTTCCCCTTTGGTACGGGGGATTGAATTCAGGGGCACTTGGCCACTGAGCCACATTGCCAGCCCTATTTTGTATTTTATTTAGAGACAGGATCTTACTGAGTTGCTTAGTGCCTCCCTTTTGCTGAGGATGGCTTTGAACTCATGATCCTTCTGCCTCAGCCTCCCAAGCCTCTGAGACTACAGGTGTGCGCCATAGTGCCTGGCAGTTTTTGTTATAATTTTTCACATTTTTATTAGTTACTTTAATTACGTGGTTTATTGCCTCATCCTTGTTTTATTTCCTGAGCTGTCACAGTTTTGGTTGCGTTCCCACTTGGGCAGTTACATCTGCAGTCTTCCCCTTAGTACTTTCATGAAGTCCTTCCCCTTCCATTTAGTGAGCCACATCCTCTCTTGCCCTTGTGGAGGCTCTGTATCATCTAGACAGTGTGCTGGGATACTCTAAAAATATAGTGGCAGTTAGATCTTGTCTTCAAATCTCAATTTTTGGAACAGTTGGAGGTAGGGAAGAAAAATGCCCCAAGAGTATCAGCAGGAAAGTGGGTATTGATGAACGTACAGGGAGAAGCATGATTAATACTTTGAATTAAAAGTCTAATAAATAGGTAGATAGGGAATGTACAACATTTTTGCATAATCCTCTATAACTTATAATCTAGGAGACTGATAATATTCTAATGCTATTTTAATTGATTTTGCCAGATTTCTACAAATGGGTATGGTTTTCCACTTTTCCTATAGCCTTTCAATTTAATTTGATGCAGTTTTACTGCTTTAGGTTTAGCAATTGTGATAAAATATTAATATGTACTTGATTTAAAAGTTCAAAGATTAAAATAATAAATTTGTTTACCAATTATGTTCTCTTAATTTCACTTTCGTTGTCAGAGGTAATTACTATTCACAGTTTGCTTTGTGAGCTGAATTGTCTTTTCAGCAATATACACACAAACTATTGCATTGTTATTCTGCATGTGAATATACGATACTGTGTTTAGAGATTTAGATATTTTCTGATTTTTTAGTTTTACAACATCAAAGCACTAACTAACCACAGATGGATTTGTTTTATCATAGAGGATGCATTTTATTAATTTTAACAGAGACTATCTAATGGCCTTCCAGAATGGCTATTCTAATTTACACATATACCAGCAGTCTATTTTCGCTTACACATACAAATATTGCGTATTTTATTCTGTTTCTTTTTGCCAATTGGGTCTCAGGTGTACTCAATATTGTTAAGCCAGATACTTGATTTCCAACATATTCTACTCATTGGTCACATTTAAAAAATAATTTATTTAAAGTTAGTTATTTCTAATAATTCAGTAAACATTTGTGAAGAAACCATTTAAAACATGTTATGAACTTGACAAAAAACCTAGATTTGGTTGCTCTTACAAATGTGACAGGTGAAAAATTATATCACATTTTTAAAAAATTACATTTCCCTGGCTTCTGGCTTTCCTCACCAAATATTTTGTGTGTGTGTGTCTTACAATTTAAATTTCTCTTCATAGAATTAGCTTTTCATATGCTTTACTGTTTTTATTGTTATATTAATTTGTAAGAGTTTATACATAAGAGAGTAATCTTTTGAAGATACTTCCCTTTCCTATCTTTAAATTTTATTTACAACATCTTTAGTTACCCCATTATTTCAGTGCATTCAATTTTGTTAGCTGTGGGAGAGTAATGTTTACTGTTCATCTAATCTGTATCTCTTCCTGCATTTTACAGTGTCTCATGCAGCTAAATGTAGATGTGTGACTGAGTTCTGGTTAAGTATTATATGCACCAGATCCATCCCCCTTATCAAAATCTGTCATGTATGATCCTCCATATTGTTTTCTAGTTGGGTAGAATGGAGACTACTCCCTTGGTGGCCTAGGAAGCCCTTATGTCATAAAGCAGAGCTACAACATGGAAGGAACCTGAGAATGTGAATCAACTCTTGGAAGAAGAATAATGTGGTGTTAAGTAAGAAATGAAAGTTGGTGTCTCATCCTACCAAAGGTTTGGAGCTTGTTTGTTCCTGCAGGTAGTGTTAACCTATTTACTACACAATCTGTTTATATAAATGTGTATACCCTGGGACACACATACACATATGCGTGATTTTAAGTATCTTTAAATGAAAGGGAATAAATAGGTTGATGTAATTCCTAATAATTTTATAGTTTTCTTTGGTTTTTAATTGATCTGGAATTATTTTGAAATAGGAAAACGATTAAATATTATTCCAATAGATACTCAATTTTCCCCATACCACTTATTCAATTGCCCATATTTTCCTACTGATTTGAAATAGTATTTGAATACTAAATTTCCATGAATATGATATTCTGTTTCTAGGCTCTCCATTCTTCCTTTTATTTGTCCTTATTAGTTATACATGACAGTAGAATGTATTTTGACATATTATACCTATATGTAGTATAACTTCTCATTCTTCTGGTTGTACATGATGTTGTTCTGGTTGTACATTATTCGTGTAATCATATATTCACATAAGATAGTAGTATCTCCTTCATTCTAGTATCTTTCCTATTCCCCTTCCCATGGATTTTTTCATGTGTTCCTATTCTGATGCCACAAAGTTGTAATTACTGTATCTTTAAGATGTTTTTAAGTCTGGTAAGGAGTCTTCTTTTTATAAGCCTCATATTCTCATAAGTTGTTTAGTTATTATTGTATATTAATTTCTATATATGAATTATAGAGTCATTTAGTTGAATTCTCTAAAAAATGATGAAAACATTTTCTTTGGGGTTATAAAAACTTCATTTTGATGGAAAATTAACATCTTTAAAATATACATTTTCCATTTGACTTTTTGATGTGTCTCTCTGTATTCAATGAATTATCTAAAATTCTGGTTAGAATGATATTTCCTATTCCGAAGGTCTCCTACCATTTCCGTATGCTTTCCCTTCTCTCTCCGTTTCTCTCCCACCATTGTCTTTGTTTACTGTAGTCTTTTCCTCATGCTCTTCCTTCCTGTTCTGTTCTTAGTTGCTCTCTTTATATCAAAGCAGACATTTGGCATTTGTTTTTTAGGGATTGGCTAGCTTCGCTTAGCATAATCTGCTCTAATGCCATCCATTTCCCTGCAAATTCTATGATTTTGTCATTTCTTAGTGCTGCATAATACTCCATTGTGTATAGATGCCACATTTTTTTTATCCATTCATCTATTGAAGGGCATCTGGGTTGGTTCCACAGGCTAGCTATTGTGAATTGTGCCCGCTATAATCATTGATGCAGCCGTATCCCTATAGTGCGCTCTTTTAAGGTCCTCGGGGAATAGTCCGAGAAGTGAGATAGCTGGGTCAAATGGTGGATCCATTCCCAGCTTTCCCAGGAATCTCCATACTGCTTTCCAAATTGGCCTCACCATTTTGCAGCCCCACCAGCAGTGTACAAGTGTACCCTTTTCCCCACATCCCCGCCAACACTTATTGTTGTTTGACTTCATAATGGCTGCCAATCTTACTGGAGTGAGATGGTATCTTAGGGTGGTTTTGATTTGCATTTCTCTGACTGCTAGAGATGGAGAGCATTTTTTCATGTACTTGTTGATTGATTGTATGTCCTCCTCTGAGAATTGTCTGTTCAGGTCCTTGGCCCATTTGTTGATTGGGTTATTTGTTATCTTATTGTCTACTTTTTTGAGTTCTTTGTACATTCTGGATATTAGGGCTCTATCGGAGGTGTGGGGGGTAAAAATTTGTTCCCAGGATGTAGGCTCTCTATTTACCTCTTTTATTGTTTCTCTTGCTGAGAAAAAACTTTTTAGTTTCAGTAAGTCCCATTTGTTGATTCTTGTTATTAACTCTTGGGCTATGGGTGTCCTATTAAGGAATTTGGAGCCCGACCCCACAATATGTAGATCGTAGCCAACTTTTTCTTCTATCAGACGCAGTGTATTCCAAGTTAGATATATTTTGGGGTTTTATTTTTATTTGTGAAAAACAACATTTATTATTAAAGAAAACCTACATTGAAATATATCATGATATATATACATATATATCATAAAATGGAGTTTTCTAGATTCTACATGTTTTTAACTTTTAATTGATCTAATTTTAATATTCTGTATTTTATTTTGGCTAAGTAAAAATTCAGTTGTCAAAGTTATTTTCTCTCAAGCTTTTGAGGCTATTCCCTATTTTTTTTCCTGCATCAATTTTGTTAATGATTTTTTTTTCTGATGCCAATCTCGTTCTTATAAAGATTTTTTTTTTTTGTCTCTGGAATATTTTAGAATTCCCCATTTATTACTGGCATTATCAAATGTCCCTGACATACCTTGAGGCATGTATATGCAAATGTATGACATACTTCATAGCACTTGGTAGGCCCCTTTGATATAGGAATTGTTCTTTGAGATGTTTCAGTGTTTACGAAAGTTTTTCTGTATGAATTTCATCTTTTTCTAGATAGAAAACTTCTGGATCTGGTTTCCATGTCCCTCGATTGTCATCTTATACTTGCCATCTTTATTAAACAACGTTGGCATTCTGAGGTCTTTGAATGCTATCTTCTACCCTATTTGCATTTGGTTCTGATATCCTTGCATATATGTCTTTAAACCATACTTTTTCAAGTACTTTTAGTTCAAAGTGTGTGTGTTTATGTATATATAAGATTATTTCCATCATCAATTTTATCATGCATTATCTCTCTGTTCTACATCTGACTTTTCTGGGAGTCATCATTTGCTTGAGTTCTTTCATATCTGGGAAAATCTAATTGACTTTTATATCTCACAGAGGAATTGACTGAGAACAATATTATTAATTCCTAATTTTTTTTTCCTAAGAAATTTGTGAAACATTTTATCCATGGAGTTCAGAATTCTAGTTATGCTGTGTTCTTTTTATAACTGAATTTGAATAGAAATATTTCCGCCTGAAAGTCTTAGATATTCATATACAGTGTCATATATTCTGAGAATAAAGCACAAAAGACAGAAACATCCCTGTAAATTCTGGGGCTTCATGTGTTCATTATAGAAAATCAATACTGTCTCTATCCTTAACACATGCTGTCGGTGTCTTTTTAATAATACTACATTCTTATACAGAGGGAGTGATTTTATGCATCTTCATAAGTTATCCAGAAGGAATGAGGCCGGGAAGGATAATTACAATCCCAAAAGAATGAGGCAGAAGAAGAAGGTGGTTTCTGGTGAGCAAAGTATCTATAAATAGAGAAGATGCCTGCAAGATCTAGTTGGTAGTAGAAAGAATGTGCCTCAGGTTATTAAGACAAATGTGAAAATGAGACTAAATTAGAAAACTGGGGGAAAATGTACAGAATTAACTCTGAAATCTCAGGGCAGGCTACCCTGGAATAAGAAGAAGCTTGGGAGAAAATGTAATTTTAACAAAACCGTGTAGCCAAAGGCTTTAAATATGATGGATGCACTTTAAAGAGAGAATGATGAGGTACATGAGCAGAAGTATACTGTAGTGGCTTGGGATCTGTACTGCCAGTGTGTGAATCCCTGCTGCATGGATTACTGGTTTCTCCATGCCTCAGGTTTCTTGAATATAAATGATGCTAACATTTACCACTTCCTTCTAGAATGTTTGTGAAGACTGAATCAGTCAATGCATGTGAAATGCTTAGATAATATTATAGTGGCTTTTAAATAAATATCAGACATTATTAAATGTTATAATATAGCAAGCATTTGGGAAATCACATTAACATATTCATATTAAGATGACAATAGTATAATAGTGATTAACTTTTAGTGGACTCATTTATATTTCAGGTATGCTCCTAGTCCAATTAATTCCTCAGACAAATCTGTGAGTTTCGTACAATTGTTATATGTTTGGCTAGGTAACAAGTCTGAACCTTTGAATAGATAAGAAATTTTTTTTCCCTATTCATAAAGATGGTAAATCTAAACACTGGGGTTTCACTGGCTTCAGACTTTAAGCACTTGCCACGATGTAAGTGTTCTTTGTTACATAATCAGTAGTTGCTATGTAATCAGTGTGGTCTGTATGCAGTATTTCTCCAGACAAGTGGATGTTTTATGATTCGGCATTAACCAAAGGTTGCATTTTTTAAACTTTATTTTAATAATAATGTATTTTCAGAATGGACATTGAAGTTTTAATGGTCCACTGTTTAGAGATATTGAAGAAGAAAGATATTTTTATTCTTTGGAGAGGCAAATTGGGATTAGGTGAGGGAGAAGAGGGGCTTCCAACTTGCATGAAAAACACATCCCCTCTAAAAGGTTCCCAGGATCAATCTGACACTCAGCTTCCCAACCTCTATCTACAGTTTATTACTATGAACGGGAAAGAAGTTAATATTTTATACTTTCCAAAACTAAGAGATTTGAATAGTGCTGGAGACCAGGATGTGAAACCAGTCCCTGAAAATGAACAGGAACATTCTTTCATCAAGTAAAGACTAAAGGAGCAGTCACAGAATTCCTGATATTTCTTCAAATGAGAGAATTCTTTCATATATTATATGCATCAAAGCAGAAGACTATCTTTTCTAAACAAAGTATATGATCGACTTGCATCATAATAGGAATAAAAAAGGGAAAAAAAGGGAATAAAAAAGTAATAATACTGAGGAACATGTGCTGAGAATTTAGGCCAATGAGTCTTTATTACATATGCTTCTCTGTGCTGTTTGTACTTTGATTTCTATTGTGAAAGCAGATCTTATCTCATTATAATAAGCACACATGCAAACACTTGCATAAGGTAGCCTATCATCTTATTTTTAGGCCACTATTTTGGGCAAGGAAAGGTCTTAAGTAAGCCAATTTTGGTTCAAATATATTGTGAGTTGATAAATTTTTAAAATAAATATTATACATAATTTAGGATATGTAATGCAACTGTATAAAATGTACAATATGAAAGCCAATATCTTTGTTATTTTAACCACAACCAATTTCCATTTAAATCTTGAATTATGACAATATATACATGCATGTCCATTTTTAACAGATATATATAAATGCACAAACCTGTCTGGGATTATTTTATGTAACTTCAGTACCATTCTTTTTTCCATGCTAATAAAAAAACTATTATATATAATGTATGTACATGTATATATATATGTATATATAATGTATGTACATTTATATATATGCAAAGTTTTAAAGTGAAATCATAAGGCAACTATCACACATTTTCCTTATATCTCACACATTTTATTCAAAAATATTATGATCACAGTATTATGATTTACTCATCCACTCCCATTTTGATGTAGTCATTCCTATCACACTGCTACAAAAAAAATGCTATTTTTGTATTTTTACATACTTGGCATCCATCTGTTTTTAAAATACACATTTATTTTAATTGATTCTCTAATGCATTAGCATACATAAGATTTATTAGGGAAATTTCCATATGTGACAATATAACATCAGGTATCTCCTTCTGTGGAATTTTGAATACGGTGGTGTTGTCTGTATGCAGAAGTTAGAGGTGAGAGGGAGTCACAAAGTACACATTCCTGAGTTATTATAAAACAATATTGGGCTAGTTTGTGTATTTATAGCCTGCTAAAAAAATAAACATGCCAGTATATATTGTCATAATTCAAGATTTAAATGGAGATAACTTGTTAAAATAACAAAGGCATTGGCTGTTCATATTGTAAATGTTATACAGTTGTATAACAACAATTATACAGCTGTATTACATATCTTAAATTATGTATATTATGTATTTTAAATTTTATAAATTCATAATACATTAATATTAAATTTGCCTAAAGACCTTTCTTTTCCCCAAATCATAGCCTAAAAATAAGAATTGTATTAATTCTAGGTAATATAAAATCCAAAAGTCGTTAATATTCTTGGGTGATGTACCAAAGATTTGTTGTCAGACCTAAACCTTTTCTTTCTTGCCCTGCTTGTCTTATAATGTGTGACTGTGAGTTGTCCTTTTTAAAAATGCTTTTCCAGAAGAACTAAACAATGACTTCTGTTTACAGAAGGAACTGCCTCTATCTGCAAAAAATTCTGGGGCAGCAACAATTTTGTAGATTCCTTGGGAATCTGGGAATGGAACCTCCATTTGACCCAGCTATCCCTCTCCTTGGTTTATACCCCAAAGACTTAAAAACAGCATACTACAGGGACACAGACATATCAATGTTTACAGCAGCACAATTCACAATAGCTAAACTGTGGAACCAAAACTAGATGCCCTTCAGTAGATCAATGGATTAAAAAAATGTGGCATACATACACAATGGAATATTACTCAGCAATAAAAGAGAATAAAATCATGGCATTTGCAGGTAAATGGATGGCGTTGGAGAAAATAATGCTAAGTAAAGTTAGCCAATCCCCAAAACATAAATGCTGAATGTTTTCTCTAATATTAGGTGACTGACCCATAATGGGGTAGGGAGGGGGAGCATAGGAGAAATAGATGAACTCTAGATAGGGCACAGAGGTGGGAGGGGAAGGGAGGGGACAGGGGTTAGCAATGATGATGGAATATGATAGACATCATTATCCAAAGTACATGTATGAAGACATAAATTGGTGTGAACATACTTTATATACAAACAGAGAGATGAAAATTGTGCTCTATATGTGTAATAAGAATTGTAATGCATTCCACTGTCATGTATTTAAAAAATAAAATCAATTAAATATTTAAAAAAAAAGATTCTGGGACAGCATTTTGCCTGGATATACAATGAAAAAGTGAGAATGGCTGTGAGAGTCTGCAAACCATCTTTGCCATGTGCATGTATTTGTGTGTGTGTAATTATGCTTATCTGTGAGCACTATGAGAGTCAGATCCAGGTGTGATACAAATTCATAATCATAGCAGTACTCTGCACAGCCTAGGAGCTCAATGAAGGTGTTCTAATTGACTAATTTATGAAGTCCAATAGATACTTTTCTACTGGGTGAAAATAATATATTAATTTACATATTACAATACAGATTTTTTTTTCAGTGCTGGGGTTTGAATCCAGGGCTTCATACTTGCTAGGCAATCACTTTATCCTTGAACTACATCCCGAGCCCATAATGCAGTATTTCTAAATAACCCACCAAAGCTGAAATGTACTTGGTTACCTATGTTCCCTATTATGAAAAATGTTCACAGGACAGAATTGGCATGAAATGTATCCCTTTCCATGACATGGACTGTAATGGAAAGTTGCCCAAGCCTAGCCTGGACTTATGATTTAAATCTTGTGATCCCTTTCATGTGTCATGCTGTAGTACATGGACTATATCCAGCACATTTGATTTAAAACTATTTCCAGAAAAATAAATTGTCTTGTTAAGCTTAATAACCAGGTTTCTTCCACAGACACATTTTTCTCTTTACAAAACATCACTATTCCTTCTTAACACAGCTCAAAGATAATGTTTATAATTCATGGCATTGATAAAGGATTCCTGAGCTAGTTCTTCACAGTGTCTGTGCTCACTCAGAAAGAATTTGAACATTTGGGAAATTATCTAGATAATTCAAAACCATAAAATGGTTTTCCTTAATAGTCAAAGGTAATGGTCTATTTTGGCTCCAATTAACCGAGAATGATAAATGTCAGACATATTATGACAAAATAGACTAAATCTTTCTTTCTATATGTCATCTCTGTAAAGCCACGGTTTGGAATTGATCTGAAGAGTTTAATTTTCTAGATCATTTATACAATTTTCTAATTTCTCTAATTTATTTTTAAAACATTTTTGTATTTTGAAAATTTCAAATATACAAAACAAAAACCGGAGAGAAGAGCATAATGGACACGGATATTGAACACTTGAAAACAACAACTCATTGTCAATCATGAGTCACCACTATCCCTACTCACAGCCCCCTTCTTCATATTTTATGAACATTTTATTACTACATCTTTCCATGTGAAACTCTCAAAAATAACCAATTTAAAAAACACACATTCCTATTACCATTATCACACCTAAAAATCAAACATTAATGCTTCAGTATTCAAAAATGTCTAGTCAGTGCTCAGATTTCTAATTGTCTTCTACAGATATTTTCATTTTAATTCAGATCAAAGCAATGTCCATAAGTGGCTATTCACTGGTGGGTCTCTTAAGTCTCTTAAGTCTCTCTTACTACACAGTCTTCCTCTTTTTCTCTCGCTTTTTTTCATTCTCATTCTCATTTCCTACTTGTTGAAAGAACTTAGTTGTTTGTCTTGATATTTCCCCATCATGCAAATTATACTGATTATCCCTGTTTCTTGATTTTCTTCGTGTTCCTCTGTCCCCAGTTCCTCCATGTTTCCTGTCATTTACTTGTTGCAATTAGAAGTTTAATTACATTTTGGTCTGATTTTTCTGCAGGTTTACTTATGGATAGCTTTGTGTTCTAACTCAGTGTGCAGATTTATGCATATAGAATTATGTGTTGAGATAAATGTTTCTCAAAGTTGCATTAATTACTTTTATTAGGTGACTTAATACTTTTCTAGAATATTAACATTAAAACAAAGAAGCATTTTTTTTCCTCATTAAACATACTGGCAGCTTTGCTTCTTCAAAATTACAGAAGCAAATGTTGTCAACTCCACTTGGTTCTACCAGTGAAGTTAGTCTGTGTGCCATTCCAGCACGTTTTGGTCATCATGTTGGGTTAAAAAATGATAAATGTATTATAATAGCTAAAAATATTGGCATATATATTATCTCATTTAAACTTCAAGTTGCATTATGAGATGTGTTTTTTTCACTTTATAGAGGATGAGACTAAGGGTCACAGAGTATCTTCCTAGGAATATACAGTGATGGGATAGGGTTTTCTAGTTAGGCAACTTGACTCCCCAGTGCCTACTTTTAACCACTATACTATATGCTCTTAAAGACAATAGTTCTATGTGGTACTAATCTTTACCATAAATATTGTTTCAATACATCTGGAGAATCTAAAGCACATTCAGAAGTGCAGGTAAGTTAAACCCTATTGGATGCAAATGATGGGGCTATTGTCTCTATGCTGATGTGTGGTTGTGTATCAGGGGTATGTGGCATAGAAATCCTCTGACAGAAGAATTTTGGAGTTGAAATCAAGTTTCATATAACTTTTACTTACTGTGAGAATGAATTATCACAAAAAATGGACTAAATTTCCACCTTTAGTGATTAAATCAAATGTCTGTTCTAAACATCAGTTCTTCAAGTATCTTAAAGCATTTGGTTCATCCACATTAGAATTATAGTGGATAGTTTATCCCTTATCTTAAAGTGTCCTTCCATAAAGTGTCATATTTAAGTCAGTTTCCTCAAAATATTAATTTAGAACACATATTGAGTTTGCAATTATATGGCATTTGATTTATGCTGTTTAATGTCCACTTTACTATGCTGCATGCTTCTCCTGGTAACAGCAGGAATTCTTTGCTTTTCCAATAGATTAAAAGAGAACCTTGTCCAAAGAAAGTATTCAATGCATAATTATGAACAAGTAAATTCATTAGTAAATGGTTTACTTTCCTGATTTCTCCCCATTCAGGTGTCTGATGAGCGAAGATTTATCCTGAACTTGTAAAGAACTCATATATCTGAAGTAATCACTAATATGAGAGTGATACTATATTCAGATACAGTTTAACCAATGTTATATTCAGTGAACTCTTCATTCCCGTGATATGTATGGTTGTGTTAATGTCAGTTACCTAGGCACACAGTGAATTTTCAATATCTTTCTGTTTTTCCTTGGTAACAGCGATTTTTTTAAAAAAAGTCTCATCTTGTTATTTTATCTGATATTTTCAACCCTCTGACTTTTTTAGCATATTGATTCTGAATGTACTCCTATCATTCTCATAGTCAATCTCTTGATTAAAACACATTTAATAATGTGGCATAACATTAGAATAAAAGACTTGAGTCTCATCACTTGCTAATTTCTTTTCAGTTTTGAAAGAACATGATCTTAGTTCTCATTATTCTAAAAAGTGACCAAATCCACCCCATCATTCTTACTCTTTTGTCTTCAAAAGTAACACAGCTTTGCTAAATTTCCTGTTGAGATCACAATCTTCTACAGAGTCTTTATTCTTTCTAACAATATTATAAAGTTTTTGTTAATGGTGGTATGCTAAGATAGGCACTACATATTTTTATTTAATTCTTGTATGAAATAGCATGTGGAGGTTTAATATGAATTTAAGTAATTTTTATTTTGTTACTGGCAACAAGTAAATTGAGAATAACTTCTTATCTGCCCATGATTCATGACAACAAGTAAGAATAATAGCTATAGAAATAGTGTTCATATGTTGAAGAGAATATTTTCTATAACTAATCAGAAGAAATACTAAAATAAAGAATTATAAGAGAATGACAGATGTATTTGTCAGAGTAAGAGAGAGAATAACTCGTGGCTCATCAATACCAATTTAGTTGTGAAAATTGACTGGAGACTTTCTCATGGATGTCTTCTCTATAGCCTACCCTCACTGTTCTGAAGACAGTACTATAGGAATAGAAACTTGTAAGAATAATGAGATATGGAATAATACCCTAGTCTCTTGGTTTTTTTTTTTTTTTTAGTTTCTCAAATAAGAATCTAAAACAGATGGCTTATGAAATTCCATGGGAAAGGATTGCAGAATAAAGAAAAGAATCTGTCTATTACCCTTCAACTCTCAGTTTTGCCCTGGGTACCTATACTTCCCAAAGGGCTCTGAGGGATGTCTTGTGTGGAGTTTAGGAGGAAGGAGTTTAGTTCATGGGTGGAAGCCAAGAGGCTCCTCCTGGACGTGGATTTTGAAACAAAATTTTGAAATCCCTTGAGTGATAGTGCAAATAATCTACTTATTCATTTTGTCTTAGATGACCACAAAGATTTAGAAAAATATGATCAGATTTTGTTTTATAAAGATAAATATAACTTTAGTAAGGGGGATATGTCAATGGAGTAGATTCTGCAGGGATTTTTCTCAAAGGGCCCTAAAACAAAAACATATCGAAAATCAAGGGTGACCTGCAAAGAAAAATGCAAATCTGACACAGGAACTTCTCTATGTGAATTACCTGCAACAATGGAATTAAGTATATTTATAATAAAACTGTAATGATGCCATCTCCATATTTTCAAGAGTTTGAGCCTCAGAATACCCTCTTACTCTTGAGAATATCACAGGTCACTAAGGTGGCTTCATTACCAGAGTATCTCTCATTGAGCATATACTGTCCATCAGAAACTGTGCTTCATATTGTAGGGGCTGCATAGAGGTGCAAGATAGAAACTCTTGACCTAAAGATCAGTGTATAAATGGGAAGATGAAGCCTATACATAAAATGATAATAGTCATTATCATATAGCACATGGGAAGTGATAAAATGAGTTTTGGAGAACATTACAGTTATAATAGTAGGTTGTGACCTTAACCTCTGTCGGGTGAGGCAATATAGCATCTGAATCAATCAGCATAACAGATGTGCCCAGTTTATAAAAATAAGAAGTCTTTTGGGAAAGGGGACAGGTACATTGGTACAAAAATAAATACACCACTCTTGCCATTCTATATTACCTTATGATTTAAAATGTACTCTATCTTTTTAATCTCAATTAAGCCACACCTGTATACCTGTCCTATAAAAAAATGAGGTTTATGCACTCATTGGTCTTCATAAAATCCACTTTTTAGTTCTCTTTGTTAAGCTGTGTTTTGATTTTGTTGTAATTGTTTTCCTCTCTGCTCTGAATTCTTGACTCTATAATCCACAAAACTTGATCCACCCTTTTGCCTTCTGGTGTGCATATTCTCTCCTTGTTGCTATAATGTAAAAATACATCTTATCTTCCCTAAAGTAATAAATTTACGTTCAAGCTCTGGTCCTATATTCCAATCCTCAGTACTGGATACTTAACTAATACTGAGCCATTTTTTGAATTTCACAAAATATGTAGGAGTTAGATATGTGTGAGAGAGAACAGAAGGAAAAGAAAGTAGAGAAGAATAAATTATAAGTCAAAGAAAAGGGGAGGAGAAATATGAAGATAGGAAAAAGGGAAGGAAGAAGAGAAGAAAAAATAGAGGAAGAAGAAGAAAAGACTTAAATGGAACTAAAAAAAAATACTAATACTGATCTTATTCAATGCTGCCATATGGAGCATACGACCCTGAACAGATTGATTTATTTCTATAGTAATCAATTCATGTATCTCTAGAATATGAAGGTCATACAATGACTTTTAGTTTTATCAATACCTGTCTTTTATGAAATGTAAAACACACACACATCTTCCCACAGGGATTGTACAATTCTCTATATCCCAGAAATAAGTCCCACAGGAAAGTAGTTTGTAAGGTAATAATGAGTCATTCAGGAAGCAGTCTACCATATCCTCTTTATCTGTTATGAGTCATGAAGGACATTTTGTATAATTATTTATATGTTCTACCTAATGAAAAACCACACCCAAGTAATTATCTTTTCAGTTGTAATTATGTCTTAAGCCCATGGAAATATTCTTTTCACCAATGGAGATTTATTGACTATAATTAGATATATAGACACTTGTTCTCTTCCAGGCTTCAAAGGATAGGAGTGGTTAGGAAAACAAGGCATATCCAATGAGCGGGTTGCCCATTTCCCTGAACTGAACCATGATTAAGCATTAGCACGAATGCTTTATCTTCTTTCAGAATTCTCATTCCCTTATCTGAGAAGTAAGAGGAGAAAATTTACCAGTATTAAATTCTAACTATTCTAAATATATTTCTTCATATATTCAATAAACTGTAGTGAGATCGACTTCATCATTTTAACCATAAATTTCAGCATTTTTTCTTTTCTTCAAGTTTTCTGAGCATGTATAATACATTGAAATAGAAATGATTTGTCTTAATTATTATTGATTTGTGAAAACGCAGCTCTGCTTTGCCACTAGCAAAGCAATCTTATTGCATTTGTTAAACACACACAATAAGATGTAAGTAATGTACACATGAAACATTTCAAAGAAATGAATAGCTAGTATCCTGTGAAGCTTCTGCTTGTCAGAATTTGTTTCTAGAAGGGTTATAAATGTTAGCAATAAGAAAGCTAGCTGTTTCTATGTCCTCCGTAACACATTCTAATCTAACACACAACATACAAGCAAAGTATCAACAGAGATGGATGATGAATGGCCAAATTAAAATCCTCCCACTCTTAGAGCAAATACTCCTTACTCTGACAATTTATCCATTTACTATTCTTGTGTAAAAATCACTGTACCCTAGATGTCTGAGTTCAAATTTGGAAAAATCAGTTAAGCTTAGAAAATGATTCTTAGCTTTTTCTATTCCCAATATTTATAGTAAAATAGGTAAATTTTAAATGCTTATTAATACCTTCATGTGTACGCCATAGGATCAGTCAAGGTTAATTTGTAAACATGCATAAACATACAGATATGCCTGTGTTCACACACACATACTTTCCTATATTTTATTTAACTTAGATCTAGAGAATATGTATATAGATGAAGAGCTATATATAATGTGATCTTCTACATTTCTAGGCAAGAGGGAATGTCTGAATATTAAACTTAGCTTTGTTGAGAGCAGACAGACTTACTGAGACCCAGATTTCTGAAACATAAATTGGGGTAGTGAATACAGAATTTTCACTTAATTCCACATTGGATTGCTTCATGCACTTTAGTGAGCTCCTTAGGCATATTGACACATTGATTTTATTTAACCAAAATTGAAATAATATTGTGACATACAAATCAGCCCTCTGGCGCATCTATCCTCCTGAAGGTCCCTGATAACCTAGAAAAACATATAAAAAGCCTAAAGATCAGTTATCCTGGTTATTATTATTGTATACATTAAAAGGGGGATAGTCTACTAGGTAGATGATAACAGAATGTCTAAGTTCATTTTAAAGCTATTTTTAGATCAATCACAGACACCTCTTCACTTGATATATACCAGCAAGGAAAGATTTTAAAAATTTAATTCATTTTATTTATTTTCACTTTTAAGCAATATAAAGAAGCTTGTATAAGGTGTGTGTGAACATTTCAATAATCAAAATTTGATTAATAGTCATTCAATTATTGTCAATTTAAGAAATACTTTACTAGCATCTTTGAAGTACCTTATGTGTGCATTCGGTGTTTGATTCACTACTTCTTTCCCTGCATTAACATGACATTAATGTATGTTTCAGAAATCTGTAGTTATGTTATGATCTCACCAATGGATTATCAGGGTAGGAATAGGAGCACTGTCCAAAGCTGAGTTGGAATCTTTTTCAATGACTTCAACACAAAAGGAACAGGAAAAGGGGAGGAAATTAGTCTTTGTGACACATATAAAAGTGTATCATCTATTAGTTGTGTCATGTCCTACTGCCCAGGGAACAGAGGAAAACAGTCTAAATAGGGAACTAAAGCAGATGTGTGAAAAGCTGTGCTGATGATAAATGGAAAAATGTATAATACAGAATTTTTGGTAGTTTTCCAACTTTAGGATACAAGAAGCCCTATTCTACACTTACTCAAGAATTTTAAATTGTAAATTATAATTATTTATTTAGCTGGAACCAAATGTAACCTAATAGCCTCCTTCTGATGCTGTAACTAGGTTGGCACTATAGTGACATCTCAGAGGTAAAATGTCAGTCTTGAATACTGTTAAAGATCCTGTTATTGGAAAAGAAGGAAGGAAGAAAGGAAGGAAGGAGGGAGGGAAAGAAATGAAAAGGGATAAATTGATGATTTAATTCCTACCTGGTTTTTATTTACTTTGTAGATATCATTTATCAACTGGCCTACTTTCTTTTCTGTTATGATTTTAACATAGTGGGAATGTTAAGGTTTATTTAATGTGTGTTTTCAGCTTAACCAAGTTTAGCATCTGCCTCTATCACCAGCTTCATTTCTGGACATTTGGGGTAATACAATATTCATTTTGCTATTCTTTTAAACTTGGCTCTGCCTATTGCTGTCTTACCAGGCTGTCTCACTTGTGTGTAGTTAATCTTCTGTGACTGATTGGAAAATTCTAAGTATTATCAGTAGAAAAAGCATAATCAAACCTATCAAGGAAGTCACATATTTCTTAAAATTCATAATATTCTATTCCAGTTTGGTATTTTTATAGTATGTTGCAAATATCTATTTCATTTATTATAATTGTTCAGAAATGCAATAGAAATAAAAATATCATTTTTTTAACTTTGAAGATTTTACTGGAACAACTTTAATGTTTCAAGATAGTGTGAAGAAAATGGGACTGAGAGTAAGATGAAATTTGCTACCTCTTTGATCTTGGAAGATCATTATCACTGTTGAGCATCAATTCTTCATCCATAGTTTTTTTCAGGATTCTTATGAGAATTCAAAGGGTATTTAAAGTTTTTGGTACATTGTAGAATTTATTGATCTGTGATAATTTTTTTTCTAAGAAATTTTCTACATTACTATATAGAACAAAACCTTTTGAGTCAGATCCATCATCTTCTAGCACAATTTTTTTTTAATTTATGATCTTTCTGTTGTGTTTGAGTAATGGAACAAAAATAAGTTATTTTCTTACAATATTTTTTCAACCATTTCAGTATCTTTCATATCTGTGTTATCACCACAATAGAAGCTAAATAGTAAGGGCTGCCTCCCTAGGTGTTAGAGAATTTCACAAAGTATACTATTTTTAAGGATGTGCTGTAACACCATAAACAAACTTGATACCTTTGAAAGCTTTAAGAAATTTTATCCTTTACCTTTCCCATCTCTGATAATCCCATCCCCTTTTTGTCAAAGGGTTTAGCCTATGAATCTAATGACTATAAATGGTATAGTAGTTCAAAACTCTTAGGTTTTACTCCAAAAGTAATGCTAGTAAGTAATTTAAACAAATGGATCAAGTTCACAACATTTATAGGATATTATTCATATACACTATAATAACAAAGATAAACAGTTATAGAAATGAAGAATCTTACAATTGAATTAATTTTACCCAAACTTGATTATTTATACTTTGTGTAAGGAGCTTGATAATGGTAGTTACTGAAGAAATTTTAAGAAGTGAGCAGTCTCTGCATGCTGGTGGTTAGGGAAGACTGGACACAGAGCTAGGAAGCATCTAGGGAAAGGGAAAATTAAGTTTGGAGACAGAGTAATCAAGATTATTCAAGTGCATACACAACAGTAACACAAAGGTTGGACAAACTTATATAAAATTGAGATATTTAACTACCTTCCAGTCTGGGCCATTATGAACTGACAAAAATTTTTTTCACCAAAATCAATGTTTCTGAATAAAAATCAATTATATACATCTTGTGTGAAGATGGTTTGATTTATAAGAATATCTATAGGTATATTTATACATGTACATATATGTGTGTATAGAGAGAACTATGCATTTTCTCTATTTTCTGTGTATTACAATATAGTCTCTTTGTATGAAATGAATTTGCTGATGAATGTTTACATTATTGACTAGTAAGTGAATGGATATGTCACTGGCTGGACACAGCTACTACAGGAGGACCAGGTACTGGAACCACTTACTTTTTCCTCTCCTAAATTGTGAAATTTAAGTGACAACTGGTCTGGAATGTCAAGAAGTAATTAGCAGAAGCTGATGCCAGAAAAGAGAAATGAAAGAAAAAAATACTCTGCCAAAGCCAACTTGCTGTCTCATTTGAAGCAATATTTTAAAAGAGAAAAATATTAGAGATCACTTTGAGAGGAAAAACAAAACAAAGACAACAACAACAAACTCTTCTAAGGAAAATTGAGCTAGAACAATTCAAATTCTTCTTCAAAAAAAATATATTACCAACATTGACAGGCAATTCAACATTTTTGAAAAAAGGGAAATGAAAATTGAGTGGTGGCAAATGCAAAGCCATAGTGAGATGTTCTTGCATAATGTAATAAAAATCCTTTTATAGGAAATCAGAAATTACCATTTTGAAATAATGCAGAAATGTCTCTGAAACTTGACAGCACCATCATTACCTAAGAAAAACATATAAAAACTTCTTTAAGAATAACTGATGTTCAAAACAGCAGAAGAGAGACTTTTGAAACTTTGACATTGTTGTGTAGTGATTTGTAGACAGTTACAATAGACGACATGACTAGTTGTTATCTGCCCTATCATGTCATCATAAGTCAAGATACTGGAGCTAGCAACTCTCCAGTGTTAATGGGAAGGATAACTGCCTCTAATCTGAGAAATCTGGTGACTATGTGGGATGGCAGGGTGTGGTTGGGCTGGGGTGGAGAACTATTTGGGGGAAAAAGGCAAAAGACTGTACACACAGGAGTGGATGTAAGGATTTGTATTTTGTAACATTCCAAGCCTGTCTCCTAATTGTCTTAAAATTACTGGCTTCTTCACAACAGTGGAATCTAAATGCAGAAACTACTTAATCCTTAACTTAAAACTTTGGAACTTCTTTTCCTCCTTTGTTAGCTCACACCCATGCTTAGGCTACATGAAAAGACAAATTGAATGTTAAAAAAAAATGAGAGAGAAGAAGAAGAAGAAAAGTAGAAGATCTCCAGAATTATTATTTTTATATTATTATTATTATTATTATTATTATTATTATTATTATTATTATATTTTAGTGCCAAGGCATTTGGGGGCCATAGTTCTCAGCCAAGGAAAAAAAATACATATAAAGTTAATCTACTGAGATTTTTCAAACTACACTGGCTCCCATTATTTATCATACTTAGCTGCCTCTTTGAACATTTGCTAGTGTTTTTCTGAGGGGAAAGCAAAAATTGGAACCTTGAATTATCAAAATAGTTATTTATTTTAAATGTTGTCTTAAAAATAAAAATTGGGAGCTGGGGATGTGGCTCAAGCGGTATCACACTCACCTGGTATGCGCGGAGCACTGGGTTTGATCCTCAGCACCACATAAAAATAAAGATGTTGTGTCCACCAAAAACTAAAAAATAAATATTAAAAAATTCTCTCTCTCTCTCTCTCTCTCTCTCTCTCTCTCTCTCTCTCTCTCTCTCTCTTTCTCTATCTTTAAAAAAATAAATTAAGGGGCTTGGGATGTGGCTCAAGCGGTAGCGCGCTCGCCTGGCATGCGTGCGGCCCGGGTTCAATTCTCAGCACCACTAACAAACAAAGATGTTGTGTCCCCCAATAACTAAAAAATAAATATTAAAATTCTCTCTCTCTCTTTCTCTCTCTCCCTCTCTCACTGTCTCTTTAAATAAATAAATAAATAAATAAATAAATAAATTTTAAAAAAGTTGGCAGTAGGATTGTTATAGATGTTGGACCTAGTTATAATAGAACATATATAAAAGTTAGATAGAAATGAGGTTTGCTTTAGCAAGAATACAGTAGAACTTTTTAGAGATAGGCACCACAGGAAAAAAGTACAGAAGTTCACAAAAATGTGATCAAAAAGAAATAAATCATTTGTCTTAAAACAAACAACAATAACAATAACAACAACAACAAACCCCATGGAGATTTAGTGGACTGGTGGAATCTAATTTAGATGTGGGATACTTTTAAGGTTTTAAAAATTATCATAGATTTCAGGGGGTGGAGTTGTGGCTCAGTAGAAGAACACTTGTCTAGCATGTGTGAAGCCCTGGGTTTGATTCTCAGCACCACATAAAAATAAATAAATAAAGGTTTAAAAAAATAATAGATTTCAAAGTATTAGGTATTGAATCACAAGACAAAAGACAATCAGTATGTTGAAGTACAAAGTCTGTATTGATATAATATCCAAGTGATTTTTATCAATCATTGTTTATATCCAAATTGTATGTCAGCCATATATATATATACATATATATGTGTGTGTATATATATATATATATATATATATATATATACATATATATGTGTATATATATATATATACACATATATATGTATATATATATATATATATATATATATATATATACATACATACACATATATATGTAAGTTGTTATGGACCTTTATTTTATTTATTTATATGTGGTGGTGAGAATAGATCCCAGTGCCTCACACATTCTAGGCAAGTGCTCTACCACTGAGCTACAACTCCAGCCACAGTACCTCATTTTTTGAGAATCTCTGTGTTGAGGAGACTAATGAAATAAATTAACAATTGCCTCTTAAGAGGAAATAGGAAAGTTTACTTCTTCGGAAAATGAGCTGATATTGAAAGGTAAGTTTAGAGACAGTCATTAAACAAGAGATATAAAGTCTAGATCTGAATTTTAGTTATTTTTGTCCAATAAAAAAGTACAAAAGATTGCTAGTAAAATGCTACTTTGTTTAATTTTCAAAAGTCTATCTAAAATAGAAGATACCAGCCAAAAAAGACTTTTAGCAGCCCAAGTTATCTGAATAAAAATTCAGAGAGATGGGAATGTGTAGCAAACTTAAGATGTGACAAATGTTAGGGATAACTGAAGATGTCTCATACAAATTCTTAGGAAAAATATCACAATCAAATTTTATTCCTCCCAACGGCATTGACCAAAGTCATGGAGATAAGGAATTTTGTCTTTTGTGTCAGATATTACTAAGTATGGCAGGAATATCCAAAGAGGGTAAAAATAAAATAATGAATATGCGACTACTCTCTTTCTGAACTGGCTATTTTTTTTTCTGTAATATGGTGAAAAATAATGGTATACAGTCACTCAAATTAGAAAATTCTTAGGAAAAAAAGTGTGAATCTTGGAAGGGAAAATGAGTAACAGTACAGATGTAGAAGATATAACCATGGTAACTTGACCTAAGGATTATATGACTTAATTAGTACATGATATTCTACTTCTCGTTTCCCTTGTTTGCAAGTGTGTGATTAGCATTAAATGTTGCTTAATTCACCCATGTATCTTCCTATCCTGAGATAATCATAGAAGGAACAACTCCTGCAGTGAGCCAGAATGATGAAAACCAACTTCTGAAGTTTAACTTGCCCAATAGAAGTAAGGATATTCAAAATGTTTTTACTGCCTGCAGGACAGTAACAGGTATCAGATGATCAGATTCCAGGGACTGTGCTTTATTATAACTAGAAATACTGAATAAAACATATCGTATATCGGATGTCAGAAAGCTAAAGTCACCCAAAAGGGAAAAAAAAAATGGCTCTGAAATTCAATCCACGTATTCCTCTAGCAAAATCCCTGCTTCTTTGAAGAAGAAAGATGACCTAGCTTCTAGGAGCCAAATCATGCACTGACATACTTAATCCCATGCCTCAATTGTGTCACATCCAAGTTATGACGCTGTCATGTGATATCTCCAGGCTTGGCTTGAGTCACAGATGAAAATTTAGAACTCTCACTTTTTTATTATTAAATTCTCCCTTAACCTGTGTGAGAGTTTAAAAAATGGCACAAAAGACAACTAAAACCTTAAAATAGCAGTTTGTGTATTGAGACAAAATGGTATGACTATAGAACAGAGAGGCCCTTTCTCTTTGCCTCTCTGTTCTTCAATATTAAAAATAAGATTCTTCTTAAAAACAGAGCTCTGCAGATTCATTGTTCAGAAGCCATGGATGTAATAAAGTCTGACTCCTGTGATTCTCCATCCTCCAAAGAAAACATCAAGGAAATTGACTCACAGATCATTTCTCTGGAACAGAGGTAGACAAAATCTGTAACAATGTCATTACTTGTGTGGGAGATTTGTTGATATTTATCACTTAGTTTTGTATTAGCATCAAGTTCAAATGATTATTCATTCATTCAGCCAACAAATATGCATGGGACATCTTTTGGATACAAGAGTACAGATGTGTAGGTGAACCAGTTAGAAAAGGTTCCTGTCTCCTAAAATTTATATTCTAGTAGGAGGAAGGTGGAAAATTATTTAAAAAAAAGAAGTAAATAAATAAACCACACAGACATGCACACAAGGAAACAAAATGATGACAGTTGACAAGAAATGCTATGCTGGTAATAAAAGGATGCTTGCTGTGATAGAGAATAAATAAGGATCAGAAGCTGTGATATGGTAATATTTATAGGAAGTCTCTGAGAAGAAGAAATGTAAGTTGACATCTGAAAGCTGAGAAAGGGTGACTAGTATCAAATATATTAAGAAACAGAGTGAACAGGATATGCCAGATCCCTGAAGCAAGAAACTAAAGGCCAGTGTACATCGAAGACAGTAGAAAAGAAGAAAAAAAATCAAAATATGAGTTTGGGTAAGCTGGGCCTTGTGGAGCAACCATGCCATAACTCTGAAATAGAAATTTGGTTC
The DNA here is from genome assembly GCF_964194105.1 of Spermophilus citellus. Taxonomy (NCBI): domain Eukaryota; kingdom Metazoa; phylum Chordata; class Mammalia; order Rodentia; family Sciuridae; genus Spermophilus; species Spermophilus citellus. The sequence continues at coordinate 73,890,032 of NC_138193.1, read as the reverse complement.
TTATCTTCAATTTTTTCTTTCTCACTTATGGTTACTCACAGGGATCTGTATATAGTACTGTTGTTTATTTTTCTTCATTCATATCTAGTATACATACATGAAAATGTTCAATTTTAACAGAGCTCTGACACAAAACTTTCCTCAGCAATGTGGTCCTAAAATTTCATAAACACTGCTTGTATCATAGTTATATATGAATTAACCTATTAGGCCAAATGATAAAAAAGATTATATGTTTAAAATATAAACAATAAGGAACAACTGAGGAACATAGGTTCTTTTTTTGATTTTGATTTTTTTTGTTTTTGTTTCTTATTTGGGCACCAGGGATTGAACTCTGGGGGCACTCTACCACTGAGCCACATCTCCAGTCTTATTTTGTATTTTATTTAGAGACAGGGTCTCACTGAGTTGCTTAGTGCCTCACTTTTGCTGAGTCTGGCTTTGAACTTGTGTCTCAGCCTCCAGAGTCCTGGGATTATAGGTGTGTGCACTCTATAGCACCCGGCTCTTATTTTGTTTTTGAATCCCATTGGTGGGTAATGGACCTATTAAATTTAGAAATGCCATAGAAGGAGCAGCAACCCTTTTCAGTACTAATTTCCCCTTTTTCAGTACTAATCAAAACAAAGTGTTTCTTGCCTATATAAATAACATACCCCCAAATCCTATTTGTTCTGGAGCTGACTGCAGTAAGAGGCATATACCATAAACACGATCTACAACTTTCCACTGTGGAATATTGTATTAGTAGGGACACGAGTCCATCAACTTGGCTTGAACTTGGAAAATAGTCATAGGGTTTTAAGTAAACTTATAAAATCCCCTAATATTTTGAAAACAAAACAAAGATGGAGGGCTGGGGATATAGCTCAGTTGGTGGAGTACTTGCCTCACATGCACACACAGGTCCTGTGTTCAATCCCCAGCATCACCAAAAAAAAAAAAAAAGGAAAAGAAAAGAAAACAAAGATGGACATTAACTATTTTAAAAAACTTTTTTCAAAGGTTTTAATATTCTTTTGTTTTGTTTTTAAAACTTGAAACATATCCTCCTGGAAATTCAATACTATATCTTTCTTTTTTTTACTTTAAATATATAATCTTTTTTTATCATTTGGCCTAATAGATTAATTCGTATGTTCTATGATCCATGTCTTAACAAAGGTTATTCGGGAATAATAATAAAGACTAATCTTGCAATGACTTAATCAACACCAAAAGACACCCTCAATTCACTTCAGTGATGATTTAATGCTGAAGGACTAAAATATAGGACTAAGTCCCCTTTTACCCGAATAAACTGGCATGTCTTTATCCACAAATCATGCAAATTCATAGCAGTAATGATGAAGAACAATAAATGTTCAAGTTGTACTCTTAGTAATTATCCACAAAGTATTTTATAGGTCACAAAGCTTTTTTTTAGGGATCTAATGGGTGTTAACAGACTCTGCTTCCTCTGTAGCATTACTATTTATTTGCTTGATGCCTTACAGATGCTCATTTGAAGATGAAGTTTTCTTTGGGACTTCTACATGGAAACCCTAGAAAACAATCAGTGCTTTCACTTGCCATTTCTTTTTCCTTCACCTCTTTTTAATGCACTGATCAAATAAGCTGAATGACAAAGACAAGATACCCTTTTTCCTATTTCTTGACTTATCACCACTTCTAGAATAATGCCTGAAGGTTTCTTTTTCAATCATGGAATTGTTTCTCTTCCTATTGCCTGCCATCTGTCAACAGTGTAGGGATGGAAAAAAAAAAAAAAACCTTGTGTGCTATTAACAGACTGGGAGGGTATTAGATAGCTAGTGGACTACTGAGTTCACTTAAGAAGGGGAGAAAAAGAAAACTTTTTAGATATGCATTAATTAGCTTTATGTCTGATAAATCACTATTCATTCATTTGTGTATTACATAAATGACACTATTACTTTTTTATTTTCCACAGACTAAGTGAACTGTGATAGAGAATGTTAGGATTTATTAATTGATTTATAATTTTCTTGAGGATCTTTGAAAGTAGTTACCTGTGCAAACCTAGCAAGTATTTTTCATTACTGTAAGGGGATCATCTTTACACAAAAAGATGGAGAGCTAGTTAGATGATTAAATAAAAGTAGAAAAGTTTTTCCATTAGCCTGAGATATTTGACAGAAAACACAATTAGAAAAGATAAGGCATTCATGGAACTAACACCAATGTAACTAAGTAGATTCCAACTTTCACAGTGAGAGCTCTGTAATTTATCCTAATTATGTGGTCACTGAGAGGAGATAATGAAAATATGGTATTGGCATTAAATGCCAATGCAGGCACCACAAAACCAAGCTCAGTAAACTAAAGGCTTTTGATGTGTTGACACCTGCTGTCTTCCTTGATAAAATCAAGCATGACACTCAAGGTAGGTAAAGGAAAGAGAATCATCATATAGGAAAGAAGGGTTGAGTTTAGCATTGCCAAATAAATTTCACTCACCTTTGAGATTCTGACCTCTACTGATTACTATGTGACCTTGAACAAGTTACTTAATTTTCTTTGCTGCTAACTGCTCATCTATTGATGGTTTATTAATAATACTATCAATTAGCATCATTGGGAAAGTGAAAGAGGGTAGAACTTAGAACAATGATCAGAATATTTAAATTTATCATTAATGCTGGTACCACTACCCAGGCCATCAGAGGTCCCTTTAATGTGCCTCCCTAAGTGATTACTTGACCATTCCCCTACCCCCCCCCAAAAATAAATAAATAAATAAAACCCTGCAGCTGAGATGTATTAAAATGGATCGCTTATACAAAATTTTTCTAAAGACTCATATGTAACAGAAGAGAAACGAACACTGAACTTGAATACATAAATTGATCACCTCGCTTAAAAAAATAATGTCTTTCAGGTTCTGCCCGGTCTGGCCTTAAAAAGCTCCCCATACCCAGCTGTTGGTGGTGAAACATGATGAAATCTTTATGACTTTGTTTCTAAATTATCCTTTAAAAGTTTTCAATTTCTCAAAAATTCAGGTCCAACGTAGTAAGTAAGTCCCTATTTTAAGTTTCTCTTTTCTTTCAAGATTTCCCCCTTTCTTAGATGAAATAAAAATGCCCTCTACCATTCTCAAGGGAGAGCCAGCTCTTAAGCTCTGGGCTATGCCCTCCCTGACCCTGTAGTTGCTGCAAGTTGCTGGTGACAGGATGCATAGTGACAGGCCTGGCACCTGTGCATTGAGAGGTACTGTTACTGACCTCCCTTCAGAGGGAGGATAAAGGGACAGGACTTGTGCAGATCAGGTACTTCCAATAGGAAACCATTGAAGTACAAACTAAAAGCTAATTTAGACTTATCCCTCACTGACAAGATGAAATGTTAAAAATGTTTAACTTTCACCACTCTGGATTAAGAGTGAAGTCTACGCTAAAATGCAAAAAGCTGTTTGGCAAATCAAGCATTAGTCTAACTTTAGCCATCAGTAGATGCAATCCAGTGAGGGCTAGTTTATTGGATAAACAGTTGGTTACCGGGCCCAATTAGAATGGGAGATGGGATAGGAGAAGTGGATTATAAATGGATAATAGACCCGCCCTCTTGTGCCTTTTATATAGGATGCCCATGGTGAAATATTTTGGCAAAATAGAGGACAATATAAGTCAAACATCGGAGCTATAAGGCACAGAATCTATGAAGAAAACTTTAGACAGGATAGTTAAGCATAGAAAGACGAAATGCAAAGTTATATTTCATAATTATTAGTGATATGAGTGGCTAAGACTATAAACAGATGGCAAAATCCAATAGCACTAGACAAAACATAAGAGATCCAACCCTTTGAGCATTCCTGCCTAAAATTTCTAGATCAAAGGGTAGTCATGTACTTGGAATTGAAAAAAATATTAAAAAGACAAAAACTGGAGTTGAAGTAGAAGAGATGTGTTAGGATTTGATTCACAAACAGAAAAAAAAATGACAGAATTTTTAGTATGCTGATGTTGTTTCCTTTATCATCTCTGTTCAGAAAAGAAGAGAAAAAGGACAAGTAGGAGAATGTCTTCTATATCTTGAAGCATTTATCAATAATGTTTTGAGAGCACAGTGGTGATGTAGCACATTAGAATAATGCAATAGTCTTTTCAAATGATGACATTCAAGAGAAACTGCAGCTATTGCCACTTGGACAGCACTTAAATGTCTGTAGTGAACTTAGGCATTTACCACTGAAAATGAGTAATGGACTTGTGTTTAAAAAGATAACTCTGCTATCTTTCTAATATATAAAAGGTAGTAAAGAAATTAAATCTTTGCCCATCTTATCTAGATTATGCTGGCCTCAGCTATCTGCCTGGCTTTGGGCAATGACCCAGAAATTAAATGCTATACCCACATAGGAAAGAATTAAAATGCACCTGAGAAGTTTCTAGACTACAAATTCAATCCTCCAAGACATAAAATTGGATAAACAGTATCTAAAATTGTCCGCATCTGTTATTGGTCTCATGAAACATTTTCTTAGTCATTAAGATAAAAACCTTGAATTTTTGAAATAAAAAAGAAGCAAGGACCCTTACATTCTATGTGTTCCATCTTTACCTCTATCTGACAGTGTGGCTAGTGAGGTCATTTCATCTCTCTAGGTCACCCTGCTCCCTTACAGGAAGGAACCTGTTGGACTTAAAATGGTATGAGACAACTTTTACTTCTAAGACTACTCGGTGACAACATGGTATTGTGAGAGGCACAGCTAACAATGTTCACCTAATCTGGCTCTTTTTGTCTTCCCAGTTCCTTGTTGTTAGTCAAGATCATGTGACTAATTCTGCCTAATTTATATATTATTATATATTTATTATATATTTATATATATATATATATATATATATATATATATATATATATATTTAATGTAGGCACTCACATTAACACATTTTTCTCTGAGTACTTGTTTTAGTCAGCTGTTTCATTGCTGTGACAAAAAGACCTGACAAGAGCAATTATAGGAGGAAAATTTATTTGGGGGCTTATGGTTTAGAGGTCTCAGTCTGTAGACATCTGGCACCATTCCTCTGGGCTTGAGATGAAGCAGAACATCATGGTAGAGGTGTGTGGCAGAGGAAAGCAGCAAAGCAGCAAGAGACATTGCATCCAGCAGGAGACAGAGAGAGAGAGAGAGAGAGAGAGAGAGAGAGAGAGAGAGAGAGAGAGAGAGAGAGGCTACTCTGTTCAACAAGGACTCAATATAAACTGCAACAGCATGCTAAGAATGACATAATTCTTCAAGCCATATCTATCTTCCTGTAATGATAACCCAGTTAATCTGGGGATTAATCAGGAGATTAATTCATTGATTGGGTTAAGGTTCTCACAACCCAATTACTTCACCTCTAAACCCTCTTGCATTGTCTCTCACACATAAGCTTTTTGGGGAAATCTCACATTAATCTAAACCATATCAGCATTGCTTTCATATAGTCCCAGAAATTTTGATATGTTTTATCTTTGTTTTCATTTGTTTCTGAGATTTTCTTAATTCCTTCTCTTTTTTTCTTTTTTGATCCATTCTTCATTTGAGAGAGTATTGTTTAATTTCTTTATTTAAAAGAGAGAGAGAGAAAGAGAGAATTTTTTAATATTTATTTTTTAGTTTTTGGTGGACACAACATCTTTATTTTTAAGTGGTGCTGAAGATCGAACCCAGCGCTCCGCACATGCCAGGTAAGCACACTACCGCTACAGCCACATCCCGAGACCGTATTGTTTAATTTCTATGTATTTATGTGGTTTCTAGTATTTTCTTACTGTTGACTTTTAACATTTCATTCCATTAAGGTCCAGTAGGATGCTTGGGATTGTATTGATTTTTTTTTTCTTTTGTATTTGCTAAGACTTATATTGTTACTTAGAGTATGGTCTATTTTGGAAATCTAACAAAAGAGGTGAAAGACCTCTACAATGAAAACTACAGAACACTAAAGAAAGAAATTGAATAAGACCTTAGAATATAGAAAGACCTCTTATGCTCCTGGACAGGCAGAATTAATATTGTCAAAATGGCCATACTACCAAAAACATTACACAGCTTTAATGCCATTTCTATTAAAATCTCAATGACTTTCTTCATAGAAATAAAAAAAGCAATCATGAAATTTATTTGGGAGAATAAGAGACCCAAAATAGTCAAAGTAATTCTTAGCAAGAAGAGTGAAGCAGGAAGCACCACAATACTAGACCTTAAACTATACTACTGACCAAATAACAAAAACAGCATGGTATTGGCACCAAAACAGACACGTAGACAAATGGTACAGAATAGATGACACAAAGACAAACACACATAAATATAGTTATCTCATACTAGACAAAGGCACCAAAAACATTCATTGAACTTTTTAATGATCTGTTTTTTATCCTTTTTCTCTAGAATTTCATCTACTTCCACATGTATGGTATCCTTTGCTTGAAGATTGTGAATCTTTGGGGGAGATTTATTTGCCTATTCTTCATGTTTTCCTCACTTGTTTGCCTACTCCTCTTGAGGTTCTAGACTTACACACTGATTGAGGTGGATTTCCCTTCCTCTTTTATACACATGTCCTTACCTGTATAGTTCTTTTTTATTCCAGAATTTTTCTCTGCTTTTGATATATGAGTAGATGTTGAATGTTGGGGAAGAGAACCTGAAGTTCCCCTCTGGTTTGTTCCTCCCGATTCCTGGTTTTGGGTTTGGGTTTTTGCCCCTCCACAAAAGAGTTAAAGTGATGTTTAGGTTCGGGTGGGGGCTAGATCAGGTGGGGAGTGAGATTTACTGTTGCTTGGCTGATTTGTATTTCTTAGCCGGATCTCTATTCTGTGATTTTGAAGTGTCCCAATCACTTTCTAGCTCTTCTTAGAAAGAGGGAAGAGCCAGGAATAGTACTAAAGTTAGCAACAGATGTATATTTTTAAGATAAATGTCTGGTGTCTACTTTGTAATATTAATTGCCCAATATGTGAATAGTGGGAGTCAGCCTTTAACATTGGTACCAGCAATACAAAAGTGTAAGTAGATGAGGCATTCCACATCAGGTGTCTATTATGTTGTCCACTGTATTAAAAATCACATCATCAATGGGATATGAAATATATAAGCTATATAATTCTATTGTTTGGTGAGATTACAGTTTCTGAAGTAGGGAGAAATAATGTTGGAAGATGAGACAAAGTTGTAAATATTTAGAAAACATGATCAGAAGAGAGACAGGAGGTAGGTGGCAGGCATCAGCTCTAAAGAAGAAGGAATAAAAGATTAATTGAAAGTAATACAATAAAGAAAGAGGAAGTTGGAACAGGAAAATTTTCTTAGCAAGATTTCTACTTTGTGATTTTGAAATGTCCCAATCACGTTCCAGCTCCTCTTAGAGAGAGAGGAGAGCCAAGAATAGTAGTAAAGTTAGCAACAGGTGTATAGTTCATGGGGGGAGACAGTGAAGAAGGGGAGATAAGAGGGACAAGAACCAAACTATGAACAAACAAGCAACCAAAAGATCAGAATTACTAGAACCTACATTAATTGAACTCCACCTAAGACAAATTAAGGCTAAATAATAAACAAGCAAAAAAGAAGAAATTAATATGAAAGTAGAATCATATGCATATACCTATATTTTTGAACATATTCATTCAGTGCATACACACACAACCACACAAACACCCACATACATGCACACAAAATCATGCATAATGGAATAAAGTGAAAAGTAATGCAATATGATAGCATGATGTTTGAAGAAAAAATAATTTAAAAGTTAACATTTAAAAAATAAAAAAATAGATTTTAAAATGAAAGTACAGTGAAAACAAAACAAACGACAACAAAAAAAATAAATGAGAAAAAGAAGAGAGAGAAAAAAAACTCTTGCCAAGAGACAAAAGGCTTCTTTCTGCTGAGGTGGTTAAACTATTGGCAGGGATGGATTTTAATTCTTCACATTTGTTTTTGGCTTTGTAACCCTTGGGTCAGGATTATTAAGCTCAATGCCTTTATGTTCCTCACTTAGCTACCTGCCTTTTTGGCTAAGAGGCACAGCTGGTTGTAATACATCTCACCTTCCAGTGTCCTGGTATACAGTGGGGTAGCACAATCTGGGTGTTGATGAATTGTGTATTTCTGTGGTGGGGGTGGTGCAGAGTCCTAAACTAAAGATTCCAGTAATTGGGGTTTAGTTCAACTGAACTTTGGAATTCTGTGGGTGGATGTTTGAGAATTGATCCACATCCGTTCTCCCTGGGGAGATGCTCATCTCTGCAGGATGTCTGGATCTTTAGACTCTCTGGTAAAATCCACTTTTAGCATACAAGGACACAACCTCCATAGGTTTCACCTTCACAGCCATGAACCTAAACAACTGGATACCTGGCCTGGGGTGCAGTGCTCCTGTGTGGCCGCTAAAGCCCCAGCAACAAGGGGAGCTTCCTCCCTTGGGATCCAGAGCCTGAATGTGCCAGGCAAAATTTTCTTTGTGCCTGTTTCAGTCTCTTGATTCAGGGCACCTTTTGGGAATTTCTCTAGGAAATTCCCCATCTCCTGTTTTTGCTCTCAGTTGTGCCCAGTGGCAGCGATTGCTTTCCCTGCTGGAAATCCTGTGGTGGCTGCTTTCCCTGGGAGCCTGGCAGCCACTTTCCCTGTCCTGGAGCATTTTCAGCAGCTGGGACATTTCCCATCCTGGAGGAGCTATTTTTTGGTTTGCTTTCATTGCGCCACTTCTCCTAAAACTCTGTGTCCATTAAATTCAGCCTCACTCTCTAATCCACAGGTTTCCCCAAGTCACTTTTTTTTTTTTTAATTTTTACATTTCTTTATCCTCTGGCCACACCATCTCCTCTCTCTGCACTGCCCCTCCTCTTCCCTACTGCCACAGGCAACCAAGCTGATGCTTGTGTAATGTATCATTACTTATGTTCAAGATTCTAATTTTCTTGTCCATCTAGACTTTTTTTTTTTTCTGTTTAATATTTAGTTTCCTTTAGTTATCTGCCTCACTGAGAAGCAGTCTTCCTGCTTAGTAACTCTGATGCCAAGGAGCTGCTAATAAGTGTGTCCTTCTTCTAATGCACCATCTTCCTCTGGACAACATGTGTTTTCAATAATTTAATAATTTTTCATTCAACCCTAACCACTGCTCTGTGAAAGTATGGGTAAACTCTACTCTCTTTCAGAAACTCTTACCTAACCTGCTATCCTAGGATAGGTTCCCTTTTTGATTTACCACATAGTACCTTCCTTTCTCTGAATTTTTCATGTTTTGAAATACTTATTTGTAATTCTTTAGTAAGCACTCCATAAATGAATGAGATATTTAATTAATCAACTGTTCTTTTAGTATGAGATTTCTTTCCTCTGATGCTGTATTCTGTTTAAGGTTGCTCAGTCTGGTGATAAAATTGACTTTTTCTTAAATGAAAAAAAAAATCATTTTCTTGAATATTCATGGTTAAACTCACTTCTGTTTGACTTTCTGACTTCCTGAGTTATTCAGAGACAATCGCAAAGCTAGAAATATCCTCAATACTAGTTTTAAGATGCAGCTTTTTCTTTCAAGGTGTATCTTCTGATAGCAAACAATAAAAGTGGTTAATAACTATAGTAAAGATGGAAAGTAAATGTTCATAGTCCATTTCTCTTTTCTTGTGTGAATTTGCGGATCACTGCCAACTCTAGTGAAAAGCTGGATTGGCATGCTGTAAGCCCCATAAACTAATTCATTGCTGTAGTTAAACATGGTTAAATATTTCAAAGTATTCCTGACATCAGAAAGCTGAGTGTCCCCAGAGCCTGTCAAAGAGGACAGCATTTGTTGAAATTAAGCCTTTCTCTCTCTGCTTGTCAGATACAACTTGAAATTTCAGAATTACCATCACAGAAGGCAATATGGCCAGCTTCCTTTCTCCACCCCTAACCCTTCCAAGACACTGCTCCTAATTTTATCTTTCTTTTGCATATATTCAGTGCTGTCACTTCCCTGCTTAAAGAGTTCCAAGCACTGGTCTGTGACTATAGGCTAATATTCATATCTCTCCAAAATGTTTTTCTTCCCCCAAACTCAAGTTTATTTTCCTCATTCCTCCTGCCTCTTATCCTCTCCTCTCCTTTTTTTTTTTTTTTTTTGCATAGATCTCTCCTGTTTTTAGTTTATCTTCATCCTATTTTATTTGACTGTTTTACCTTCTTTCCAAATTAAGAACTCAAACATTAACTCCTCCATTCTTTCATTTGAATCTCTCTGAACTTTCTGACTATAGTGTCCACTTGTGCTTCCCATTTAGAGTCCTCATGGTGCCTGAGAGAATGCTTTTGACATCCTAAGTGCTCATCAATATGTAATAAACAAGGGCATACATCATGAAGGAACCTTTGAAAACTAGCCTCAGTTTTAAAGACTGGAAAACAATGAAATCCATAATAACTCCAGATTTTAACAAGACTGTTCAACAAATGATTAATTTGGGGATTGTGAGATTTTATAAAGTGAGATTTCAGGATAAATAGGGTTAAATAAGGTAACATTCTGCTCCCAATGTCATTAGTAAGTTTAGCAAAGGAAAGATGGATTATTGAAGGGTTTGTCAAAATTATTATCTTCTATAAGTGAGAGAATTATTAATTTAAAGCCTCACTAAATAGAGCAATCTGTGCCGACAGAGAAGGTAGAACCTGGACTTCTCCATGACTGATAAAAGCCATATCTTAGAGCTTCTGTTTTGCATCTAAGTCTCTGACACATTTATATTTTTTCTTCCATAGTAGTATACTCTTTCTTGATTAAAACTTAATTTGAGCAGTATTTTACAATAACCAGAATGGCATCCCTTTTCCCCATTTTGCTCAGTGATAGCCTGTGAAACCTTCACAAGAGCTGAGTCTTTACTTTTATCTGACCAGCTAAGGGGGAAAAAAAAAAAAAGCAGGTTTAAGATTACCAGCAATGAATTGACACACAAACTAGTGAGAGAAATATAATTTTCCTTCTCAAAAATGACAATTTAAAGGGATGGAGGAAAGAAAATTTTGGAAATATTTAAGTAAACACATAGGCTTTAATTTCTTTAAACATAGCTCTGATTTCCTATTTCAAAATGAATGGAAATGACTGTTAGCATTACAAACTATTATTAATTTAGACAAGTATCAAATATTTTGCTCTATTTTTTGGTTCTTTTTCTTATTATGAACACATCATTACCCATATTGGTTTGCCTGTGTACTTTTAACTACATCATTTGGCCAAACTCCCCCCAAAAAGGAGACTGGCTTCCCAGTTTCAGGGAATCTTGATTGCCACAATATTGAGTCACCCAGGCAATTTCCCCTTCATCTGTCCTTTTAAATTTTGGAAACTCTAGAGATGAAACATTGAGGGGGGAAAAAAGGGTTTATAGCTCTTGAGATTCAGTATCTCCACATTTTTTTCTCTCCCTCTCCCTCTCTCAATGCCTTTTTTCATTGATGTATGAGCACTGGTTTAATTTGCAGAGCTGAGGACATCATTAGCTACAGCTTCAGATAAAGCATTTCAAAAGAAAGTTCTAAAGCAGAAAACTTACAACACTCTGAAACCTTGAAACTTTTAACTTTTCCCATCATTATTCGAAAGTTCAAAATCAAAAGTGAACTCTGACTTTTAAGAAAATGTTTGTCTATTCACAGAACATCGTTTCCCACAAGTACTCTTCTTAATAATTGTTTCATAAGTTACGTCTTCCACTGGGCAAAATTTCATTAAAAAAAAAAAAAGAACCTCTTGGGGAATTTACTAGCCCTATCATGGTTAACCTGTTTGAATTTATTAAATATTAAAGCTTACAAGCACATTTTACTTCTGGGTTCAAATGTTCTCAACTCACATAAATTCATAATTTTATGTATAATGATGAAGTCCACCATCAGTGGAGGTCCTTGTTTATATAATTCCAGGGTCCAATCAAAGGAAAATGGCACATTTTTTTAAATTGATATTAAAAAATCTTAAGTATCCACAAATTAAAATTCAAAGCTACCCATTTTTTTTCCAACTGCCACTGCTGTTATTTGTTCACACAATCAGATTTTCTTTCTTAAGTAAGTACAAAGTTTCCCAAATCTTGGGAATCTGCTACACATTCTCTGTCTTTAATTCAGAATGAGTTGCTGAAACACAAGTTTGATTATATCTTTTTCTTGCTTTGCCACATACCTACTTCTTTCAAGGATAATGTCCACACTCTTCACAAAGGCAGCCTGGCCTTAATGAAACACTGCCTTTGCAAATGTCTCAAACACTGTTGAATCTCCAGTGTCCAGCTGGGTGTCTGGCAATCAAGCCTACATTTAGAATGCATTGAACAGTTGTGGAATGGCTGGTGAATGAGACCAGATAGTAATATAATCTTATTTGCTACATTTCAAAATATATTATCTTCCATCAAAAATAAAAATCTGGCAAAAGATTTTTTAATGAAAAAATAATTGAAGACTGACAGTTATATTTTCTCAGGTCATTGAAGATATTAATCACCTGTCAACTAGAATCCACTGTTGGTATTTTATTGACATTTGATAGAACAGGATCTTCTTCTTTTGCTTTCAGAATGTTTTTCAGATTTCTTAATTTTTATAAACTGCATTTTAAAAAGCACACACATTAAACATGATTAGTTTGTCTTTTGTGAATATTACAACTTCCAAAGTATGTGTTGGTTGGATTTTTTTTACAGCTACTACTGCTAGTGGCTTTTGTGCACTCTGCCTTGTGTCCCTAGGTATTACATGATTATTTATTGTGATAACAAATTTGTTGAACCTTTATGCTATAGTTCTTTAGTGAATGGGTTAAAGTTGATTTTCTCCAGAGGTTTATATTTGAATCTGCCAAATCCTTAAGAGTACTAAAATTTTCAGATCCCATCTTTACCTTAAGGATTTTTGAATGACATAATAGAACAAATTTAGGCAAACCTCCTCATGGATTCAAATTATGCATTCAAATTTCATGGATATTTTTTCCTTTCCACCTAGAGCCAAGGTCAAAATGTGCATTATCTTCCCTGTGTATTTAGTTTATTTCTAGCTCACCCTTTGGAACCCCAGCCTTATGTAGCATCTTCAGTTAGATTATACCCTCGGACTTGTCTCTCTCTACTATGACATCATCAATAAGAAGTTCATTGTCACTGGAGTTTGAAATAAAACCCCAGGGCAACAGCTGATCTCAGGGCAAGCTACTCTCTGTGAATTTCTGCTTTTACTTTGTTTTGAGGCCTCTGAATATTGATTTTAGAATTTATTCCCAGCTCAGCAAAGCATTTAGAATGATTTGTTTTAATATATTTTATTCAGCATTATCAGTTATTTTTAGTAGGAGATTTGTTCCACTTATCTTTTTGGTCATATTTCAGGAAAGAACACTTCTTTCCTGATCTCTTTCTGTCTAAGTCTGGCACCCATCATTATGAAGCTCCCAAGAGCACCAGCACATTCTTTAGATAATGGACACATTCTAATCTGGTACTCATTTGTTATCTTTAATACATTTGATTGAAAACTTCCTTAAATCTCAGCTCCTTGGGCTTCCACCACATGATTCTCATTATTTTCCATTAATAAGAGCCATATTTCTCTGTCTTTTTCACCTATACATCTTCTGCCTACTCCCTCAGTTTTGCTGTTCTCAGGGGTGATGGTTAATTGAATGTGTAAACCTGGCTAGGGTACAGCGCCCTGTCGCTTGGTATAATCCCAGTCCTACTGTTACTGTGGAGGAACTTTTGTTAGATGTGACCACATTTAAATTAGTAGAATTTGAGGGAAACAATTTACCCGCCAGTATGTAGGTGTGTTTCATATTATTGGTTAATGGCCTTAAAGGAAAACTCTGAGGTCCTTTGAAGAAGAAGGAACCCATCCTCTAGGCTGCAATTGACTCAAGCCAATAATATAAACTTCCATTGGAATTTCCAGCCTGCATGTCACAATTGGAAGTGCTAGGTGTGTGTGTCTGTGTGTGTGCGTATGTGTGTGTGTGTGTGCATGTGTGTATATGTGAATACATATGTGTGTGTACATGCATGTGTGTTTTCCCTTACATATTTGAACTTCCAGTCTCCAGAACTATGAGACAGTAAATCTAAGATGTCCAAATTTTGTGGTATTTGTTAAAGCAGCTGCAGCAAACAATATAGAAAAAAATCTAGCCAGACGCCATCATGCATGCCTGTAATCCCAGCGGCTCAGGAGAATGAGGCAAGAGAATTGCAGGTTCAAAGCCAGCCTCAGCAACAGCGAGACACTAAACAACTCAGCGGGACCCTGACTCTAAATAAAATACAAAATAGGCCTGGGAATGTGGCTCAGTGGTCAAGTGAACCTGAGTACCTGGTACTAAAAAAAAATAAGTCTACCCAAGCCCCTTTCTTTTCTTCCTTTATCTAATCTTTTAAGAACTGTTCATTCCTAATTTTTGTGACTTCTGAGTTTAATATAGTGTGTCTAATATTTTCCATAAATAAACATGTATATTTAAAACATTTTACTTATTCACATGTTTACTGAGTACTTCTTACCTTCACATCTTATCAAGCAAGTACCTAAATAAAAGGCTCCTCATAATTATAATTTTCTTTTATAATTCATCTTGAATGTTTGGCTTCATCTGGTGACAGTGGAACAGGACTTTTTGTGATTACAATATGAATATAATTATTTACTATGATTAAAAATGTTTATCCATCAATGACATTAGAAAATAACAAAGGATTATAAACCCATTATTATGCCTTTTTAAAAATATTTATTTTTTGGTTATAGGTGGACACAATATCTTCATTTTATTTTTATGTGGATCTGAGGGTCAAACCCAGTGTTTCACGAATGGTAGGTGAGTGCTCTACCTCTGAGCCACAACCCCAACCCATGTATTTTGTATTTTAGAAACAATATGCAATAATATCTAATTAGGTTGTTGTTAAGGCTTGTTGATCCGTGAATCATTTATTTTTTTGTGTAAACTACCTTCACTTCTTGGTAGAATCCTTACATCTTATTGTTTTAATTTATTTTTATTTATATATGACCGTGGATTGCATTACAATTCTTTTTACACATATAGAGCACAATTTTTCATATCTCTGGTTGTATACAAAGTATATTCACACTAATTCGTGCCTTTATACATGTACTTTGGATAATAATGATCATCACATTCCACCATCATTTATAACACCATGCCCCCTCACTTCCCCTCTAACCCCTCTGCCCTATTTAGAGTTCGACCATTCCTCCTATGCTTCCTCTCCCTATCCCACAATGAATCAGCCTCCTTATATCAAAGAAAACATTCGACGTTTGCTTATTTGAGATTGGCTAACTTCACATTATCTTCTCTAATTCTATCTATTTACCTGCAAATGCCATGATTTTATTCTCTTTTATTGCTGAGTAATATTCCATTTTGAAAAATTCATTCATCTATTGAAGAGCATCTAGGTTGGTTCCACATTTTAGCTGTTGTAAATAGTGTTGCTATAAACATTGATGTGGCTGTGTCCTTGTAGTATGCTGTTTTTAAATATAAACCGAGGTGTGGGATAGCTAGGTCAAATGGTGGCTCCATTCCCAGTTTCCAAAGGAATCTCTATACTGCTTTCCATATTGACTACACCAATTTGCAGTCCCACCAGCAGTGTATGAGTGCACCTTTTTCCTCACATCCTCACCAACACTTATTATTGTTTGTCTTCATAAGAGCTGCCATTGTGACTGGAGTGAGATGAAATCTTAGTCCATGGCACAAGAATTAAAATCAAGAATCAATAAATGGGATGGACTCAAACTGAAAAGTTTCTTCTCAGCAAAAGAAACAATCTGCAAAATGAATAGAGAGCCTGCATCTCGGGAGCAAATCTTTACCCCTCACATATCAGATAGAGCTCAAATCTCTAGGGTATATAAAGAACTCAAAAAGCTAAGCACCCAAAAAACAAATAACCCAATCAATAAATGGGCCAAGGACCTGAACAGACACTTCTCAGAAGAGGATATACAATCAATCAACAAATATATGAAAAAAATGTTCATCATCACTAGCAATCAGAGAAATGCAAATCAAAACCACTCTAAGATTTCATCTCAGTTAGGTCTTATTTTTGTTTCAACTCTTATAATTCCATCTTCCTAGTGAAAAAGTTCTTCCCTAATCACACCAAAGTGTAGCAACTCCAGGTCTGCTATCAACTAAATGTGAATGTTGAACAACTCATATCACTTCTCATTGCCTAATTTATAAAATAACAATATTTATATACCCTGCCCTCCAGTGTTGTTGTTGAGTGTAATGAGACAATAACGCTGTTGAAACTCTTGAAATATGAGAAAGCACTTTAAAAGCATTTCAAGAAAGACATGTTGTAAGGTGACTTTGCTTTGGTTACTAACAAATAAGAAATTATTTTTCTATTTTCATTGCTTTGACAATGTCATGTGTTATAAGCACGTATGGAGGTTGGAGAATAACTTTTCAAATCCATTAGAACCTACCTATCTTCTTTGACTTTATAGTAGTGATATGACAACTTGTTGGGTGTTCATCGATTTCATTATTCCATTCTTTTGTGTGTTGGTATCTATAACAGTGTACAGGTACTTGCAATAAAGTTATAAAATAGTATTTCTTACTTTAGGCAAATCTTAGATAAATTATTTGTATATTAAACAGTCATCTAACATCTCTTGGCTTATACGATGTTTTTGTATATGAGAGCAAACATTATTTCTTCATAAAATATATAGAAAATTGTTGCTTTATATGAGAAAGATCATTCCAGGATCTGGATTCTTCATACTTCCCAGTAAGACAGGTGTAGGAAGTTTCTATAAAGCTTGCTAAATGCTATCATCTTAAATTACCCTCTAGTGTTACATTTTCTTAGGAAAATCTGATAGTTCTTTTTCCTAAAAGCACCTATACCAGCACCATGAGTCATAGATGGACACTTCTGTCGATTTATTTTCTTCTTGGTTTAATTCCATTTGGTCAGTGTGAACTGTCGGCTTAGATCTAACTATTTCTTCACTTCTGCACATATGGAAAGAGAAACAAGTCCCTAGGCACATTTCAGAGTTTCTTGTTTGAACTTGATATTTTAAGGAGTTTTCTTTCAAGGGGAAGAATTATGGTTGCAAAAGATGGTCATGATTCCATCATTGCTTATTTATGGTAATATTTCAATTAGTTCTAAGAGAAATCCTTCTTGTGATTGGTAGAACAGTGCTTACTTTATAATTTTGTTAGCAAAAAGCTTCAGATCATATTTTCTCATTTAGAGTCTGGCCATTAATTACTGTTTAATAGATGAATTTGGCTAAGATTGCTCTTCTGTCTATTCCAACTGTTCAGACTACAATTAAAAGAATCATTTGAAGTGCAAAATGTAGGGATTGCAATCAAGTACCAACTGATGAGTTTCTTTTGTGCCCTTTGAATGAATCATGATGCATTTCATCTGAGATTTTCTTTGGTTGCAACAGAAGGTCAGCGCATCACAAGGAATTGATGGTTGAATTAGTTAGCTTGCCAAGGCATTGACTTAATTCAATAATCAATCATGATAAACCATAAATTACTGTATAGACTGAATTAATTGATCTTTTTTCCCTTAATGTAATTGTTTACATAGTCAAAAATCATTTTGAATCCTGATTTGGTTATTTTTTAAATTATGAAAATATGTTTTGGGGGGTTGGTATTTATCTGGAAGGCTTGATAATTCTTTACAAACATACTTTGACCTTTTTTTATAGGTAGAGGTAAAATTAAATTGAGAAAATTTATAGATGATTTTAGTTGCCAAGGAAAGGCTCTTAGATTTTAGTACGATAAATAATGGAAAATTATCAGAGATATTTAAGGAAAGATAACTGGTAAAACAGGGCTACTTTAAAAAATTGGTAATGGATATATATTTGTCTGAGTTAATTAAACTGCTTGAACATGATGAAGTCCATGGTAAAAAGGGGAAAAATGGTTTATATATACACAGTTCGAGGGGTGATGGAAGACAATATTTAACTGCTTAAGAAGCCTTAGCCAGGGTCTGGGAATTCTGCTTTTCACAGGTCCAAATGTCACTGCCAAAGATAGAGGTGCATTGAGCATACAGAAAGATGTCAAGAAACCTTGAGAGATAGTATATGCGGAGTCTTCTGAGAGAGGTTAATATTTATCAGAAATCAACTTCACTTAGAAATATATCACTGGTACAAAGATCTCTTTAAGTCTTGAGTTAAATACAGTTTTATTAAAATTAGGTTCTTTTTTTCACACTTTATTCCTTGAGCAACTATTTGTTGTTTGATTGCCAGCAAGCAATTAGACAATATTTGTAAGTTAGCAATTAGTCAATAGTTGTAAGACAGAAAACAAAGATATCTTCCCTTAAGAGAGTTACATTGTGGTGGAGTGAGTCGTTGGGGGAGGGAGGCAATAAACCAACCATCATGGTGACCTCTATTTAGAGCAAGAACTTTGTTGAGTGGAGGAAATGCCCTGGTGGAATGGGTTTAGGAAGTGGAGAATGTGGCCATACACTACTCCCTGAGGAAATTTTGCTGAAGAGAGTAAAAATAACTAGGACACTATTGAAGACAACATGCTCTTTAGGGTTCTCTTTAGGATATGTGAACACTGTTGGAAATGAAAGTTCTGAGATTTGATAAGACATTCATTAGGAGTTTCATTTCTTGATTAATATCTAACATTTCAAAATATGAACTAGCATAATTTCTAGTGCCATTCAAAGTCTCAAATAGACAACTATTGCAAATTTAACTAAAGTATGCACATGGATAATAGATTTTGATACTTACAGAATTTTCTAAATCACAAAGGGAACAATTGAATTAGGTAGTGTTTTGAACAGAAAAGTACTATGAGAATTTTGAATCTGTAGTTACATTATTTTAAACTTACAATGTTATGAATTAGCTCTGACTTCTCCCCAATTATGAATAGGAAGTATTAATTTCTATTCTCAAAAAGGAGAGAGAGAAAGAGAGAGACAGAGAATGTGTCTACTTAGGATAACTATGCTGCAGTTTAAGTACACGATGATGTTCTAGAAATTCCTTTTCAGGAAGACATAAAGCTATAAAGTTCTGTACTGAAGGACTGACTGCATAGTCCTCTGCTGTACATGGCCTTATTGCCAATGTTAAAATGTTAGTCATCTGTACTTTTAAAACATATTCACATTTATTTCTATTTCTTTATTATTATAAGTATAACTGGAAATACTACTATAAATCACAAAGTTATAACAAATGTTAAAATTGATTCTACCTGTGGTTCAATCATGTTATAACAGATGTTCAAACAGAAAAAAATATGTCTTTAATAAAGGTTTCAGCCACAAATCTGAATGTATCCTAAATCTTAATTCTTATTCATGCTTTGCTGCTCTATATTAATTTGCATGTCTGTTATTACTTGCTCCTGTGCTTCAATGCTGCTATTTTGTAAATTCTGTTCTTCCTCATATTTTAATATGTATTTCTTATATACCATTTCCAGTATCTTCTTGTAAACAAGATATTTCAATGTGACTCTTTCATTTTATTAATATTTTACATGAATAAATCCTACCAAAAAATTATTTCCTTTTGCAGTCTGCTGAATGACAAGAAGAAATGCCTTATGAGGTAAGACTGCCAGAAGTGAGTCATCTTAACAAGTTGCCATTTTCTAGACACAGTAATAATCATTGTATGCAGATTCTCTGGAACCTAAGGCAACGATATTCACCTGGAAAATAATACGGTTCAATTATAAGCAAAATTACGGAATGCAAAAGCATTAGTTTCCCATTTCCCTAAGTTGCACTGCCATTTCGAAGTCATCATCACGTTGTCGCAGCTCCTGCTCTGCCAACTTCCCATATCCAAACCTGCCTTCACAAGCAGTCTGAACATCTGTGAAAACAGGAACAAAAAGTCCCCCAGGAGAGATTTTTGTGTATAATTAAAATTTTGATGCTAAGTAGATGATGAGGCAATATTTGTACCATGATAGAAGATGCCACATTCTTTTGATTAAAAAAAGGACATAAAATAAGTACAGGATAGATTGGCTCTTGACTAATATGTTAAAATAGTTGAAAAGTTAGTAAACTTGTTTTTAGTGGAATAATATGGACAGTTGGCCTAGCTAGATTTAAAATAAGTCAACAGGCATTCAGTAAACTAATTCAGATTGTGTACAATCCAATAGAGACTCCGAAAATCTGGACATTTTTTATTGATTTTAAGTTTTGTCTTAAGACATCTTCATGAAATAATCTCAAGGGAGAGATATTTTGTTTTTCTAGCAAGTTCCCTGGGAATGCAGCCACCTAGCATTATCCGTGAGCACATTGCACTATATCGATGGTATAGACAAAATATTCAGCTTGAAATAAGGGGCTTTGTACTGGCAGCAGCATGAGTGGTATGAAAGAATTTGGACGACAAAACTAAGTTTCTTTCATTTCAGTGTAAATTGGAAACGTGCACCTTACATTTGGTGGTGTAATTTTTCTCCACTCTCGTTCAGTATTTCTGGAACACAAAATCTTCATTTTCTCTTCACCAATAATATGGTCAAGACATTTTTATCTGACCAAAATAACTGGATTAGAAGTGAGAGACTAAGTTGAAAATAAAGATGGTTGGTTTTGTGGCATGCAACAGTTGGATATTTAGAAAAATTCAAGCAATGGATCTTAATTTTTCACTACATAGTTGGCATTGTACAAATACAGCTATGATGTACAAGAAAAGGATGAAATAATAATTACTTGTAAGAAAGCAATGGATAACTGAAATGGATAACCAATGAGGACCTACACTAACCAAGAAGAACCTGAAAGGATTAAATTCTCCTAAATAAACTGTCTTAACTCTTGTGATAACCTGTAGCTTCTGTAAAGCAGCAGGAAGCTTGAGAAGACGCATTTTATAAAAACTTTGATGTCAATATTTCCTTTCAAAGCTTGCTTGAATGTGTCAAGTAGGATTAAATTGGAAGTTTGGGTTCAAATTCTAGTGGAAAGGTAAATAAATAATCAGAAAATGGAGATCAGTATTGCCCTTGAGTTTATTAAATTATTAACACATTGAAGGGTCTTATTCAAATCCAAGGTCTTGGTATGTTGTGTCAAAGAAAAATTCCACCAGACATGGTAAACAGGAAGAGATTTTTTTTTTTTTTCCAAAACTTTAGACAGAGACTAAACTGAACCCTGCTGAAACAAAAAGTACTGTAGTGAGTTAGTGCAAAGACACTTGGGAGACCATGTTGGTTGATAGGATTAGGCCATCTGTGTCTCCTAATAGATGCTGAACAACTAAGGCTCCAGCTCTCCCACAGACACTGAGAGATAAGGACACCCTCCTTGTTTTGCATGTCTTTTGCACGCTGGGAATGGAACCCAAGGCCTTAGTCTGCACAGGATGATGATGTCTGAAAGAATGTCTTGCAGGTACTTGAGAAAGAAGCTTGTGATTGTAAATCTAGCAGAAGGCTGAAGAAATATTTACATCTCAAAAGGGCAGAGAAAGAATTTACAATGGAAACATTTCTAAAATTAGGTTTCTAAAAAAAAGGAGATCAGTGTCTGAAATAAGGAAGTAATCTGTCCAGTTTCCTCAGAGCTGAGGGGGAACATTAAGACCATCTTAGTGAAATCTTAAGTACAGAAATTGAAATGAATTCTCTTTAGTATTCAGTAACAGTGGAAGGGAACCTTATATTATGTCCATTTGCACTTTTATAATTTTGTTTTTTTCAGTTTGGTAACAGAATACATGTCATTGGCTGTACTGGTACAAAAAAACAATCTTTTTCCTTAGTAAGACAATTTACTTAACTATAAAATGGGATAATAGTATCTCCACATATTCTGTTTGAACATTATTACATGATTTGGTAATATACAGCTTATTATGGTGAAAATATTTTGGTGTTACCTTTTGTTTGAAATATCCATTAAAACAACTTTTATATTCACTATCTGTAGCTATTTGTAAATGTCTTTTGTTTGGGAATATTTATTTCTTTATATACATATATATATGCAATATGTATCTATGTTCTATATATATGATTATACATAATATATTGAAATATGTATTTGATATATATATATTTTACAATATTATATATATTTTATATGTGTGTGTGTGTGTGTGTGTGTATTTGTGCTTTGAGTCCATTTGTCCTTCTTTCTTCTTGGCTACTTGTTTTTTTTTTTTTCTTTTCTTACTGTGCTTTCCTCAATGGCTACTTAATTCAAGCAGTTTGTTGAGATCACATTACTCACAAACCAATTTTTCAAAACAGCATAGATGTCACAATTTTCTCTTTCCTCAGGTGGAGTTCCTTGATCATCCAGAGTACTTTTCTTTCCCTGGTTTGCCAAGTCTATTTATTGAGACTTTGTTCCTGGAGAACTTTTTTAAGTTACAAAATCTTTTTCACTATTCCAAAAGCAGGCCTATAGCTCTTACCAGAAAGAATTGTTGTTTATCCCCTGTGATACTCCAGTGCTTTGAAAATAGTAATTAGATGGGAAAACTATTGCTCAGCATTTTTTTTTGTCCTAACACTTGATTTTTACAGTTCCTGAATATGATTACACTTAACTGAATCACACTGATTCACAAATGCTATTAGAGACAATGTCAGGAGTGTTGTACGTTTGGCTTTCTTCATTAATGATCATGATTAAAACAGATAAATAGTGAGAAAAACTGAGACTTGGACTTAGCTCTTCTGTTCCCCAAGTGCATACTCTTTCTATTTATGCTTTTTATGCTGCAGTGATTCTCCTGAAAAATAGTGGCACTGATGGGATAGGACAGTTATTTTCAGAAGCAGTCAGGTCTGTTAGAAATTCCATCTCATAATTGTTAGCAATATTCTCCCAATATTTTTTTTAAATAAAAGTACTGAAGCAGAGAATTTACAGCCAACATCCATACACCCCCCACCCAAGTGTGGCTGTTAATATTTTACTATACATTCTTTTATCACATATTGGACTCTCATTATGGAATTTTGACTTTTTTTTTCCTCACTATGGTACAGTTTCTCTGCCTATAAAAATGTGAATGAATAAATACCACTGATCTCATAGGGTTCTTTCAGAATTATCCAAGACAGCATTTATAATTGATTAGCAAAATACTTGTAATAGGATGAATCAGAAAATCAATTAAAACATTCCTCATGTGAGTAATTCAGCTTTGAGTCAAAAAAAAAGATGTGCTTTGAGAAAAAACTCTAAGTAGCTGCACCTATATTCACTATCACAGACAGGACTTTCCATGTACAGAAACAATTCTATTTTGAATGTATTCATGAATTCATGATTCCTTAGGTTAACAAAAACTCAGCTTAGCTTCTTGGTTGGTTGTTTTGAGTAATGGGGATTGAACTCAGGAAAGCTTAACGACTGAGCAACGTCTCCAGTCCCTATTCATTTATTTTTTATTTTGAGTCAGGGTCTTGCTAATTTGCTTAAGCCCCTCATTAAATTACTGATGTTGGCCTCGAACTTGTGATCCACCCACTTCAGCCTCCTGGGCCACTGGAAATATATGTGTGCACAACCATGCCTGGCTCTTTTTAACTTCTCAAGATCCCTTTAAACATACATATTGCAGTGACTCTCTTCTAGCCATTAAGGATCCACCAGCTCCATCATAAATACTCGGAAGTTTTTAACTCTGAAACGTCTGTGCCACTTTTGCAAGTTACATAGAGTTCTTGTCAGAACTGGATTTGGAAACACTAGCCTTTAAAATCAATGTTTCATCAAGCCATATGTTAATTCAGTTTGGATTCTTACCCTGACTAATAGTACTTCATGCTATTTCCTCTCCCACAGAGCTGCCAGAGATTCTGCACATAAGAACATTCATTAAGGGAAGACGTTACTTTTAATGTTTTCTGTTAAAAATAGTTTTAATGTTTTTATAGGTATAAAGCACAGCAAAGACCTTTAAGCAGAGATAACTTGAAGGTTCATAAGTAGAAACGAATAGAGTAACCAAAACAAGAGGTTGTTAAGGGTGCTGGTCTGGTGGCAGGCACACACATGTAATCCTGTAGTCCTAGCTACTCTGGAGGTAAGAGTATCAAGTTCAAGGCCAGCCTGGGCAATGTAGCAAGACCATGTCTCAAAATGAAATAAATAAGGATTGGGGTTCTAGGCCAGAATTAAAGCACTCCTAAGAAAAGAAAAAGAAAAAGAAAGAAAAGAAAAGAAAAAAGATAACAAAAAGCAGAGTTAATTCAAGATAATTGATAGACCCAACCTGATCTTTTCTTAAAATTGGGCATCTCGCCACAAAACCATGAAAAGATAATTTCGGCTTTACTATAAATTACTGCAAATTCTGAACGTGCTTGGAATGCCTGCCCGTGCCTTGAACTCACCCATGCCTGGCTCTCTGACCAGATAGCAGCCTTCTCTGAAACTTTAGTGATGCCTCACAAATCTTGGCCTTCCCTGGCCAGACAACGACCCTCTCTGAGGCTCTAATGGTCCTCATAAATTCAGATGTTGGGGCCAGCAAAAAAATGTAATCTACCATTAGTGTGATGCTTGTCAGAGTTCTGTTATCTGTAACCCCCCTTTGTGTAACTTTCTGGGCTATAAAGCTGGGCTGCAGGAAAGCTGGGGTGCTGTCTTGTTCCCGCCGTTTTGGGAGGGAGAGGCAGCCCGGCCGGTCGAAATAATGTTTGCTTTAATTTGATTTTAATTGGAGTCAGTGGTCTTTTCTTGCATCCTGGTCTAACAATAATGACTTGATTTCTTAGGTAACAGATCATAATGTGGCTACCTGGGTTGTTTTAGATCGCAAAGGGGAAAATGTTGCATGACTCATCTTCTGTAAAATTCTAATTTGGAGAGAGGACCTAAAATCATAAGGATAAAAATATAAAAACAGACAAATTCAGTTCATAAATGACATTGTAGTTCTTGAAATATTTAGCAAAATATCTTAGTCTTACCTGTAACACTAAACTCTATGATCTGATTTTCTCATTTATAAAATTAGAATTTATAAAATAAAATTTATTGATAAAGCGATATCATCAATTTAAGCATCAGCTTGAATGTAAATTCAGGAAAACTAATAAGACTTCAATTAATTAATAAGACTTCAATTAATCCAAAATAGTAGTATTTTCTCTAATTTTATGGGAGGTTTTATTTGTTTGTTTGTTTTTATTGGGTTGGAAGAAACCAGTACAACAATAAGTATATAAAGAAATATACAATATTGTGTAATATTGGTTAGTATCTAATTTTATAATTTTTGGCAAGATTTCAATATTTGTAAAAAGTTTAAAAATTGCATACATAGCCTGAGTCATAACTAAAGAAAAGGGACTGAGTGGGTATCACATGTATAGTTTTATTTGTCTTTATTTGCATAGAATGTAACTGGTAGCTATGTCCTGAACATTTACTTGTGGCTATTCTACGAAAGTATGATAGGGAAATGATAAGGGATACAGGATTTTTACCTTCATTTTGGAAAAGTCAAAATTTTATGTTGATTGTTTTGAAGTTTAATGAATCTTATAAGATTAAAGGACAACAAAGTTCTCAAAGCAGAAGTCACTTTAAGGGAAGTAAATTGATAAAACTTCTTTTTATAAAGGTATGTTGTATAAAATCAACTTATCATGATGAACTGAACTTTAACAAAAAATTGCCACTTTCCCATAATATTTAAACAAAAATTTCAGAAATAAATGACTTGTAAGTTTTAAATTGTGCACTACATGCTCTGAAATATACATTTGATTTGAAAGCACTGGATCTGGAGCTTTTCTTCTGTAGGGCCCAGGAGAGGACACTTCCTAACAGGGAATAACTAGGCTGCTAAGTCAAAAGCAAAGACAGACCAGCTTCTCTGACCTAAAAGAAAGCTAGTAGGTACCTAGACACACCAAAGATCAGAGGGGTTCTCCAGAATTGCATTAGAGGTGAGCTAGTGTGATTACTGCCTCCATACCCACAGAAGCATAGAGGTAAAGCTGAAGGCTGGTCAGCTACTTCTAAAGCTCCCAAATCCTAATGATATCGAAACCAAGAAGACACAAAAAGAAATGTCTCCACCTCAGCATGGATTATTATAAATGTCTCTACTGTCAGTTTTTAATTTTTTTAGGATATATATTTTATTTTATTAAAATTTGGGGGGGGGAATATACAGGGATTGAACTCAGGGGCACTTGACCACTGAGCCACATCCCTTGCCCAATTTTGTATTTAATTTGAGACAGGGACTCAATGAGTTGCTTAGCACCTCACTTTTGATGAGGCAGGCATATATACACAAACACACACACACACACACACACACACATACACACACACACACACACACACACATATATATATGACAGAATGCATCACAATTCATATTACACATGTAGAGCACGATTTTTCATATCTCTGGTTATATACAAAGTATATTCACACCAAATTGTGTCTTCATACATGTACTTTGGATAATAATGTCTATCACATTCCACCCTTTTCATTTTGAATAGATTTAGTCCCCTATTATTTGATAGTATATGTCCAACTCATTTGACTATATTTCTTTGAATGTTTTGTCTTATTTATTTAGTTACTGGGCATTGAACCCAGGGGCACTTAAACACTGAGTCACATCCCCAGCCCTTTCTTTAATATTTTATTTAGATATAGGGTCTTACTGAGTTACTTGGGACCTTGTTAAGTTGCTGAGGCTGGCTTTGAATTCATGGTCCTTCTGCCTAGGCCTCCTGAGTCACTGGGATTACAGTTATGTGCCACTGTGCCCAGCTCTTCTAATGTTTTAAAGCATGTGGGGTCATTCTCTCTTTCTTTTCCTAGCTCAGGTTTACACTTGCTTCTCTTAGTCCCTCTTGCATTACCCTGCTACTGCCTCATGAAGAAACCTCATGTTGTGGTCCTACTCTGTGCTTCCTGGGGTTCGAATCATCCCTTTGAACAATGTACCCTTGCTCTATATGCCACCCACTCATTAGTCACTTAGTAGCCATCTTGTTTATGAGATCAACTATCATGTTGTCATTTTGCTTGTATGCGTCTATTATTTTCTATGAAGAAACCTTTATTTTATCTAAAATGACTCAAAATTACAAAAGTAGTGATACTGACAATTTAGGTATGCCAAAAAGAAATCCATTGTTCTTTTAAAAAATCTCTTACACATAACACATTGGTTCTCTCTTAATGCTTTTAAGATTAATTACTTTTTAACAGTTTGATTATATCTCACATATACCTACTTCTAATTCATTGAGGCTTTTGGATGTTTTTCATCAGATTTAGGAAGCTTTGGGCAGTATATATTTAGGTATTCTTTGTGTCCCTTCCTCTCTTTCCTCTTCTATGGGAGCTCCATTATGCAAATGTTGGTACATTTGATAGTGTCCCACAGGACTCAGTCTCTGTTCATTTTGTTTCATTTATTGTTTTTGAAATTCTCAGATAAAATAGTCTTAATTGACCCATCTTTAGGTCAGCTTCATTCTTTCTCTGCTTACTTGAATCTATCATTAAAACCCATTAGTAATTTCATTCATTTAGTTGTAATTTTTACCTCCTGAATTTGTTTGATTCCTTTTTTATAACTTCATTCTCTTTATTTTTTATTGGGTCAGATAATTTTTTTCATGTTTCTTTTGGTTCTTTGCACAGGTTTTCCTTTTGAACATATGTAATAAGTTGATTTACAGTCTCAGTTCATTAGTAAGTTCAATGTCTAACTTTCCTCAGGAAGTTTCTATTATTTCCTATGTAGAAACTATGCTTCATTTTTTTTATTTCTCATAATTTTTTTTCTGAAAGTTGTACACTTGACATATTGTTGCAAGTTGGAAAACAGATTCTCCCTCTCCTCTGCAGGGCTTCTTTATTGATGTTTCTTGTAGATATTGTTGTCTGTTTAGTAATTTTTTGAATGAGTTTTGTAATGTCTGTATGCTTTGTCATATTTGGTCGCTGCAGTCTCTATTCTCTTAGCTAAGTGATCACTTAGTGATTGGACAGAAACTTCCTTAAATACCTGGGGCCCCCCCAAAAAAGTCTTCTAGTTTTTAAAGATGTGTATATTTAGACATGTCTTCAAGACACAGCAAGGTAGTTGACAATTCTTTCTTCGCTTCTATTTCCTGAGGCCACAAAACTTAAATGCCAGCCAGAGTTAATACCTTAGGGCCTTTTCTGAGCAGGTCAATATTTACATGTGTACATGGCTTTCTATGCTTCCAGCAACATTTTGGGCCTTTTCAAAATCATTTTTCCCCCAACACCTCATTCTCCAGCTTTCCTTCTAAACTTTCTGGTCATTGTTTTTTCCCAAACATTGTCCATTGCCTGAGGCAATGATGACTAATACATTTGTCTTACAAAGGTTTTAGACAAATGTCCCTTGAACAGCTGCCATAGCACTGGAAGTGTTCTGAGGAAGGCCAAAACCAGGACCTTTGGACATCCCCTGTGGAACAAATACATGGGTCAAAACACAGAAATACCATTCTTGGCAAATGACATTCATTCTGTTTTAGCACTGTGATCAAGATTGGCTAAATACAACAGAACTATTTGTTCTCATGGAGATTTTCCTGAATGATTTATAGATCGAAATGTTGAGTTCTTCTTAGGTCAGCATTATTCTGGTTGCTATAAACTTTGATTTCTAGAATTCTAAAACATTCGATTTAGGCAGGAAAGTTATTGTAATCTTTAAGGTATCCACTGAGATGGGAAGTGGGGAGTGGGATCAAGATTTGCTAAATACAACAGAACTCTGTTCTCATAGAGATTTTCTTGAATGATTTATAGATTGATTTTTTTGAGTCTTTCTTAGGCATTTTTCTCGTTGCTGTAAACTTTAGTTTGTATGGCTCCAAAACAACTGACTCAAGCATTTTTCTTCCTGGTTTATTTGTTGTTTTTATGGACAGAATTTTTGAATTTTTTACTCTGTCATTTTCCCTGATATCCGAGCCATATGTTGTTATATGTGAAGTGATGTTGAGATTATTTACTTAGGCTCCCTCTTTTTTTTTTAATAAAGAAACTGAAATCATAAATGCAGAATTTAAATAACTGTTATCAATGAAATAAATTGTTTCAAAGTTTTGTCTGAATATACTTTATAATACATGTATGAAGTTATCAAACCATAGAATGCCATGAGTTCAATGTCAACGTGTTCTCAATATTTTTTTATCTCAAATCTGTTTCTATGTTTTCCATTTCTATCAACGGTACCAGACTGAATACATTTTTATTATCTTCCTTTATTTTAAAAAATTAATGGTCATTAAATTATCAGGACCCCATTTCTCAACACCATCACTCCCTTTAAATTTCTCATCTCCTCTGAACGTATCCATCATAGTAGTTTCCTAGCTAAAAGTTCTGTTTCAAGACCTTTCTCTACCTAATGCTTCAAAAGCAAATTTTCTCTCTTAATTTTTAATCACAATGTAATATTACCCAAATTTGATTGAGCAAAAACAAACAAACAAAAGAATAAAACTGTTGGCCATTTCTCAAATATTTTGTATGTATCTGCATGTATCCCAAACATCCTTTTCAGCTATTGCTGAACAATACCCCAAAGTGGACAGTTTGATATGCTTAGTACTTTGAACTGAAGGATATTGGAAGGGCACCAAAATGAATATTTCTCCCTTTCTCCTGCTCCATTTTCTCCCCTAAGGCAGACAATACAAAATAGAATTCTCTTTTCCCAAAGGTGGGTCATAGAAAAGAGAATCCCATCTCCACCACAGCCAGACACAAAACCTGTAAAGATCACTATAACCTTCCCCTGCCTTTCTGGGTTAGAGCTGCTCATACAGAAAATCTCTGACCTACTTTATTTGATAGTAGATCATAAGACCCTCATTCCAGAAGGAGCCTGGCCCTCTACCTGGGAGGACTGGATGTCACAGAGAGAGGGCAAGAAAAATATGAACAGAGAGGCCTTGCCGCATTTCCTGTCCTACTGTGTTACCATCAGATTATACCCTTTTGTGCCCAGTACCATTTCTACACAACTGGTCATTTTTTATATCAAATCTAAGCATAAAAATCGACTTTTCCCTGAGTATTTCTTCTGAAGGCTACCATATCACATAAAACTTCTATTGAATGAAGTTGTAATGAGTTATCTTGCTAACTTATCTTTTGATAAATTATTTCTATTATTTATCCAGTTACAAACACCATTTATTTAGGAAAAAACAAAAAACTTTATCTTTATACTGCTACACTAACAATGAATGTTCTAACTAACAATATAACATACCTTTCCCTGGTATTCTTTTACTATAGTCTGTACACCACACACACACACACACACACACACACACACACACACACACACACACATATATCATGCTTCCTGGAGAGTCTTCTGAAAGAACGCATTTGCCCATTTGCCCTTTTATTTTTGTGCCAGTTCTGGTTAGAATTTAAATGTTCCCCAATGCTCATTTGCTAATAGCTTGCTCACCAAGTTGTCAGGAGGTAGTGGAATCTCTGGGTGGTGAAGCCTAGTGGAAGGAAGTTAGGTCATTGGGGGTGTGACCTAGAAAGAGATACTGGAATTCTGTATCTTCTCCCCTATTTTCTCTTTTGCTTTCTGGCTTCCATGAGATGAGCTATTCCTCTGCCAAGTATTCTTGCCATGAGTTGTTGTGCCACAACAGGTCCAAAGTAAACCACTGAACCTGAACCAGAATGTTTCCTTCCTTCAAAGTGGATTATTTCAAGTATTTGTAATGGTGACAGAAAGCCAATTAATGGTACCTTTGTAGTACCTTTCCAGGTGTTTTGCATAAATTTGCCACTCAGAAAATACCTGTTGAATCGAATTAAATGTCTAATATAAAACTTCAGCCTTATATTTAAGGAACCTAAGTAACTCTCCAGCGAGCAACCCTACAATATAAGCTAGAAAATAGAGCAATTGCTTTTTTTAAAAATTTTACTCAGATTAAAGTCCATAGTTATTGGTCAGCTTGC
This sequence comes from Spermophilus citellus, assembly GCF_964194105.1. Classification (NCBI taxonomy): domain Eukaryota; kingdom Metazoa; phylum Chordata; class Mammalia; order Rodentia; family Sciuridae; genus Spermophilus; species Spermophilus citellus. The sequence goes on along the minus strand of NC_138193.1, from coordinate 73,858,919 downwards.
TATGATTTCATAGAAATTTTCATAAATATTTGGATGTCTTGAGGCTTAAAGATGACTCCCTTATGAAAAGTCCATTGAATTAGAAGTTATATTGCAATTTAAATTTTATGTACTCTTGGATCAAGGTTATTTTGTGACTTTTCCGTGTCTTCCAAATCACAATGAACAGATATTTACCTCCTTGCTTTTAGTCAAATGATTGTAAATGGGTACTGAGGGAATATTTTTCTTCAAATTCCTTGACTAAATTTTTGTTAGGCTGTGAGCCAAGCCATTCTTACCTCTTTAATATTCTTAGTAATTAGTCCACACAGTCCTATTATTGTTCATTCTGTTCTACATGTGGAGTGAGGAAAAGACACTGATTAACTACCTCCAACTTTATTTGTCAGGTTTCATTGCTAACACAAAATATATTACTGGACTTGGAAAGAGGGTTAATTTTGAAGGACTTTTCATCAGATATTATTGTGCCTGCCTAGACATGATTCAGCACTTCTATGGTACTCTCTACTGAACAGAACCAGGGAGTCTCTGATGTCAGATCTGTCACATCCAGACTATGCAATATCATCTTAACTTTTATAATCCCACTTAGAACTTTCCCAATGACTTTTATAGCTGTTAGGGTAATCATTTGGTTCCCAGAATACTCAATGAGGCAGATGAAGGGAATATGATCATCCCTTTTTACATATGAGAAGACTGAAACCTAGAAAGTTTAGATGAGTTATTTGAGTGCGAGAAACCAGTTCTCCTGACTGATGCTTTCCTGTTGCTACAATGCTATGCTGCTGTTCCTTGACAGACCATAGTCATTTCCATTATTTTTTTCCTGGAAAAAAAAGTATTTTTATGTGCTCTATGTAGTTGTTTTTATACTGCCAATAAGCAATGCTGGAAAACAATGCTCAGTTGAGCAGATTTAAGGAAATAAATGTCATTTAAGCTTGTTTAATTTCTCTTTCATGCATCTTTTTCCCCCCTTAAGGACTAAAATTAGTATACTAAGATATTAGTAGTTCTTTTTATTATTACTTTTATTGCCATCTTTGAATAAGACCTTTAGTTAAAAACAAGCATATTAAAATGATGCCAAGAATTATGAAGAACTAGTGGAAAAGAATGAGTGAAATTTATAGCATTGTCTACATGGGCAAATCTCCCTTCACCTTAACTTTATTGATCATCTTCTACTGAACTTTAAATTATGTATTTTTAACTTCAAGGCAAGATACATTTAAAACTATGAAAAGAGCAAAAGGTATATTTGGTATTCAAATAACTGAAATTGCAACCCGTTGATCTCAGTTCTTGGTATTATGGCCTTCCAGCATCACACTGATCTTAATAAACATGTTTTAAAGAATTTTTGACATGAAATTTAGTTCTAGAATTCTTATAATTATAAAGACTGACAAAAATAAACTTGTGAAAATGTAATCCAAATTAATGATGAATTTTCAAAAGTTTAGCATTATACCCAATATCTCAGAACTCAATAGAAGCAGAGTTCTGTGGTAGACTATGTACTGGTACAAAGGGTAGCTCACTCAGTACCCATTTACAATCATTTGACTGTACCCTGTAAACAGTTCCTACCCAGAGTTTTACCAAGAGAGCAACCTGGCTAGAAGATACAACCAGATGGAAATTAAAGGAAAGATGTGTCCAAGTAGCAAAGAGAAGATGGCTAGTGTAGAGCTGGGAAGGATATTTATTTTCATGAATATTTATCAAGAAGAGAGCTTAACAAGTTAGAATTAACTTTTAAAATATAATGGTTTGTTGGATAAAACCTCAGCTTAGGTTGATGATGCTCCATATGCCATCCCCACCCAGAGAACAGGTTGAAATTTAATGTTACTGTCTTATTTTAAAAACTTTCTCATCACCTTTGCATTGTGCTGAAATGATCTTTATCCATACTTTTTCCTCTTTATGAGAATTTGATGGTGTAGACAATTAACAATATCATCACAGATGTTCTTTCATGGGGAGAGACAGCTGTATTCACCTACAGGTAGTATGTACCATGAAGAACTTAATTCAAACAGATGTAATCTAATTAAGACATTATGAGATATTTCTGTCTTTCCTTCACACTCCTACACACACATCTTAGACATCAGTAGCAGCAAAATTATAAATTGGCAGGAGGCTTTTTACAGGTTTATCTTTATTCAAGCCAATAAACTTAAAATTATAATCAAAGATATTTTCTTGTTATAAGTTTTAAAACAAAGAATGCATACATTTCTTTCAGAGAGGTCCCTTTTTACTTCACAAGCTTTTTAACCAAAATTTCTGTCCTAAGTTCAGTACTTTTGGATAATTTTCTTTTGGAGACACCAAGGTCATTGGATATGGCTTATCATGAAGCTTGAGCCCCTGTATCACATACCATCCCCACAGTGTTCTGTTTGCCTAAGAACATGTAATACAACCTTCTGGCATTCCAAGAAACTTACCTACACTCTAAGACCTATATGTGTTGCTTACTCTTGGACAACTTGACTATTTACACATTTTATCATACATACTATTCTTTATTCTCCTACAGACTCTCATTCACTTGTGTGCTCGCTGATGAGAACTATTAGAAAGAAAGAAGAAAACATTTTGTTTCTAGAAATGGAAGACCCATTTCAGTGTGCAGACACTCGCTGCCCAGCGTGCCTCTAGCTGTTCTGGTAACAGCCCATGCAGTGCCTTCAGCAATACTGCAATTAGGTCAGCCTTGTTGCTTCTGGGTTAGGTGCTGAGGTGACCTCTTCTTCCCTAAGATTCATTTGTCTTCTTAATTGTTCTTTAAGTACCAACCACATTTCCTTTTATTCTTTCCATTATTACTGGCATATTTATAGCCAGTTCCCTAAACTAAATCTTTCTCTGTTTGAAATAGCTAGAGATCTATTTTTTTTTTTTCAGGTGAACTCTGATTAATCAAACACTTACCATACAAAATAGTCCAGAGGAATTAATCTTTAAAGATATCAATCTGGGATGAATTTTATAACAATTTGGCTTGAATATGGTAATAACTTCATTACTAGTGGAAATGGGAAACTTTGGTATATTCAATAATATAAGTATAGTGGATTGAATTTATGACCTGATTTTTTTTTTCCATGAGATGGGTAATCTATTGCTGCAATTGACTGTTCTGTTGGGGAAAATAATCAAAATTCTTACATTTAAGTTTTCACTTGAAATTAATTTTTGTATATAGATGAAGGTCCAGTTTCATTATTGTGCCTAATGATATTCAGGTTTTGCAAAACTATTTATTGAAGAGACTATTATCTCCCCTTTGAGCATTTTTGATCCCTTGTCAAAGTTAACACTATGTGTGTTGGGGGGCAGAGTGGTATTTCTGGGCTTTCTATTTCATTCTATTGGCCTTTGTATCTAATTTTGTGCCAATACCATGCTCTATTGGTTATTATAACTTTGTAATATAGTTTGCACATTTGTTCTTTCTTAAGATTGCTTTGGATATTCAGAGTCTCTTGGTCCTATGCAAATTTTAGGATTTTTTTTCTATTTCTGTGAAAAATGACATTGAAATTTGATAGGAATTGCTCTGAATTCACATATTGCTTTGAGTAATATGGACATTTTTACAACACTATTTCCTTTAATCCATGAACACAGGATATGTTTTCCTTTATTCTTCTTTAATTTCTTTCATCAATGTTTTATAGTTTTCAATGTACAGAGCTTTCTCCTCCTTGGTTAAAGTTATTCCTAAGTATTTTATTGGTTTTGATGCTATTATAAATGAGATTATTACTTTTTCAGATAACTCACTGTTAGCATATAAAATTAATATTGATTTTTATGTTGTTTTTGTATTTTGCAACTTTACTGAATTTGTTTTATTAGTTCGAACAGTTTTTTTTTTTTAATTTTGTGGAGTCTTTAGGGTTTTCTATATATGATTTCATCTGCAAATAGAAATGATTTAACTTCCCCTTTTCCAATTTGGATGTCATTTATTTATCTTTCTACCTTTAAATGTCTGGCTAGAGCTTCTGGTGCTATGTTGAATATAAATAGCAAGAGTACACCTCCTTGTCATATTCCTAATCTTATAGTGAAAGCTTTCAAATATTCACTGTCAAGCATGATGTTCACTGTGTATTTTGATAATGCCCTTTCTCAGGGAGAGGCATATTCTTTCTATACCTGGTTTGTTGAGAATAGTTATCATGAAAGGATATTACATTTCATCAAATGTTTTTCTGCATTTATTGAGGTGATAATATGATCTGAAACCCTAAAACTCTAATGCAAAACAGAGAGGAAAAGCATTTTGATCTTGGTTTTAGCAATATTCATTTTGGATATGACACTGAAAACAAAGGTGAGAAAAGCAAAAATGAACAAGTGACAATACACCCAACAAAAGCTCCTGCATGGAAAGAAAACTATCAGCAACCGAAAGAGCAACATAAAGAGTGGGAGAAAATGTTTGCAAAACATTTATTTAATAAGAGGTTAATATTTTAAAAGTATAAGGAAGAAAAAAATAAAATTTAAACAAATTAAAGATAATCAAGAGACCTGAATTGAATGGACATTTTCTCAAAGAAGACTTGAAAATGGCCAAGTATGAAAAGTTATCCAATATCCCTAATCATTATGGAAATGTATATGAATTCACAAAGAAACAATTTTTCCCACCTTTTAGAATGACTTTTATTAAAATGTCAAAAAATAGCAAGTAGGGTCATGTTTTTGGCAAAAGAGAAACCTTGTACACTGTTGTTGGATTGGCATAGCCTTTTATGTAAAAGAGTGTGAAGCTTCCTCAAATTATTACAGAAAGGACTGTCTTGTGACCCATCATTCTCAATTCTGGATGTATATCCAAAGGACATATATATATATCCAAAGGACATATATCCAAAGAATATGAAATTAGTATCTTGAAGAGATATATGACTCCCAGGTCCATCCCAACATTATTCAAAGTAACCAATATATGAAACAATTTATTGAAAGATAAATGGATTTTTTTTAAATGCACAGAATGGATTTTTAAAAATGCACGTGCGCACACACACACGCATTGATTTATTACTCTTACCTGACACCTATGGTTTCATATTGAATTCCTTTTTACAATATCACTGAGAAAGAAAATACTTATGCCTAGTTTAGACATGATTCTGCATGACATTCTGACAGATATGAAAGGACATTATTTTATCATGACCAGAGCAGTCTGAGATGCCAGTGAAAGATAGTGAAGATGATAAAAGAAAATTCTTCAAGTGAACATATATTCATCTAATCTATCTTGCCTGCTTTGCTTAGATAGAGAGATAACTCTACATTAAATTTTAGGTAATGGTCCAGGGTTTGGGTAGGTAGTCAAAATGTGGAAGGAACATTATGAGAAAATGACTGAGAAGAAGCAAATGAATCAGTCTTCCATGGTGAATATAAAGTATACAAAAATTTGTGTCCCATGTGACTGATTTCTAGGTGGCACACACCACTGAAGAGGGGCATGCAGGGCAGTGGGTGAGGTAACTATCCGGTGGGTATCAATCAACCTATTTCTCAGACACCCAAGTTATTTTTCAATGAACTCATTTACAAACTTCCCAGGCAGTGAGGATAAAATTATGCAGGAGCTAAACAAGTGGGGCTTTCCCTTTTTGAGGTAAATTTGTTTCCTTTCACTACTAAAAGTCCAACCTACCATCAGCAGAAAACACCATAAAACCCCCATATGTCCCCATTCTCAGTTAGACACTGGCCAGAAACTTGATGGCAGCTTATTATATCAAGATTCCTTCAATCACGAATCAGGAAGGACTTTTTTTTTTTTTCTTCTTACTGGTATAGATACTAATCCTCCCTAGGGACTTGCCTTTTCTCTCACAGATATTCTGTCAGGATTACTTTCCACTGACCTGTGGAATACCAAAACATGTATTCAGTGAATGATAACCTTTACATCTTGTCTCAGGGCAAATCATTCACTTTAGAACAAAGTAACTATAGCTTTGGACTCACCACCATGGAACACAGTGGTCTAACTAAACAATGGATTATTCAGGAGCAGGTAGTTTTATCAAAATTTTGAAAAGATAATTAAAATCTTTCTAAGATTTTGTTATCATTTCTCCATCATTTCCAACACTAAGGCAATAAGCAAGCTGATATTTTGACTAAAAATCCTATAATTTATTTAGCTATGAATCTTTGGAGTATCAGTTAATATGTGTATAGTTATATTATTTTATATATTCTATGACACATCCTAATATACTCCTTTTTAGAAATCTATTTTTATTGTAAGCCATACAATTTTCTGGGAATCATTGTTTTTGTAGGTTAGTCAATTAGGTAGCAAAATGAGTTTATATAACTAAGTACAAGTGTTTGAAACAAAGAGACCACTAACAAGTGAGTAATTACAGAGCTTATATCAGAACCTTCCTAATGTTTCAGAGCATGGACACCTACATAGAGTTAATTATAGCTGTGTTAACAAGAGTTCTCCACATTTATATGATACATTAGAAAAAGGTCATTAGCAGTCCTTGCATTAGGTATCACTGTGAAAAAAGTACTTCAGAATACATGAAGGGTGCCTATAAAGTAAACTGACCCAAAGAAGTGGATTTCCTCATGCAAAAGATTCAAGAATTTTATTTTGATCTTAAAATTATCTAAATATAAAGTATGCTATAATAAGAAGTTTAAGTGATTAATAATTTCTGTCTTTCAGAAACAATGAAAACCATGAATTACTAAATATCCTATTTAAAACAACAAGCTATGTAAAATGACTGCATCTCAGGAGACCCTGCATTTCAGGGTACTGATGTTTTAATTGGTGTTTTGATTACTTCCAAGACAGTGTACAGTAAAATATGTTATAAAATCAGTTCTAGATTTACCAAGGTAGGGAAATTGATAGTCTGTGTCTTGCACAATATAGATTGTAGACAAAAGAATATAATTATTTGGAGATAGTTTCTTAATAATTCAGATTACTAATTTAGAATATTAGATGAAAATTCAAAGCAATACATCTTCTTTATTTAAATGTGGACTTTGATACCACAGAATGAAATTTAAGTGTCTAAATCCTGATCTGCCATTTTCTAAGCTAAATATATCATTGATGTGCCAAACATTTTGTATGTATCAGAAGAATTTACAAGTAATAAATTGTTGAAGGTTAGTAGCTTTGTGTTTTCATTTCCTACAAGATATTTACAACCATGCATGCACAAAAACTCCTGCATGAGAAGCACCCTCCTTTACACTGTGCTATCCCTTGTCTTAAATTACTGAAAGTCAATGCAGCTATCAGACTCACAGTGGTGGTAAGTTTGCCATCTGTTCAACTTCTAAGTTGTGCTGAAAATAAATGGTAAACCAATCATCATGTTATATTTTCTGCTAAGGATTTTCATGAAAATGCTAAATTTCTGGGTTATTATAAAGGACTCTTGTGACGAAGAATATAATCCAGATCACTCTGTCTCTAGGTTTGATATTTTATTATGCAAAATTCAAGTGATTTTTAAATCATTTATGAACATCTGTGACCTTAAGTATATTCTTGCCTGGTAATATAAAGTCAAGGACATTTTTCAAATTGGCACCTTATTTTGCTTACATAGCTCTTTTTCATTTAGTCAATGCTGACTTCTGCTTTGGAATCTATCAGATTCATTTATCTGTGCATTATTAAGAAATAATTAAAGCAGGGCACCACATTTTTTCCTATCTTTTTGCCTCCCATCCACAATGTACACTTTCTCCTGTTATGAATCTGAGAAAAGAGGCTCTTGAAGTCTTACAATTCTTTTTTTTATTGGTTATTCAAAAAATACAAAGCTCTTGACATATCATATTTCATACATTTGATTCAAGTGGGTTATGAATTCCCATTTTTACCCTAAATATAGATTGCAGAATCACATCGGTTACACATCCACGTTTTTACATAATGCCATATTAGTGACTGTTGTATTCTGCTACCTTTCCTATCCCCTACTATCCCCCCTCCCCTCCCCTCCCATCTTCTCTCTCTACCCCATCTGCTGTAATTCAATTCTCTCCCTTGTTTTTTTCCCCCTTTCCCCTCACAACCTCTTATATGTAATTTTGTATAACAATGAGGGTCTCCTTCCATTTCCATGCAATTTCCCTTCTCTCTCCCTTTCCCTCCCACCTCTCATCTCTGTTTAGGGTTAGTCTTACAATTCTTAATTAGAAGGGCTAAATTTTACCTTTGAGGTAATAGTACTTTCAGCAACAGTAACACTTGTTAATAAGATCACTGAGTCACATCTTCCTTTTCTTCTAACTGTCCCAGTAAAGTTTAATTTCATTAAATTCTACAACTTCCTTGCTAAAACTTGGTGTCACATTTATAGTTTTAGTAAGACAAAGTTAGGTGACTGAGATGCTGACTTCATTTCTATTTGTTTTGTGATTATTTTTCAAGTTCCATAAATATTATGGTGGGTATGACTTAGTCTCTGTTAGAAACAGAAGTAGTATTTACTTCCTCTCTGATAGGGATATGAGTTTAATAGAAACTCAAGTCTTCATATTATGCATAAAAATAATTACTTAATATTATTTTTATACATTTAAAAAATATTACACATTTTAAAATGTCTTTTGAATACTCTATTTTCCAAAAGTTTTTTATAAGCAAGAAACTCAGTGCTAGTTCTATTTTAAGATGTTTTATGAACACATCTGGAATTAGTAAGCTACTCATTATGCAGCATTGTGGATTGAATTGTGTCTCCTCAGAATTCATTAGTTGAGCCCTTACCCTACGGTGCTGGTATCTGGAGACACCATGTTTGGAAAGGCAATTGAGGTAAATGAGGTCATAAATGTAGTCCCTAAATCCAATTGGATTAGTGTCCTTATTAGAAGAGGAGTAGTAGACACCATCTGAGAGTTCTCCTTCTTTTATACACATATGCATAAGAAACTCCTGTGAGGACACAGTGAAAACCTAACCATGCTAAAGTCAAGAAAGCCCTCCCCAGAACTCAACCCTGAGTTCAATCCTCATAACACTTTGGTCTGAGGTTTCTAGCCTCCAGAAAGAAATTTTGATTAATTCACTCCCTTGTGCGTTGTTTTATTACATCAGTCTGAGAAGACTAATGTAAGTTTGAAACATTCAAGGTGCCCCAGGTACTTGGGAAGCTAAGGCAGGAGGATTGCAAATTAAAAGCCAGCTTTGGCAACTTGGCAAGAGATTCTGTCTCAAAATAGAAAAGGCTGAGGATATAGCTTAGTGGAAGACTGCCACTGGATTCAATCCCCACTACCAAAAATAAAAGAAAAACAAAATCAAATGCATGTAGAAACTGACAAATAGAACAAACTTAATGGACACATTAATATGTTTGAAGTTTTATTTTTGTTGATTGTATTCTTGATGATTGCCATTCTGAATGATAGAATAATATGCTACATTTATACTTTATTCTATACTTTTATTTCAGTAATATACTAATACATACAAGTATGTATATTAATACAAACTATATATATATATATATATATATATATATAGTTTTGCATGAATTTATGGGTATTCAAGAGCTACTTTGGCAGATAAATTTGGTAACTCTTGAGATGATCTTTATAACCACCTCCAAGCTTCTGCATTTTCTTTGACTTTTTGTTTTAAGAGAGAGAGAGAGAGAGAGAGAGAGAGAGAGAGAATTTTAATATTTATTTTTCAGTTTTCGGCGGACACAACATCTTTGTTGGTATGTGGTGCTGAGGATCGAACCCGGGCCGCACGCATGCCAGGCGAGCGCGCTACCACTTGAGCCACATCCCCAGCCCCGACTTTTTTTTATATTATTTTTAATTTGTTTTAATTAGGTATATATGATAGTAGAATGCATTTATGCACTTTAATATACATAAATGGGATATAATTTCTTTTTTTTGAGTGTACATTTTTTTAGAATCATATTGGTCATGCAGTCACATATATACATAAAGTAATAATGTCTGTTTCATTCTACTATCCTTCCTATCCCCACATCTCCTCCCCTCCCCTTCCTTCACTTCCCTCTACCTAATCTAAGGTAGTTCTCTAGGCTGTGGTAGCAGTGCTAATGGTGGTGGTGGTTGGCAGCAGGCATTGGGTCAGCAGTAGTGTGACTGCAGTGGCAGCTGCAACTGTAGCCGTGGGGGCAGCATCACCAGGTGATCTCCAGGGGTCAGCAGCAGTTTTAGGTTCAGTTGTATCCAGGGCAGTGGTGTCTTTGGTGGCAGCAGCAGGTGGTTGCAACTGCAAGGGCAGTGGCACCCACAAAAAAGACCTCCAGGCAACCTTGGGATGGCAGCAGCAAATCAGAGGCAGCAGCTGATTGACAGGAGACCTCTGGTTCAGTGGCAGCAACCACGCAGGTAGCATCAGAAGTATTGTCTGAGGTAGCCAAGACCATGCCCAGGTGAAGACACCTCTGGGCATGGCAGCAGCCTCTTTGACTTGTTATTTTAAAGAGGAAAATAATACTTGGATTTAAATGCCAAAATAAATGCCATACAAATAGAATAACAAAGTAATAGATTGAAAATAGATGAAGGAGCAGAGATACAAACAAAAGGAATGCACACTCTTTTCAATCTAGACAACAAAGTAATAAATCAGATGATGATGCATTATTCTAAATTATTTTGAGGATTACTTTATAATAAATGTTATAGCTATTAGTAAATCAGATCAGGCAATCTGATCTATTTACTAAAGAAAGCCAATATTCCACTAATGCCCAAAAGGGGAATTTAAAGCCTAGAATTGTCTTAATAATTTTACAAAAAAAAAAAAAAAAAAGAAGCATTTAGAATAGTTTCAGATTTCTCAAACAGATGTTGAATCTCCATTTACAATGATTTCCAAAACCAACTGCAAGGAGTTAGATCAAATTTTCCAGGTTAAGGACATAGTCCTTGCTATGGTTTGTATAGGAAGTTTGTTCCAAAAGACTCACTTGTTGAAGACTCTGCCCCCAATGTAGCAGCATTCAAAGTTGGGACTTTTGGGATGTGATTGCATGCTTAGGGCTCTGACCTCATCAGTGGATTAACAATTTGAAGGAATTATTGGGAAGTGTAGGAGGTGGGACCTTGAAGGAAGCAGGTTACTGGGGTGGGTGTATCCTTGGGGACTATATATTTTCCCTAACCCCCTTTCCCCCCCTCCCCTCTTTCTTCTCTCTCTCTCTTTCTCTCTCCCCCTTTCTCCTCCTCCTCCTCCTCCTCCTCCTCCTCCTCCTCCTCCTTCTTCTTCTTCTTCTTCTTCTTCTTCCCCCCCCCCTCTCTCCCCGCCTCTCTTCTCTCCTCCCCACCTCCAAGTCACCATGATATAGGAGATTGGGTCTGTCATACCCCTCCACCATAATCACCATAAAGTTTTGCCTCACCTCAGGTGGCCCAGAGCAATAGAACTGCTGACCCTGGACTGAGACTTGTGAAACCATCAGTGAAATTAAGCCTATCCTCAACTTATTTGTGTCAGGCTTTTGGTTGCAGCAATGAAAAGCTAACTGACAGTCTTCCACAAGCTTTCTCTGATTGAGACATTAACTACAAGTTTTCAGAGGTCCCCAGGCCATCCTCACCTCTCTCAAACTAGCTGCAAATTTGGAGGCTCATATAAGGCAAGATCTAGAAAGGACCCTAAAATGAAGTTTCTGTGATTCTCAGGGTATTCTTCCATGTTGACACATAAATGTGTTGACAGTATGCAGAGTATTGCCAACCAAGGAGTCTTACCAAGCTTTTTTTTTTTTTCTTTTTTCTCCCCTAGGGATTTTACTGAGGTTTCAATATGTAGGTAAGATTGATCAAATTATTAGTAGTTCAGCTGAATCTTTGGACTCCTTCCCTTTCTTTGAAGTTACGCTGATACAGATCTGAAAACCACAAACTTGTAATCATATGTTGGTCTTTCTGGGTGACCACACTCATCCTGAGTCACCTTATTAACAAAATCTTATCAGGCATGTTCCTAGGGGCCCACTGTGAGTAACAAAGACAATCCTACCACTTGGAAAATTCCAAGGGCTTAGAGGTTCCTAGAAACTGGGAATAAAACCCATCCTGATTATTACACACTGTCTCACTTTTACTATGGCAGAAATAATGGCATTTAGTTATCTTTTTAGTTTTTAAAATATGATAAAAAGAAACCTAAATCACTTAGCAAACAAAATAAATTAGAAGTAATAACAATGGTGAAATGAATGAAATAGGTTAATTAATGACTCCCTAGTAAGACTTTTTAAAATATAATGGGTCTCTGATAGCTAGGTACTATTTCAATACCTGTTTGGCTTAGATTTTAACCAATAGCCTTAACACTTTTCCAATACCTATTTAGCATGGATTTTGATTGGTGACGCTATCCAGAAGCTATGTAAGTTCTAGAGTAGTATATGTAAGTGTTTCCCATTGCCTTGCTGGAGTTCTCTTTTCTTCTCACTTGAGTAAATCCTACTCTTTTCACTCTTGTCTGCTCTCATTGTCTGTGAATTTCATCTCTCAAAATTAATGATTAATACAAATTAATCATTGTATTTCCAGTTTTATGATCTAATACATTTCAAAGTAGGAAGAAATACATGATTTTTCTGTTGGAAGTTGTATATGAACCATGGATTTGTTTGAGCCATCATAAGGCAGGGAGGTGCTTTTCTGGGAACTCATGGATGAAATGCCCAAGTTGGAGAAAACCCATATCATGCTGGCGTCCTGCCTTAACTCACCGTTGGAGATGGGCGTAACCTGCCAAGCCCCAAATAACTTGTTTTCCCAATTCTTATCCTGTTTTTCTGAATAAGCTCCTCACTGAATCCATTTGATGTGTTTTATTATAAATAAAGCATTCTTGGGCTTTTCTTTTTGTTAGGATCAGACCCATCAGATCTCTTCCACCGTCAAGCCCCATTTCAAATATTTTCCTTCATCTTTTGTGTTTATTCCTCAATATTACTTTCCTAGCCTTTATATCCAGCTGACCCACAGCTGCAACAGTTACCTGATCCCTCCGCATGTGGGTCATGAGCAGGAGTTTTCCATCTTGAAAATAATAACAATTAATATTTTTAATTGTGGAAATTAAATGTTCACCAAGGATATTTCAAATGATTTGTCGCCGGAGATCTGAGGATTTCCCAGAGTGGGGGACTCCAACTCAGGGTGAATGGGATTCTTGACAAACGTTGCAGAAATGAATTTAAGGATGCATCAGTTAAAGGTACAGATAGAGATTTATTTAGGAAAGCAGAGGTGTATTCATGGGAGAATGTGAACTACCTCAAGAGTGAGAAGCAGCCCATTAGTCTGGGATATAGCTATGGGCCAGACTAGAGAGAGGTAGAGTCAGGGTGTAGTTTTATAATTTCACATCAAATTTTTTTGTAGTGCTTCCACATTGAGGTTGCATCATACTACTTTGCACAGGCAAAGACCTGGGCCAAGAATGTGGTCTGGATTGTTCACAAGTTTCTTATTTTGCATTCTAATAGTTCAAGGATATTTCCTGCCTTCCAAAGGTCCATATACATTTTCCTCATTCCAAGAGTCCATGGTGCTGTCTCTTGAAAGCTGACATTATCCTTCTGTATCTGAATCCCCAAATTCCTATATCAAATGCATGGAATCATTATGCTTGCCCCTGATGTAACAACATGTTGAAAGAAGAGTACTGCTAACAGACCATTCAATAATGCATGTCTCCCTTCCCCTTCTGTAGCAGAGAAGACACTGAACAATTCTTAGCAATGGAGACTCAGATGTCAATTCAAATCTGCATAATGAATCTTTCTCAGCAATCTGTTTTTCTATATTTTTCTTAGTCCACATCTCATATTGAAACCATACTTCTGAGACAAGATGAGATTCCCCGCTTTGCCATTTTTCTTCTGGGTTCTTGTCTCTCACAATTGAAAAATAAAATCTATGAAAAATAATGAAAGGGAAGAGTAACAGAGTAGGATTTATTTAAGTGAGAAGAGAAGAGATGAGATGAGATAGAACTCCTGTAATATAGAAGGAGACTTGATGGCAGGAAAATTCATTTTGGTGTGCTAGCCTAGGGCCTTATATGTTTTTTGGTGGGGTCTGAGCATTAATCAAAATCTATGTTAAACAGGCATGAAAAAGTAATTGTGTCCTTTAGGCTTTGCATTTATTTATTTATTTGTTTATTTTAATTAGGTATATATGACATCAGAATGCACTTTGAATCATTGTACACAATTACAACACAACTTTTCATTTCTCTGGTTGTACATAACATAGCATCGCACCCTATATGCAGTCAGACATGTACCTAGGGTAATGATGTCCATCTCATTCCACCATCTTTCCTTCCGCCATACCCACTCCCCTTTGCCCAAAGTTCCTCCATGTTTCCCATACTCCCCCCCCATTATCAATCAGCATCTACTTATCAGAGAGAACATTCATCCTTGTTTTTTATGGAGGGATTGGCCTACTTTGCTTAGCATGATATTGTCCAACTCCATCCATTTACCTGCAAATGCCATAATTTTATTCTCTTTTAATGCTGAGTAATATTACATTGTGTATATATACCACAGTTTCTTTATCCATTCATCTATTGAAGAGCATCTAGGTTGCTTCCACACTTTAGCTATGGTGAATTGAGCCGATATAAACATCAATGTGGCTGAGTTATTATAGTATACTGATTTTAAGTCCTTTGTATATAGACTGAGGAGTGGGATAACTGGGTCAAATGGTGCTTCAATTCCAAGTTTTAAAGCAATCTCCATACTGCTTTTCCAGAGTGGTTACACCAATTTGCAGTCCCACCAGCAATGTATGAGTGTGCCTTTTCCCCCACATCCTCGCCAATATTAATTGTTGTCTGTATGTTGATTACTTCCATTCTGACTGGCATTCAATGAAATCTTAGAGTAGTTTTGATTTGCATTTCTCTAATTACTAGAAATGTTGAACATTTTTTCATATATTTGTTGATTGAATGAATATCTTTTTCTGAGAAGTGTTTGTTCAGCTACTTAGCTCATTTATTGATTGGGTTTTGTGGGTTTTGGTGTTAAGGTTTTTGAGTTCTTTATACATCCTGGAGATTAGTGCTCTATCTGACATGGGTGTGGCAAAAATTTGCTTCCAAAATGTAGGCTTTCTGTTCCGCTCATTGGATTGTTTCTTTTGCTCACAAGAAGCTTTTTAGTTTGTCCATCCCATTTATTCATTCTTGATTTTATTTCTTGCACTTTTAGGAGTCTTGTTAAGGAAGTCGGGGCCTAATCTGGCGTGATAAAGATTTGGTCCTACTTTTTCCCCTTTTTTCTCAGGGTCTCTGGTCTAATTCCTAGGTCCTTGATCCACTTTGAGTTGAGTCTTTTTCATGGTGAAAGGGGTTTTAGTTTCATTTTGTTGCAATGAATTTCCAATTCTCCCAGCACCATTTGTTGAGGAGGCTATCTTTTCTCCAGTGTATGTTTTTGGCTCAAGCATTTGACAAAATTCAGCACCCTTTCATGTTCAAAACACTAGAAAAATGAAGCATAGTGGGAACATACATCAACACTGTAAAAGCTATATCCTAAATCCAAAGCCAAAAACATTATTATAAATGGAGAAAAATTAGCATTCCCTCTAAAACTGGAATAAGACAGGGATGCCCTCTTTCACCATTTCTATTCAACATAGTCCTTGAAACTCTAGCCAGAGAAATTTGACAGCCAAAAGAAACTAGAGGAATACGAATAGGAAATAGGAAAAGTAGAACTCAAACTACCATTATTTGTTGACCACATGATTCTATACTTAGAGGATCCAAAAAACTCTCCCAGAAAACTTCCAGAATAATTAAATGAATTCAGCAAAGTAGGAAGATATAAAATCAACACCCATAATTCAAATGCATTCCTATACATTAGTGATGAATCCACTGAAAGAGAAATTAGAAAAACTACCCCATTCACAATAGCCTCAAAAAAATTAAAATAAAATACTTGGGAATCAACAAAAGAAGTGGAAGTCCTCTAAAATGAAAACTACAGACCACTAAGGAAAGAAATTAAAGAAGACCTTAGAATTTGGAAAGATCTTCCATGCTCTTGGATAGGCAAAATTAATATTGTCAACATGGCCATACTATCCAAAACAGTATACAGATTCAATGTGATTTCAATTAAAATCCTAACATCATTCCTTATAGAAATAGAAAAAGCAATCATGAAATTCATTTGAAAAAAAATAAGACACCCAGATTAGCCAAAGCAATCATTAGCAGGAAGAGTGAAGCAGGAGGCATCACAATACCAGGCCTTAAACTTTGAGTTTTAATTCTTCCTTTAACTCCCATCCTTGTTCACCCCTATCTTTCATTTTCTCTGCCACTCTAGGACAAAGGAGTTGGCTGGGATTTTCACAAGTAAGCCTAAAGGTCTTTTTACATTTGAAAAAGGCTTTGATGAGGCCTATTAATATTTCCACTGGGTAGCTTCAAATTGTGGTCTTTACATAGGACCAAAACCTAAATTGAGGCACATAACCCAGATTTCCTGATGATTATCTATTCTTATTCAATATGAAGAAATAGTTTGTTTCTACAGATAATTTTAAAGGTGCAGAGAAGCTTAAGTAAAGACATTTTGTTCATTTTATTTATTGTAGTGAGTAGTTTCTCTGCCTTCAGTCCCCACACCATATTTGAATAGATCATGTTTATGTGCTATTCCTACAAATCTAAGGTCCTCTGCCAAACCAAAGCAATCAAAAGTGATTTCTAACCCTTCTTGCATGTTGAACTGTGTATTTTCGGTAAAATTGTCACCAAATTTGACCCCAAATTGGATCCTTTTTCTCTCTCTCAGAATTACAAAATCATTAACAAGACTAAGCATCAATTGAGCCATGAAGGAAGGTTTATTCTTTGCCAAGAAAAAGAGAAGCAGGGAGAAGACTCTCAGGTCAGCTTCTTTACCCTTGCCTCTTGGTAAGTGCAAAGCCAATAAGCACAATCAGAAAACAAAGGAGTAGAGAAGGGTTTATTATTTGCAGCAAATAGAGCACTGGAGTGAATTTGCAAAGCAGAATTCTTCCCAAAGAAAGAGAATAAGGGGATTTTAATAGGGAAGCTTATACATATTCATATAAGGAAGACTCTTCATCATCTTGAGAGATAGGTACACACCTAAGCATCACAGTTTTAGATCATAACCATACGTTCAAAAGAAGGATGGTAGGCAGATTCTTGAGCACAGTACTTAGCCCTTTTAAGTTTCTTCAAAGAATCTAAATAAAAAGAAAAACAATTTTGAAACTGGAACAGTGGTACACACCGGTAATCATCTCAGCCACTTGAAGCACAGAGATTGGAGAATCACAGGTTCAAGGTCAGACTGAGTAACTCAGGCTGTCTCTAAATAAATAAATAGGGGATGTGGCTTGGTGGTACATTGTACCTGGATTCAATCCCCAGTACCAAAAAATAAAAATAAAATAAAATACAAACTATTGTTTTTAAAGATGTTAACAATTTTTAAAAGGTGACAGCTTTTTCTCTGTTTAAAAAAAGAAGTCTTCCCTTAAAAGTGCCTGCCTTGCCTTGTGGCTAACAAAAAAGTCAAATTAACAAAAGAAATATTATAAATTTATTTAATGTAACTTCTGGTATGAGAGCTTTCATATGAAAATGAAGACGCTCCCCCAAACAGGTAAACCTTTGTGCATTTTGTATAGAGTTTGATGAATAGAGACTAGAGAAGTATGACTGAATAAAAAGTATAACCTGAAGATAATATCCTGGGGAAAGAAACTGTTAGCAAGACCTGTTATCAGCCTCTTCTCTGCAGCTATAGATTTTCAGAGAGAAGGATGTTTCATTCCTTTGAGTACAGGGAGGCACCTCTCTAGTGAGTATCTTATTATGGAAAAGAAGTTATGCATGCACCAGTCACAGACATTTAGGAAAATAGATACATATTTAATAGAAAATGAGGACACTATGCAGAGACATTGTTGGGGTAAAGCAAGGAATAAGCTGTCAAGGGAGAATATGAGCTTTAAGGGAGAATATGAGCTATCTCCAGTACCTGGCTGGTGTGGGATATTAATATTTACAGAGGGACAGTTACTATGGGCTGAACTGGGTGGGGGAGGGGGTCGGGGCAGAGTTACACAATTTCACACCAGCTTTCCCTATGTGTGCTCTCAGGTTACTTTTGCAGACAAGGGCATGGATCAAAGGCAGGGGTCAAGGTTGCTTATTTGATACTCAGTATCTTGTCCTTTATTCCCAAATTCCTATCTCATTGAGACCTGCTTCAAGGAAAGTCAGAGAATCCTTCCTACATTTCATGGACTGATAAAAGGGCGAAGGACATGGAAAGGCCAGAGAAACTTTCCTGCTCGTGTGTTTTGCTTAAATTTCAAGGTGTCATATATTGTAGTAGAGTGTCCTGAACCCCATAAAATTAATATTTAAAGACAGTGCTATTTAATATTGATGTATTTCCTTCCTTTTCCCCTGTAAGATACACTGACTGACAAGTACATAGATAATTTCAGCTGATTTATGGATAGCCCAGCATAAATATTAGGTAATGTATATGTGTTGAGGGGAACCAGGATACCTGTTCTTTGGCATATGGATTGTTTTGAAATAAAGGCCATTAAGAATCAGAAGACATAGGAAAAGCTTTAAATACAGGGCACAAGTTTTTCTTTTGTATAGCAAATTCATATTTATAAAGAAAATTTTTATTTATGGACATATCTCCTCCTTTGAACCAAGAAGAGAATGACATTTAACAGTGCTCATGGAGGGAGATGGCAGCATCTTAGATCTGCATTAACAAGTCCCACTCAGCAGCCCTTCATACCATCCTCTTCTTGGTCCCTTTCTTACAATGTGTCTCACATGCCTTGAATCCCCAAACCCCCATTTCATCATCCTAAAATATTATATAAGACTAAATTCTAAACACCACTCTGATCCATTAATTTCTGGGTACTCCTGTGTGCTATTTGTGCAAGGCACAAATCAATAATCTTCTGTTTCTCTCTTGTTCATTTGTATTTGGCTTTATTTATATGGTCCCAACTGAAGAAATTAAGATGGATAGAAGAAGTGATTTTTTTCCTTCCCTATTGTGTGTCTGTGCTTCTTGCTTTAATTATTTATGAAATTAGAAATTAGGTCTAAACTTTTTTTTTTCTTTTTTTAAATTTAAACGTGAATTATAAGAGAACTGAATAGTGACAGCCAAGTAATAAAATCATAGACACCTTTTGTTTTTAACCTTGTTATATGCAAGGCTTTGGGGAATTTATTGCATAAGCTCTGGGGATAGTCATGGTAATATATCTCCACTGTAAAACTTTCTCTGAGCACCATGTAGGTCACACATCTTCTATGAAAACTAGTAAACATCTCATGCTGATACAATTTATACTTTTGTCCACAAATTGAGAATGCAGCATAAGTTACTTCCATTGAAATATGAACGATTTGTTTCTAGATTAATTCTACCGTAATGCTAACTTGAATGTCTAATAATGATTCCTTATTTGTATACTTTTAATAGCCATAATAGGCCTCTGAGATAGGTAAGTAAGAATCTAATTCTAAGTTTTTAAAGGCTGAATTGAAATTTTGATTGGAAAATAAATGACTCTCTAAATTAAATGTCATCGTTGGACAAAGTGAACATGAGTTAGCCCCATATATTTACAGTCCCTCTCTTGCTGGGTTCCATTCACCATAGTAGAAAATTAATAGTAAATATAAAGACCCATAAATATTATTGGTAATAAATGAGAAGATAATAAAAATTAATAAATTAAAGCCAAACAAAACAACAACAACAACAAAATAATAATAAAAAACAACTTAGGAAATAGAAGAAGAAGAGGAGGGATAAATGATTAATTAAATAATAATAAATGTAAAACCCTTGCTACTAGGTCCAGTGATTAAAAAGTAAGCTTGTTTGTTCTTAATATCTCTAAAGAGTCTGAGAATTTAAGATTATCCAATATAACAAAGTTGGAGGTTGAGTGCATGACTATATAGAAGTACCAAGTCAAAGACCTAATTACTTGCTAGACATAGCCCCTTATGACATGCTCTGAGTTGGAGAATTCATGTATAAAGAGACTAAGTTAAGGAAACTAAGTCAGAGAGAATATATCTAAATTCTGCTAATTAGTGGAACCCTTAAAGATACAAATATTTTATATTATTTTATAATGAAGTCAGCAAGTTTTCCTAAAATGCCATGAACCAGTAAATCTAATCACATTCTAATGTTTCATTTTAAATGCAATGATAAAGCTGAGAATTAGTAGACATTTAATAAAAACAGCTAATTTGAGAAAGAATAAAATAAATAGTAAAAAAGAATTCCAAAGAGACAAGCCAGATGCACAAGAAACTTCATAGATACCCACATTTAGCATCCTCCAGAGGGTAAGAGAATAGTTTATACAGACATCAGCAAAGCATAGGATGGTATGGAGGGGCTCAATCAGTAAGTCGTAAATAGCCTTTGGAAACAAGGGAGACAGCCTAAACAATAACACTAACAAAAGTAACATAACATTAGAAGATTTGAAAAAATTTAAAAGGAATATCTTTGAAGCAAAATGTGATCTTCTGTAACAGCTACCAGATTGTACCTAGAGATAAGTTTAAAGTTCAGAAAATCTTTCTTCAACCTTTGTTCATCTTTCTTTATATTAGTTAACTTTAGGTTTCGTTGTTAACCTAATTTTCCAAGCCCATCGCTCTATACTTAATCAGTAACCAAATCTCATTAGTTATATCTAAAAATTAATTTCTGAATCTGATTCTTCTTCTTCCTATACACTGGTGATTTTTATCTAATGCTCCTGTCCTCTCTTGCCATTTTGGTGTAATATTTATTTCTCTTGCTTCTAATATTTCCTTTCTAAAGACTTAATTATACTGTGACAATTCAAACTATTTTCTTCTCCATTTCTCCTGATACAAAAGAGTGAAGTTATTAGACTGGTTTAGAAGGTCCTTGTTTGCCGGACTGAACTCACACTCTCAGCTTCATCCCCAGACACACACAAGCATTCAAACCCGAGTTACAGTAAAATTTCGGTATTTCGTACCTAATTATGACCATTAATTCCTTCATTCATCCATTGCTTTAATTGCAAGTGCTATATGCTTTTATGGGTTTCCAGTCTCTCTTCTTTATCTTGACACTCCCACTTACATTTAAGCCATAGCTAAAATATCAACCATTCTGTGAAACAAACTTTGTTATGAGATAAAGATTTCTGAAACCATGTTTACTTTAGCCTAGGTGGACTAAAAGTTTTGGGTAATAATGGGCAAACATTCCTGAAACTTTTTTGTTAGCATTGAAATAGAAGCTTCAATTTACTTGGAGAAAGTCATGTTTTTAAATTGGCATTTTAAATGTTTTTACAAGCAAATAGAATGAGTTGTCACTATTCTACAAAAAAAAAAAAAAAAAAGAAGAAGAAGAATTTGTAGGGGATGTGAATGGCTGATTCAAAAACCATAAGCTCATCTAAACTTTACTAATTTATATTTCAGAAACTAGGTCAGTTCATTTGATTTTGTTTTTGCAGTCTATTATGAACAATTATATTTTGGGTACATGAAATAGAGAGGAATTGAGGGAAATAAACATATAATTTAGTAGTAACTTTATAAAGACTTTGGCATAACTACCTGTAGGAGTCTAAAAATATACAAAGAACTATGGGGATGGGATTGTGGCTCCGTGGTAGAACACTTGCCTGGCATGTGTGAGCACTGGGTTTGATTTTCAGCACCACATAAAAATAAATAAATAAAGGTCCATTGACAACTGAAAAAAAATATTTTAAAAAAACATATGAAGAACTATATAGTAGTGTAGGTTTTATAGGTAGAAACCGAGCAAATAACAAAGCTTGGTTTTAAGAAATATATATTAGGGAACTCTAGAGAAATAGAACCAATATTCTGGGTACATATTTATTCATAGGGGAGATTTATTATAAATATTGGCTAACCCAATTATGGAGACTAAGAAGTCCTCTGATATGCCTTCTGCAATCTGGAGTATGAGGGAAGTTTGTAGTGTCAGAGTCCAAAAGCCTGAGATGGACAATTGATGGTATAACTTTTAGTCTGAGTCCTAAATTTGCGGAATTTATGGGTGGAGGGCTACTGAAGCAATTCTGTGAGTCCAAGAACTGAAAATCAGGGGTTCTGCTGTCCAAGGCAAAATATGGGTTCCCCAGATCCAGAAGAGAGAACAGATTTACCTTTCCTCTGCCTTTTTCTCTGAAGTGAGCCCTCAGTGGACTGGATGATTCTTGCCACATTAATAAGGGAGGATCTTCCTTAGTGTACTGATTCAAATGTCAATCAATCTCTCCCAAAAACACTTCTCACAGACAGATCCAGAAATAATGCTTTACCAACTATCTTGGTATCCTCTAACTCAAGTCAATCTGACATCTGAAATTAACCATTCACAGAACGGGTTGAATCTAGTTAGCTAGATGAAGGGTAAAAAGATAACCTCACATAATTCTCAGTCACAGCCTGTGTGGGGAGGGAATAAGTAACTCTTTGATGTGTGGGCTGAAAGTGATAGGGGTGACAAGTCCTGCTTTCCCACACATTGCAGTTTGAACATTAGAGAAGCATGCCAAGGCAAGCATATAAAGCAGGGATTATTTATAAAGGGGTAATATAAACTTCTCCCTCAAGGGAGAAGGACACCATAGCTGGTATCTTAGTATCCCAAGAAGCGAGGTGTTCTGCCCTTTTTATAAGTCCTAGGCTTCCTTTGTTCTCCTGCCTTTTCCTCCTTATCTTTCTTCTTCCCCGAAGAAGACTAGGCCCAGGAATGCTTGATAGGAGGGCCCAAGGGTGAGAAACAGGTGGGCTGAAGGGGGAAGGGCAGGATGGAGTAGCCAAGGACAAATTAACAACCTTATAGCTCCCTGTAGGGAGGGGCAATTCCAGGGAAGGTTATCTTTGCAACAGGTTGGAGCTTTGGCAGGTTCCTGATAAAGGTGGAAGAAGGGCTCTGAAGGAATTAACATTTCAATCCCTCAGCACACAGTCTCCAACTTCTCAGACTCATAATTGACCTCCTTGATCCAACCTGACTTGATTTACCTTTCTATACTGACTGCCTATCAGTTCTGGCTCCAAAAGGAAATAAAAGTCTGAAAAGTCGTTTCAGAAATAATACAAAGGACACAGTGTAAGGGACCGGCGAAGCGTCGGAGAAAGAGACCACACGAGACTAGCTCCATGCAATGGCAAGGGGGATTTATTAGGGATCCGTTCCAGCACGCTGGGGCTCTGTGCTCACTCAAGAAGGGAGAGCAGCCCAGAGCCCAGAGCAGAGGTCAAGCAGAGCTTAAGTACACTTTTTGGAGAGGGTGGGGGGGCTTTGCATACATCAGAACAAATCATCATGAGGCGCGGGAAAATTGAACAACAATTCTAATACATGATTAGTCCATTCATTGGCGGGAACAGTTTGGGCAGGGGTGATTGGTCACTTCTAAGTGGGGTACACATTCAAAATGATTGGTTCTGGGGCCTATATGCTTACGTGCTATGCTACCTGGAACCCTTAGCTATTAAACAACTAGGGAATCAATGGAGATATTTACTGGGCAGTTCCCGCATTGTCCTAACAACTTTACAGAGATTACAGGTTCCGGGGATAGCAGGGGAATTGTAACAATAGACTTTTTCAATTGTAACAATTGTCTTTTACTTTTTAGCCCAGGCCTTGTAATCTAGAAGCTTTACAATGCCCTAGTCTTTTACACTTTAACTCAGACTTTTGCAGCTTAGAAATTTTACCTTTACAACAGGAAAATATATTTAAAGTGGGGCTTGACGGGCAGAAGAGACCTGATGGGTCTGGTCCCAAATGCTTTATTTATAGTGAATCATACCAAAGGGTTTTATTGTGAGAAAGGGTTCTTCGAGAAGCAGAAGCTGTGGGGAAATTGGCCTGATTGGGGACTTGTCACTTGCACAGTAATTCTTCCTTCTCCAGGCAGCTGGCACTTCAAGGCTGTTTAGGTGCACTGGTATCTCTTTACCCAAGGCTAGCAAGCATCTAAATTGAAAGTTATGGAACTCATAAATTCCATGCCAGGTATGGAATCGAGCCCCAGGAACCTGGGCCCCCAGCAAATGGGCGTATCTTTCTATACCTTTGAATGGAAAGATTCCCAGATGAGGCAGTCAAGCTGTCTAAAGCTATGGAGTTCAAAGTAATAATTTATTTTCAGCTCCCAACAGGTAACTAGTATCCCCA
Source organism: Spermophilus citellus (assembly GCF_964194105.1). NCBI lineage: Eukaryota > Metazoa > Chordata > Mammalia > Rodentia > Sciuridae > Spermophilus > Spermophilus citellus. The sequence continues at coordinate 73,834,542 of NC_138193.1, read as the reverse complement.
GTTGTTCTCAATACTGTTCTTTATATTGTTTCTAAATAATAAACATGTCTGGTTCTGACTTCCCGATACAATGCAAAATAAATCTTCACTCGGAAATGTGGCAGTTTTCTAAAACCATTCAGTGTATAGCCTATTAAGTAGATCTGTATAAATGGATATGTGTGTGGTGTGTGTGTGTGTGTGTGTGTGAATGAGAGAGAGAGAGAGAGAGAGAGAGAGAGAGAGAATTGTGTTCACGGATAAAAAAAAATTCAACAAAGATGCTGACTCATGCTCAGATTCATTGACAATTTTAATGTAATATCATTCTCAATCCAAACTCCAAGCAGGTTTTGTTCTTTCTGTTAAATGGTTCTAATGTAACCAGATTTAAAGATAGGTAGTTAGTGTGATTAGGTAAATCGGGTCTAATACTGAGTCCAATAAAGAAAATGGAGTTGATCTGAGCCTGGGAAACCAGAACAGCCCCTGGGAGACTGAAATGTTAATGTTTCCAAGGCCCTGGTGCATGCAAAAGAACTGTTAATGAAACAGCTCCCAACAAGACAGGGGAGATGATAATCAAATCACCCTAAACCCTTCCTGCCCAGATCACTCCTCCCCCATCCCATTGGCCCAACTGTCTTCCACCTTTTGGCCTTCCCACCTCCATCCCCCATCCCATACAGGATAAAGGGAGATAAGCAAAATAAAGGACAGGAATGTAGAAGAACAAAAGAAAATCTTAGATATAAGGTACACAGATAAGAAAAGTTTCCTATATGTTCTTTAAAAAAAAATATGTGCAAAAAGAAAACAGACAGGTCTGAATTTTGTATTCAGTTCAGCTTAATTCAAGCAGGAATATTATAATAGGAAAAATTTTATAATGTATACGTGTTAAGCAGATACAGAAATCCATCTCTCTGAGTTCCTGGAAGAATTGAGGTTCATAAAAAGGTAATCAATAATGTATTATGGGGGAAGATGGTTGAAATAATTTGAGCCTAAAATGTTGTTGTGGATGATGATGAGAAGGAGGATAATGATAGAACTAGTATCAATATAGCAGCAGCAACATCAATAACATTGGGAAAGTAAAATTTAACCAGCAGATGTAATAAACTATAGTAGTTCAATTCAGAGATTGTCTTTGTTCAGAATTAGGACATAGTCTTGACAATAAAGAAAGTCAGATTCTTCAGAAATCAGCACTCCTTATCCAAAGAAACTTCTAATTATACATATAAATACTAAATGATTTTCAAATGATTTTACAACAGTATAATGATGCTTAAAATTTTTTCATGCAAATTACCCCAAATTCTTCCATACTAGTCTCTGTTTCCCTCCCTAGTATGCACTGACAAACTGATTTTATTGGGAGAAAGTTAAATGCTAGCAAGAATGTTAACTTTTTTTTTTTTTAACTGTGATGAAAAAGTATTTTCCAGAAATAGTGGAGAAAGGAGAGTTGGCAGTAATTCTTACTGGCTCCTTGTCACTTTGGAGACAGTATATATATCTTTACTATGGACAAAAGTGAAAGATTTAAGGTCAATGCTGGGAAATTTTTAAGCAGAATACAAATTAGATTGCTCTAAGATGAAAAAAAAAACCCACTATTTTGTAATCAGTTATTTTTTCAGAGTTTATTTTTCTCACACTCACGTATTTTTTATCAGTCCTCCTTCAGTCTTCCCTTCATCCCCTCAACCCTAGATATCTTTACACACAAAAAGATAATATTAACAGAAAAAGCTATAAAAACTTAGTTATAATTCAAATGTAAAAAGTCAACACTTTGGTGAATTTTAAATTTAAATTATTGAAAATATTTTAAAAATTATTAGCAGGACAATCAACCTGAAATATGGAAGGATATCAACACCTGCAGGGAGAAACAGGACTAAGCATTTATTTACCTGGGAAAGACACTATAGGATTCCATAGGAGTCGGTTTTAATGAATTGCTAAAGTGTGAGTTTGAGAAATTATGGTGTGACAGCCTGGGGGTGTAGACACCAGCAGGTTCAGACTCTTTTGTGAGCTTTTTCACTAGTGTCCCCTGAAGCGACTCACAGGAGAGATTGGATAGAATCCAGAGGAAAAAAAAATTCTTGCGGAGCTGACTGGAGAAGAAAATTCAACAGGAACTTCTAGAATTCAGTCAACCTATATCTGCTGTATTATAGAGAAAGAGACAGTCTACAAAACGAAAAGCAAAAAGCATGACTGTTATGGCACTTTTGGAAATCTACTGTAGGAGCAGGAAGGGAAGAAAAGAGTGGGAGGTTCAGTATTATACAGGTGAAGGGCAGAGATGCTAGCTAGTTTTGACAGTGTAGTTAGAGGAAGGCTTGCAGCATTCCTCAAAGCCAAACCCTCAGACACAGGGGAACGGAACCTTCCTAAGACAGCCTGAATTAGAACATTAAAAAAATGCTACCCTCCAACTCCACTCATTTCCAGGCCAAAAAGTTTAAAGTCAAAATAACAGCTGAATGTACCCCAAGATACTGCATCATACCAATTCTCTCAGGAAAGTAGGTATTGAGGAAAACTCTGCAAGGTAACCCACACTCTTAACTGAAACTGTTAGTGGAGGAATATGAAGCCTGTGATAAATTAAAAAAAAAAAAAGAAAAAAAAAGAAAAGAAATAAAGAAAGAAAACTTGCTATTAACAGACTTCAGTTTCTGATTCACAGTTTCATTAACACACAACCCCACAATTACTGAATGGCATTGATGTTGACATTGCTATATTAATATTTTATTTTTACACAAACCCACATTAAGCATGAGCATGCCTTTGTTTGGGAAAGAAATACATGCTCATGTCTAAGTGCAAAAGGATATCTATATTACCTTAATATCTGCTATCCTATACACCATGTCCATCATTCAAATAGAAAATTACAAGGCATTACAAAAAAGCAAGAAAAAACACAACTTGAAGAAACAAAGATAACATTAGAACTAGATTCAGAAATGCCACATATGTTGGAGTCAACACAGGAAATTTAAAATAACTATTCTTAATGTGTTTATGGTTCTAACAGAAAATGTGTATAACGCTCAAATGAGATAGATAATTTCAGCAGAGAAATCAGAACAATAAGAAATGACCAAATGCAATTGCTAGGGGAAAAATGTAAACAGTGAGAGAGATGATGAATGCGTTCATGTCTGGTCGGTAGCCTAAACATCACCAAAGAAAGAATTAGTGAATTCTGTAAGGTCCGGTAGCAGCGACCAAAGGGAGGCAGATTTAAAACCGCTGAAGGAGGCTTTATTGAGATTTCACTCTTGGGCTCCACTGGACTGGAATTTTTATTGGGTTTAGGCAAGGAAGGGAGGGTTTAGGATTGGAAATGGGGTTTTTAGAGTCCCTTGTCCCACCTGGAGTTGGGGGTTGGGGGTTGGGGGGAGCTGGCTTAGATCCAGGATTGACCAGGAGACACCGCTGATTGAAAGGCGGTTCCATCAGTGCTTTATTGGTGTTTCTTTTGGGTTGCTTGGTGCTTTTTTCCATAGTCACCTCCATCATCTGACAAATTCCAAAGGTCAGTAGCAATTAACCAAACTGAAAACAGAACAAAACATCTAAACCTACATAAAAATATCAAGTGATCTTAACACTTGACACTTAACGCTAAACATTACTATAATTCAGAGAGGGTAGGGAGACAATGTGATAGAAAAAGCTTAAAGAAGTAATGGCTAAGACATCTCTAAAATTAATGAAAGACACTAAACCATAAAGTAGCTTACAGGACATCAAGCAGGATACAATAAAATAACAGATGTCTCATTTTTATGCGTATCATATTTCAACTTCTGAAAATGGAAGACAAAGAGAAAATCTTGAAGACAGAAGAAAAAACTATACTTACAAAGAAACTCAGGATGTGAATGACAGAAGTCTGATCAGAAAATAAATAAGGATTGAACATGTAGTTCAGTGGTAGAGAGCTTGCCTAGCATGTACAAGGCCCTGGGTTCAATCACCAATACTAAAAGTAAATAAACTGTCAATCAGAAATATAAAATATTTATTTTAAAAAAGTAAGAGAAATTAAGACTTTCAGACAAACAAAAGTCAGAATTTATTGTTGGTAGAGCTAATTAATCTACATGGTATGAGAAAGAAAGTTATTATTTTACTTATGAAAAAGATAATACAAATTTGGAGAAATTGTAATAGCCTATTTTAAGTCTTACTAAATAGCTACAATAATCCAGATAGAAATACATACCTAGGAGAGATTCATTGATCAGTGGAATAGAACAGAGCCTAGTAACAGATTCCCACACATAGACAACTAACTTGTCAAAGCTGCTGGTAAAATTCAACTAAAAATTGATAGTCTCTTCAACACATAGTGTTGGAATAATTGTACTTCCACATGCAAATATGAACTTTGACACATTTTTAAACTAACACAAAGTGAATTATAAACTTAAATTTAAAATGCAAAATTATATAATTTCTAGTAAAAGTAGTAGAAAAGATAATGATCTTGGGTTTCACAATAAGTTTTTATTTTTTTTTTATTTTTAATGTGACACCAAAAGCATGATCTATAAAAGGAAAATAAATGGTAATTATTGCACTTAAGACATTTGTGATAAAAAAGCAAGCCCAAGTTTGGGGAAAAATTATTCACATATTACATATGTGATATGAACTTTTATCCAGGCAAGATAAGTCTTGGGTTTTCCTAACCACATAGAATTTTTAAAGACCAAACATTTCTCAACTTTTGGCCTGATTCTCGTTGATATTCATTGCCTCTAAAAAGCTGTTCTTGGCAATGTTGTCTAGTTTTATATTTGCTTTCTGCAAAAAGGAATCACCCACCTTCCTCTCTTAACCATTACTGGAAGTTTTTCCTTTTTAAACCTAATGGAAGTTGATTTTAATTAACGAAGGAGAAAGCCTAAGCTTGGTGCTACCATATCTTTAGTACTTGTACAAAGTTTCCCAAGGTTTTTTTTTTTTTTTTCCTTTTTTTTTAATAGACTGGGGGAAGTTTCCTTTTTAGAACTCAGCAATCTACATTTTACTTATATTGTGTTATTTGCAAGTTTGTTTGATTCATGGTATGTAGCACTGGATTGACATTTAATTTTAATGATACAGAATTCTGGAAACACTTAAATAACTATGTTAAAAAGTCAAAGGGAAAGCATGAATCTATTAATAGTACAAATTCCTAGAGAATATACTATGATGGTTAATTTTGGTCAAACATTATTCTGGATGTTTTTGTGAAATTTTTTGGATGTGAATTATATTTAAAAGTAAGAAGTCTTCTGTAATATGTTATTTTTTTCCCCATCTATTGAAAGCCTGAATAGAAAAAGAGACTGACCTCCCCTAAGTAAATTCTCTAGCAAATGCCTTTCATCAGAAGCCTTGGCTCTCCTTGGTTCTATAGCCAACTGCCTTTAGACATGAACTGCTACTCAGTTCCCTGAGTTCCAGCATCCCCCATAGATTTTGCTGTTTCCAAGCTCCACAATCATGAGCCATGTCCCTTCAGTCTTTTCCCCAACACCCTCTCTTTCTCTCCCCCCCACCCACCAACACGAACACATATACTCTGTTTCTCTGGAGAACCACGCTTAATACATACATACATAAATCATGAAATATGTAATTTTTTTTGTTTTGTTGTTTATTTTTGTATTTTTGTTATTTTATGAGAACTATTTTGAAGGTAGAACTCAGGAGACTAAAGTTGAGTCATGCTAAGACATGGTACACACAAAGACTAATTTGGTTTTAACTTAATATTGTATAATTTCCTGTTTCTATCAACTCCCATTATTTCTCTACTCCAACTACTACATATTCACTGTGTAATATTAGGGGCCTATATAGGGAAAGAGAACACAACCCTCAGAATGGCTTGTGTTTTCAAAAAAGTAGATGGAAGTAGAGAACATATGAACTCCTATAATATCTGATATATTACATCAACAGTGCTCAAAAGAAGATGTTGAATGACTTTAAGGAATTTTAGAGTTTGGGAGGATTTAAACAACATAAATTAATACAGCATCAGACTGGTAGCAAAACTGAGATTAATTTTTTTATTTTATTTTATTTTTTTTCTTTCTTTGCTGGGTAAGTTTTCTGCCACTGGGCTATATCCCTGGACCAAGGTTAAAACTTTGATCTATCCTTTTAATCATGCTCACAGAATTTGAAACATGCATAGAGTCAATAAATCTTAATGATGTGAATTTAAATAATCAGTAATAAAAGTAAAAATTTAATTAGATATTTGAAACTATATTGTGTATCTGAGAACGCAAGAAAAACAAAATTCAGTCTACATGACTTTTTTATTATTTTTAATCATAAATGACCAAATAATCCATGAATGTTGCTAATTTCATTTCATTTTTAAGTCAATTTTAAGTACAGTTTTTAGCAATGATAGGGCAAAGAATAGCCAGTTGATATAATTTTTTCATTGTCTGATTTCTTATCAATAAGATGAAATATATTGACCTTCCCCAAACTTCAACTAACCATTTAAGCTTATTTGGTATTTTTTCCCAATAACCTTACCACAGACTGTATAATATTATCTGACATTCCAATAAAAATTACTAATAGTTATGGCAACACTGAAACCAACTAGCGGGGGCAAGGGGAGGTGGGGGCTGGGGTTGTGGCTCAGCAATAGAGCACTCATCAAGTACATGTGAGGCCCTGGGTTTGATCCTCAGCACCACATAAAAAATAAATAAATAAAATAAAGGCATTGTGTCCAACTACAACTAAAAAAAATTATATTAAAAAAAAAACTAGCTTACTGCCTCCTTGGTGTACTTGCACTCTTCAGTGTTCTAGACAAAGTCATTATATTTTATCTTTGTAAAAGAAAATGATTGTAAGGTAAGAAAAAGTAATTTCCTATCTGTGAATTCAGCATTCTTCCCAGACTACTCTGTATTCTAGAATTCCTATAGCATTTTCAGAATACTGAACTTTGCAGAATCTTTTGGTTATATTCATGATTTCTTCAAAAAATAAAGCAGTGATTTACTATTTTGATATAATCACAAGAAACTCTCAGGAATATGATTTCTTAATATTTTTTGTAACACTAATTTGGTGGTAATCAGATTTCATTTTAGAAGTATAAAATCAAAAGCATCACATACTTGTCATGATTACTCAATGCATTTTTATTTGTTTGTTTACTTGTTTATATAGATATTATCTACCTGGTCAGGGAATTAGCTTAAGGAAGGCAAGAAGAATTGAATTTGCATTATGTGGTATCATGTACAATGAGAAATTAATCTTTCAGTTAATTGTAATTTTTAGACCTAAGAAAAAGTTTTTAGTATTCCCTTGGAACGAAGAGAAAAAGAATATCCACCTTTCACTATCTTTCATCTACAAAATAGAAGTTGGTAACTTTTCTGAAGTAAAGAAAGTAAGAGCTCACTTACAAGCAGGGTGAAGATGGAGTGTCTTCATTGAAAGGAGGATAAATAGAGATTTTGAAGTCCATCTAAGGAAACACACCACGTAGACTGCTATTATGCAGGCTTGGGAATTAGTGCTGAAATAGAATACTATACTGTACCTGAGTACTGTACTGAGAGAAGGGTAGTTGCTGACCTCCCCTGGCCAATGCCCATGGATCCTGAGGCATCAGTGCCTACACAGGTTTAGTTAGAAACAGGCAGGAAAGTAACCTGATGTGTACCCTCTGCTGCCTGCAGTGAAGTACCATGCAGGAAAAGAGAATCCTGTGGCTGCCTTAACTGCATGTAGTTCATTCATAGAAAGGAAACAAATAGAACAAATACATACCCAAGGAGATAATCACGACAGTAAGAAACCTGCCATATCTTGTGCCTGGTACTTGTTGCAGTGTTAACATAGGGACAGTTTTAAAATAATGAATTAAAAAATGATTTTTAAAAAGCATTTTTCTTCTACTCTTTCTGAATGGGTAAGAGTGGGTCTTTACCTGAGTAAGACACGCATGTGAATTCTTTGTAATATAAACTCATCAGACTATAGCAAGGATATAAGGAAAATCTATTCTATCCAAAGATTAATATAACACATGCTAGATAGCATGTTTTTTAAAAAAGCCAGAGCTGGAGATACAGCTCAGTTGGTAGAGTTCTTGCCTCACATGTAAAAGACCCTGGATTCAATCCCCAGCACACAAAACAAACAAACAAACAAACAAACAAAAATCCACATATTTTTAATTTTTGTTATATTTCTAACAAAATGTGATGTTTGAATATATTTTCATCCACACTAGCACAGGAGCTCAAAGGGAATCTTGTTATAACAGATAAAAACAATTGCAAGTCAAATGCAGGAAGGAACTTTTCAAGATGCAGTGACACTTTCAGAGGACATGTGCATTAATTGTAGGGACAGACCATCCTTCATGCCCCTAGCACTCTGAAGTCTTATATCATATAAACACAGTGAGCACTCTGACTAGTTAACACTCATGGGATATATTTTTTTTCTCAAAAATCAATCAATCAATCAATCAATCAATCCAGACCATTAAAGTGGCTTCTTTCAAAGAAATAATAACACATCTCAATTTTGTACTAAAATGCCATTAAATAACAACAAAAACATGCTTAGTGGGAGGATTATTGACAAGGTCAATGATTAAGTAAGAAGGATTAGATATTCAGAGCTTGAATAAATCAGTGAATTATATGTTGCATTTCAGAAAAAAATTCATTCCAATTCTAGTCACTGAAAATGTGTGCCTGTAATGAACATGTGGATGAGACATCATGTTGTGCTCTATAAGGAAATAGAAATTCAAAATCTTCACCATCACTATCCACGTGTTTTCAGATTTAGGGCAGCACACATGGCACATGGGCATGTTTATATAATCCCTTCTTTTTATGTTGCCTCCTTACATATGGGTATAGGTACATCTGCCTCCGGTTTATCATAGAACCTTGAAAATCATGTTAGTATTTATGCTTTAAATCTGCATTCTCTATTGACATTCACTTTTTCAAGATTTTAAGTTTCCAGTGGCATATCAGTCCACACTTAAATTGATACATACTAGTGATGAATTTATATCCTTTAATTCTAGTGTATTTCATAGGATTATATAATGCTTTCTAAAACCCAAGCAGATTTAACATGCACATACCTAGTTTAAATCATCAAATATTGCAACTCAATCTTTATTATTATTCAAAATATACATGAATAGTTCTGAAATGCTGTTTGTATGTTTTATAGATATATGATAATTCTTCCATGTCTTTATCCATAAATTTATGAAAGAGAGAGGGAAAAATTTAAAAGGGAAAATGAGGAAATGAACATGTGGGTAAACAGATCAAGTATCAAGAAATCACTGCAAAAACCCTGGAACCATAAACCGGTAAGATGACTTTTATTTTTATTAAAAAAACATAATAAAACACTCAAGTATTTTTCTCTTTGTCTCACACACACACATATACACACAGTTCTGAATATGAATCTTTCCATAATAATTTAAATCAATACAGATTATAATGAAATTTGGTGTAATTCGTGGCTGTTAGTTTTACGTGCACATGATTTCTAAGCTGCTGTTGTGAGACATAAAAGATCAAATAGTAAGGTAAAGACAGATTTTTGAAAACATCAGGACAGGGCATTAACTATGAAGCCCTAGAATTCTGATAAAAATATGCCCAGAGTCCCAACCCAATTAAACACATTTAAGGAAATGGGGTATTTCAGATTAGTTTCACAGAGATGCTGACAGTTCCCTTCAAGAAATTAATCAAATTCAGCTGAACTGCATCACGCTAGACACAGCATCTCTTTCTCCTAGCCCAATAGACTGAAGGCATTGTGTTGATGCATTAAAATCTTCTTGAATAAACTCTTTTATTTATCTTCCCTCTGTAATTCCTAACCTTGTCAACAAGCAAAGTAATTTTATTAGGATGAAGAATGAATCACGTTTTGTAACAGATGTCTTCAACCTCAGGTGTGCTTACTCGTGAAGAATACAAAGACTTTCCAGAGTCTATGTGGCACTGTTAGTATCATAAGAACTGTGTTCCAGATCTTTGACTTCCCAATGTGTTTCTGTCTAAAACTGATTGGATCGAGAGTTCTGAAGTTCAGATGTATCAAAGGTTCTGATATTTCTTTGCCATCCTTATACTTTGCTCGATTGTCTTTGTTTCAAGTTGCTAAAGAAAGGCAAACTAATTAACCTTCCAGAGTCCTATCTATGGCCCCATCCATATTCTTGGGCACAAACCAAAAGGACAATGAAAAAGTGCATAGATCTTGAGGAAGGGTATATTGGCAGCAAAGACACCTGACCTTACCTAAAAAAGTAACAAATGAGAATCAATAACAAGGTCACCACAGAGCAGCCTGTACTGTATCTATTAACCTGTCTACTGATGTGACCCATCCATACATTTATCTCTCTCTCTCTCTCTCCCTCCCTCCCTCTCTCTCTCTCTCTCTCTCTCTCTCTCTCTCTCTCATCCATCATCTGTATCAGAATTTGAGTTGAGAAGTGAGATATCATGGACTACTATTATCAGGATTATTTTGATGTGAAAGTATGAAATGTCAAATGTAATGAAATCAGACTTTTGCTGAGAGAAAGTAAACTCATTTGGCTGTCATTTGACCAGAAGAAATGCCAGGTCAAATGGATTTGATAGTAACTATTTTTCATAAATTGAATGAACTAAATATATAGAGCCTCTCATGGACTTATGCTTGGAACATTAGCTTGGAAAAGAACTTAACATTTAGTTAGATCCTCTTCTTTAGCAGACAAGAAAACTTAGGACAGTAGAGAAGTCAACCTTTCACACGTAGGGTGCTAGCAGAGTCTGAACTTAAGCTTTGGACTCCAGATCCAATATTTTTCTTTTCTTTGCATCAAGATCCCCCTTTTTATACAGAAAGCTTGTTATCCACCTAAAAATCTATATCCTAAAAATTCAATAAATGGATACGCAAAACAACACAGAGCTGTAGCACATAAACAGGACTAGAAGTTATTGTGTTAATATAAATGAAGAATACATTGTCCTATGAAATCCAATAATTAATGAAAGCAGTCATCATTAGATGTCTTCTTGTTGACTAACTTTTAGGATTTCCAATGTATTTAGTTACTGTATTACAAAGTAGGAACAATGCAACAAGTTTTGTTTTAAAATCTTACATACTTATATTTGAGAACTACTTTATTAAAAATAAAAATTCACCTATTACAAAATAGGAACAGTATAGCAAGTTGCATCTTAAAATCTTACATATTTATATTTGAGAACCATCATATTAAAAGTAAAAATCTACCTACAGATTCAGGTCTCTATATGTGTTCTCTTGCTATCATTATTGGTTACATTAATTGAGTTCCTATTGAAAATTTTCATTGTTATTGGGATATTATCAAGAAGCTCTATATGGCATTTTATTTTATTTTATTCTTTATTATTTTTTTAAATGGACCTTTATTTTAAAATAAAACCCAGGGCCTCACACATGCTAGGCAAATGCTCTACCACTGAGCCACAACCCTAGCCCCTTTATATGGCATTTAGTGTCATGATTTGTTGATCACATTAGCACAGAGGTCTGAATTTCTGCTACCAAGTCAACCCATTGCTTTATTAACTTACTTTCTGTTTAAAGCTGCACATTTTTTCCCCAAACTCAACAGACTCATTGTTTTTACATTTTTGTTGTTGTTGTTGTAGATGGATGCAACATTTTAATTTTATTTATTTACCTTATGTGGTGCTGAGGATCAAACTCAGTGCCTCACGTGTTTGAGGCAAGCACTCTATCACTGAGCCACAACCCCAGCCCTCAACAGATTTATTTTTAACAAAAGAAGTTAAGTCTTCTTTAATTAGGATACACCATAGATTATTCTGTATTTTTCTGTCATGGTCTGTCTTAATTAAAATTATATTTGACTTAATAAAACAATCCCCTGAAAATGCTTACATAGAATTAAAATACATTGCTGAATTTAAGCTGATTCTATACAGATATCAGTATAACTTGCTCTTTATAGCAAAAGTTTTGAAGTCAAATTTTTGGCTTGAGTCCGGGTTCAGCTGTTGGTTAGCTGCCTGACATTAGGCAAGTCAAGTACCTCTCCAAGCTACAGTTTCCTCACCTATAAAAGTGGAGAAAATGATTATAACACGCGCATGTATTTGTTTTGAGGAGTAGTTGAGAGAGTTTATTAAACTTACTTTCTGTTTAAAGCTGCACATTTTTCCCCAAACTCAACAGACTCATTGTTTTTACATATTGCAGTTTAACAATATTTCTGGGCTATGAATAAGCATTCTCTAAATATTCTTCATGATTATTATTGATTTATTTTTCAATCTATCAAAGAGAATATGTTTTATTTCATAAAAATCAGTGAAAGGCTCACATTTTGTCCTGTCTTCTCTAAATATGCAGCTCATCTTGATTTATTTTCTGAATTACAATTAGTTTAAAACTTCCCAATTTGCATGTAACATACTATTCTATGTTTAATTTTTAAGCATAAGCTGTGTGGCCCTAACTAGAATATAAGTTCCCTGAGGCTAGGATCCAAAGTGCTAAATATTTAGTAGCCAATTAACATAAATTCATTGATTTACTGGTTAAACATTAAAATGGGTATGAAAGTTTTTTAATGACAAAATGTGTCATTTCTTTTCATATAATCTTATCACAACTGTAAAAAGGAAAAATATACAAGGGCAGATGTACTGAGAAATAAGATGCCAGTAAAACAGTTTGGGAATTTGCAAATAAGATCCTAAAAAAAAAAAAAAAAAAAAAAAGCAACCAACCAAACAAACAAAAAACCCACCAGACTGAGAAGTCAGAGGAAAAGTGAGTGAAATTATTCATCAGTAAAGAAAGCTCATAAGCAAGATCATATGGGAACTCCAAAGAGGCTCAAGCATTTGAAACACAAAATATATATGAAGAGAGAGTAATACCTGAAAACAATATTGTTGAAAAGCTTATAGAACAAAAAGTGTGATTTATACTTTTTATAGGAAGCAGAAATGGAATACAAGAAGTGAAATGTAATTAAAATATATCATTTAATTATAGATAAAATTTACATGTTGAGATTACTGATAAATGTTATAACCAAAATCCTAACATAGTAATAGTAGATTTTTTTCTTTCCTCCTTCCTTCTTTCCTTCCTTCCTTCCTTCCTTCCTTCCTTCCTTCCTTCCTTCCTTCCTTCCTTCCTTCCTTCCTTCCTCTTTTAGTAGATTTAAATAATAGCATAAATAAAAGCATTTGGGTATAATGTGTTAGAGGTGTAGTAACTAAATTCTAGCTTTCCTTTTAGAAAGAAAATAATAATACTCGAAAATTAAGTTGAACAAATGTCTACATAATTATATTATTTAAAAATATTGAGAAGGTACAACTGAAAAAGTGGATACCTTAAGAAATGAAAATATGGAATGGTAGCGTTAGTACAGAGATTTTTTTTTTAATGTTTAGAAAGTGTAGGGACTATTGGCTTTTAAAATTTTCTGCAAACACAACCTTAAATGTGTGTGTGTGTGTGATATCTGTATCTAAATATCTATATCTATATTGATTTGGATATGAGGTGTCCCCCAAAGCTCATGTATGAGACAATACAAGAATGTTCAGAGGTGAAACAACTAGATTATGAAAGTGGTAACCCATCCTAGTCAATTGGTTAACTCATTTGATGGTTTAATAATTTGATTGGATTTATGGTGTGGTGACTGTAGGCAGATAGGGCATAACTGGAGAAAGTAGGTCACTGCGGGGGCCATGCCTTTGTGGTTTATGTTTTGCCCTGGGAAGCAGAGCTCTCTTTTAATTTCATGGCTGTCATGAACTAAGTCTCTTTCCTATGCCATGCCCTTCTGCCATGAATTTCTGCCTCACCGCATGCCAAGAGCTATGTATTCACCACCATGCACTAAACCTCTGAAACCATGAGCCAAAATAAGCTTCCCTTCCTCTAAGTTGTTCTTGTCAAGTATTTTGGTCATAGCATTGAAAAGCTGACTAAAAGAGCATATCAAACTCTAATAAACATCAGAGAAAATATTATGATGATAAATAAATTATGAGCTCATTCAGTGCTGCGATGGGTAAAAGGTGCAACTTATGCAGTTGAGGGGGAAAAATAAAGAATGTCCACGAGCTTCTGCCCTTTTCAATGCTTTATTCACTCAAATCACTCAACACAATTTCACTCTATATATTTTTAATCAAGAAATGACAATCCTTAATGCTAGGCACTGCAATAGACATAATCACTTCCCAGCAAACAAGTCTAGATTAATTAATCCTAAACACTGCAAACACATTTAATCATGACAGGCTAATGACAGACATTCCCTCTTCAGGCTTCAGATCAAAAGTCCCAAGCCTTAGGCTTTAAGTCCGGCAGATGCACACTCACTCACAGACTGTGGTGATCAGATCAGGAACTAAGGCAGGCTTCTCCTGGGATGGAGCTGATCCCAGGAGAATTTGTGGCTCTCACCCGGGTCAAGATGTGGCTGTAGAGTTTGAGAGAGGTGAGAACAACGCAGAGGTTCAGGCAGATGAGAAGAGTTGGATGTCATCCAGGTCCTCTTCAGGCTCTCAGGCTTGTGTGCATCAGTGTTGGCTGGTTGAATATCTGTTCATTTGCTCTATTATTTATACTAAATTTGGGGACTTTTGACCCCTCTTTCAATCCTTATCAGCTACCATTGGATTTCTCAGTGACATCATTTACCCTGGGGTTAAAACATCTGGTCTGGTGGTCCCCACCCTGATCTTTTAGCCTTTCCCTCTTATCAGGGGAGGACACCCTGCCAGAGGCTTCAGGGAGGGAGAAGTGACTTATTTGTGTCTAAGGACCATACTGGAGGGCTGTGTTAGACATGTCTGATGAGACTGCAGGTTTCAAAACTGGAGTTTTTAAAATGGAGCTGCTTAGGCTCAGGCCTAAGTCCATCCTCTAGTCAGGAAGAGCTGAAAACATGTCTAGAAAAAAGCAGTTTTCAGAGGCTGAGGTTGTGGCTTAGTGGTGGAGCACTTGCCTGTATGTGTGAGAATCTGGGTTCGATCCTCAGCACTGCACATAAATAAACCAACCACTTTTCATACAAATGGAGTTTAGAAAGGACATCTTTCAACATATAGTTCTGCACTTGAGCCACACTATGGATATTGCAATGTGACACCATTGAAATCCATCCATCCTAGATTCTGATGTTTAAACCAGACATATACATTGAGGTATGTGAATAAATGCCACATAAAATTCATAATTGTTTTGTCTACTGACATTATTTTTTTTCTTAATATTTCTACTTAGGAAAGTTTTCTTTCCACTAACTAAATTTCTTTTTTCATGCCTAAGGAAAGTTACTTTTCCTCCACAATATTCCACACTAGAGAAGAGCAGTAGGCTTTAACTGCAGCACATATGTTTGAAGATGAAACATTGAATTCTAAGTGTTTTATGTAGACCTGCAGCATGCTGTTTGCTAGAAATTGAGAGTCTGGTAAATGAGTCTTTCAACATTTCAGAGCTAACTTCCTTTTGCCTAAAACAAAATGGCTTTTCACTTCTCACTACGACACATTGTTCATTGCAAACTAAAATTTTTTGTCTACCTATTTCAAACTGCCTCTAGCAGAGGAGTTAACAAAGTTATTGAACTTTTAAAGTAATATGGAATTCAGTGATTTTGCAGCCTCTCCCATAGGGTTATTTTCTGGAGTATCTATTTCTGTCTGGAAAAGAAAGGAAAATAGGAATGTGAACAACAATATGTAGGAAAGAATATAAAGACACATAAAGAAGAAATAAAATGACAGGCAACTTATGGCCTATAAAGTTAAGGTAACAGGAGAAAAAAAAAATTCTAAGTTTTCACATCCTAGGAGTTATGAGTTCTCATTATTAGTTACTAGTATCATCCCTGAACCTGATAAAATAATTGAAGGAAGACTATGGAATGGAGAATTTCTTAGTAAAGATGGAGTTGAGTAGTAGAATTTATTTAAGTCTTTATCAAAGGTTTGGAACTAGAAGACCATGAATTCTCATCATTAAACTGAGTTTCCTCACATTTTACCTAGAATCATTATTACAGTGTGCAATAAAAATAAAAAGACAATCAACTTGTAATGTTGGAGCAAATGTCCTTGCAAGGGAAATCTTCAGATGCTATAAACGAAAAATAGAAAGATGGAGTAGATTCACAGAAGAAAGATCGATATCGCCACAGCTAGTGTTTTAACAGGGATCAAGGCTTTAGGCCTCATGCTCAGAGGTACCTGGGACTGTTACCTTGCCTATAAGTAAGATGTGAGAACAGCTCAAACTTTATGACTTACTTTATGACTTACTATAAAAGCATTAGGTTGTGCTGACCTATGAGTGGAACAGACTCTGCCTTTGGATATCACAATCCTGAGACAATGGTATGAACCGGTGCTGGGCCAAATATTTGCAATACTAATGTAATGAAAGAAACCTAGTTGAACATCCATAAAAAATGGTCTGAACTCAGTGGATTGTATGGCACACTGACCGAGGAAGCACAAAACTTATCCTATACAGAAACCTCCATAACTCAGGGAATATGTGGATCACAGAAATGATGAAGAAACCGAAGGTCTGCATTGATTTATTCTAACCCTCAAAAATCTTTTAAGACACACAGGATTAAATAGTTAAAAATTCATTACATATTTCTGAAGGAACTGCTAAAAGATTTAATTGGCAAAAAAGGAAAATAAAGCAGGTAGGACTGAATGAAGAAAGGAAGATTATAAAACTTACAGAAAAATTTAAATAACTGTTTCACATTCAATATTAAGTGAAATCACTAAGGAATCATAATATGTTAGAAATAAAACATTGATATATAATAATAAAAACCTGGAATATGTAAGAGGGAGTTTAGGACAAATGCCAAGGTTGTTTTTGCAGAGAATAGGAAAAAAATGAAAGGCAGAGGAAATGATTATATTTACAAATTGCTGGCAAAATATAGTTATTTATTTTAGTCAGAATTACTTATGTTAGGTGCTGCTACAGACAAACCCAGCAATATAAATGGCTTAATAATAAGAATTTATTTCTAACTCATGCAAATCTGATGGGAGTCAGGCAGCTCTTTCCCATCTTGAATCTATGCTATGTGAAACACATGCCCTGCAAGCTTCTTGCTGTAGGGAGAGGAGGCACACTGGCTCCTAATAGCTTCATCTTGAATCAGTCACTTCTCATTGCCCACCAGCTATTGGCTTCTGATGGTTCCAATATAATGACAAGGGAAAACAAATATGTACACAAAGGATATTTGTGAGCCATAAAGTACATGTATACAAATATTTACTAAATAGAAATAGATTGCTCAGCATCCACACTAATAGAAGATACATTTAAATAAAGAAAACGTAATAAGTTCAACCTGGGGAAGAAATGTAGCAGAGCCAAGGGAAATTATGTTAAATGGAAGTTACAAAATCAGGCTGTATAACTAAGTCCAAACATGTCAGAAATCCCAATAAATTTAAATATATTAAACTCTCGCATCCATGGCCAAAAAATTTAACTCAAAATATCGATCTGTTTGTTTCTTGCTAGGGACACAGCTAAAATATAATAATGCAATCATTGAAAATGAATCTATAAAAATGAATTAAAATAAATTAAAGTTAATGTGATATTTTTAATATTTGAATACTAGAATATAAAATGAGAATAATAAAGGAAGGATTGACATCTCTTAACGATCAATCATAAATATATAATAATCATGACTGTATGTGTAAACAATAAAGTAACGCTGAGATTTGTGAGATAAAATTTGAGAGAACTTTAAGCAAAAAATGACAAATCCAAATCACAGTGATAAAATTTAAAAATATATTTCTTACAATGACACAGATCAAAAGAAAATTTTGGTACAGATGTAGAAAATAATATAAAGGAGTAGAAATTGGAATGACACAAATAGGCTACTTGAGAACCAAACTATGAGAAAAGACTGATAGGAATATACAGGGGTTTCTACCTAAACTCAAATAACTCAGTTCTCTAAATGGCCCCTGGCTATAGCACCCAAGGGCTCACTTGCTAGGTGATTTGAGATCCTTTTCTAAAGATTACTTATCTAAACTGGCTGCCAGCCCAAGAGGATAGCAAAAATTTCCAGTAACTATGAAGGCTCCTTACTCTCCCAATCATGGAGGGATATCCAGGTGTTTTGTGTCTCTTATTTTGCTGTTGTCCCAAGCCTCTGAATCTTACAAGGTTCCAGTCTATGTCTCATTTATTTCCAGTGTCACTCTCCTCCAAATGCAGCCAGACACCTTACTTGTTCTCCTTTGAGTGATGCTTTTCAGTCAGTCATCTTACATCCTAGAAAAAGCCAATAAAGAAAAAAAATAAAACAAAATGCAGACTTTAACTTGCATGTAATTAAATAGGGAAAGCACCTGCTGTGGTTTGAATGTTTTTCCCCTCCCAAACTCAGGCTGAAATTGAATTTTCATTATAACAATATTAGCAAGTGGGACCTTTAAGAGGCGATTAGGTCTGTATTCATACTGGATTAATGCTGTGATCCTGGGAGTGGATTCTTATAAAAGGCATAGACCCCCCACCTCTTTCTCTCTTTCTCTCTCTCTCTCTCTGTTGGTCTATCTCTCTCCTCTCATCCTCTCTTTGCCTTTCTTCCATGGGATGGTGCAGCAAGAAGTCTGCACCAGATTCGAGTCCTCAGTCTTGGATTTCACATCCTTCATTAATATGAGTCAGAAATTATCCAGTTTGTAATATTTTGTCACAGCAGCACAAAACAGACAGCACCTAATACAGAATATTTGCAAATGCATAAGATAATATTATACTCTGTAATTTTTTTTTAAAGAGAGAGAGAGAGAGAGAGAGACAGCGAGGGAGAGAGAATTTTAATATTTATTTATTTTTTTAGTTCTCAGCGGACACAACATCTTTGTTTTTATGTGGTGCTGAGGATCGAACCCGGGCCGCACGCATGCCAGGCGAGTGCGCTACCGCTTGAGCCACATCCCCAGCCCGATACTCTGTAATTTTGAAAATGAACATGGCTATCAATAATGAAAAAATAAATCTGACAAAAAAGATAATAAGCATTAATCTTTTCAAAATCCTTCAGAAACAGAGTAAAATTATGGCATTTGCTAGTAAATGGTTGGAATTGGAGAATATCATGCTAAGTGAAATAAGCCAATCCCACAAAACCAAAGGTGGTATGTTTTCTCTAATATGCAGATGCTAATTCATAATAAGGTGGGGGACACTAGGGAAGAATAGGGTTACCTTAGATTAGGTAGACTGAAGTGATGGGAGAGGAGGGGATGTGGAGATAGCAAGGATAGTAGAATGAAATAGACATTACTGCTATATATATATATATATATGACTACATGACCAATATGATTCTGCAACATGTAAACTCAGAAAACTCAGAAATTATATCCCACCTATGTTTGATATATCAAAGTGCATAAATGCATTCTACTGTCATGTATAACTAATTAAAACAAATTTAAAACATTTTAAAAATCCTTCAGAAACAGTTTTTTTTACAATTGACTTTCTCTCCAACTTTATTGAAGTATAATTGATAAATACAAATATTTATATTTAAGACATACATGTGATGTTTTGATGTATATACTCATTATGAAATAATTACCATAATCAAACTAAGATATCTATAACCTTGCCTAATTACTTGTTTTCATGTGAAAATACTTGATAACTACTTTTTTAGTACATTTCAGGCCTATATATAATACATTAGGATTAACAATAGTCATAGAAGGTGTACATATGGATTAGGTATATAAATTTAAATTTTATTCAAGTTAGAATAAAATTAGAGGCAGAGAGAACAGGATAAAAATAAATAACATTTGTAGAATATTTGCTAAGAAATTATTATTATTTAAATTTTTTTTAGTTGTAGATGGACATATAATCCCTTTATTTTGTTTATTTTTATGTGATGCTGAGAATTGAACTGAGTGCCTCACATGTGCTAGGCAAGCACTCTACCACTGAACCACAACCCCAGCCCTGAGAAATTATTAAAACTGAAACTTCAGAAATTTTATAAGCCAAAAGCCATAGCATTACTTTTTTGAAAGTGTTGCAAGAAATAATTGTGAACATATGATCTTATAATTAGCCAAACTGTCTTTCAAAATGAAGATGAATAGAGATATTTCCAATGCAAACAAAACCATCGATTTCAGAGGCAATAACCCTGTACTGAAAAACAAATCAAATAACAAAAATAAACAAACTTGAGGGCATTCAAGCAGAACAGTAATATTCACAAACAGAAACAATCGTGTAGTAAGATACTTGTGTGCACACGCATACACACACACACACACACACACACACACATACAAAGGGGCAAAATGAGAATAGATCTAAAGCTTTATGAATTTTAAATATATGAAATATTGGACCAGACATGGTAGTGCTTGTCTGTAATCCCAGCAGTTTAGGATGCTAGTGGGATGACTGTGAGTTCAAAGCCAGCCTCAGCAATTTAGCAAGACCCTAAGCAACTTAGGAAGACCCTATCTCTAAATAAAATATAAAAGGGCTAGGGGTGTTGCTCAGTGGTTAAGCACCCTTGGATTCAATCCTTGTTACCAAAAATAAAAATAAATACATGAAATATTGGAATACATAACAGCATACACACTAAATCCATGTAAAGTAGTAAAAATAGAGTGTGAGTGCTGATACTGTGCACCAATGAGCTTCTAAAAGAGGAATGAACAGTAACAATTACCAAGTAATAGAAAGCAAGGCAGGAAAGGAGAAAGAAAAGGATTAAATAGCAAATCCCCCAATTAGAAAATAAAGAGCAAGTCATTGGATTTAACCCAAGTTCATCAGTAATTTTATTAGATGAATTGTAAGAAAACCCTAAATATTGGGGCTGGGGATGTGGCTCAAGCGGTAATGCGCTCACCTGGCATGCACGGGGCACTGGGTTCGATCCTCAGCACCACATAAAAATAATAAAATAAAGATGTTCTGTCCACTGAGAACTAAAAAATAAATATTAAAAAATTCTCTCTCTCTCTCTTTCTCTCTCTCTCTGTCTCTCTCTCTCTCTAAAAAAAAAATGCTAAGAGGCTTGAAAACAAAACAAAAAGTGTATGCTGCAACAGAAGCCACATTTTCAATATTAGGGTGACACAAGAATGAAAGTAAAAGGATGTGAAATGATACGTGACACAAATGTGATGGCAGTGACTCTCTCCACCTTTTATTCTCACTGGTAGATGTGTGTAAGAAGACAGTGGTCTGTGGATCAGCATTTTAGGAACTACAAATATAGGTTTCAATTAAACACATGATTCTCAGACTGATTTTTTTTTTCTTCTGTGTGTGTGGGGATGACTTGGAAGCAACCTAATACATTGTGATAAGAAAAGATTTACCTATTTTATTTTAATAAAAAATAATGTTACACATTATGAACATTTTTTTAATTAGCTGGGTTGCTAAAGTACAGCCTAGAGCATATTTGTTTCTTGTACCATAATGTACATCCATATAACAATTCAATAACAAAGGTTCAGAGTTGGAAGATTATTTTTAAGAGGGTACATGGTCAGTGGAAAAGTGCCCAACAAGCCCCAGACCTTGGGTTTATCCCCAGCTCTGCAAAAACAGGTAAAGGGTTAAATTTTACGTGGCAAATATTTTATATACTGGCCTGTTCCCAAAATGGCCATTTTTAAATGATTGGGTTCATTTTTATTATGAACCCAAAAGAAGTGGTCTAGTGATAGAATTTAAATCACACTTTTGCTATCATAGATCATAGTGTGGTCATCTTTAACTTATGTCAAGTGTATAAATGTACATTTCCCAGAGATCTTGCTCTCACTGTATTATAATTGGAAGCACAGCCTGATGTTGTTGTGAAACCAAGGTATGCTTCCTGTTGTGTGTGTGAGTTGTACAGGTGTGATGTCAAGAATAAATGAAACTTGGCCAGTTTGTTTCTCTAGCAGTATATTTAATTTTAGCCTAAGTACTTTTTAAATTTTGTCTTAAAAATTTACACACCAGCAGTTTAGACAAAGCCTTAAGCAAATTGTGTATTAACTGTTCTCAATAATGAAGTAGAAGTTACCTAATTGCCAGCAGATAAATTCATGTCAAAGAAGAATATTTATTCAGACAGAGGTCAGGAAATTGTACCCATCAAATCCAGCCCACCACCTGTTTTTATATGACCTGTGAACTACAAATGGTCTTTATATTTTTAAATGGTTAAAAAGGATATTTCATGAATACATGAAAATTATATGAAATTTGAATTTTAGTGTCTATAAATAAAGTTTCACTGGAACACACACATACAAAAAAAAGCTGGTTGGGGCTGGGGATGTGGCTCAAGTGGTAGCTCACTCGCCTGGCATGCATGCGCCTGGGTTTGATCCTCAGCACCACATACAAACAAAGATGTTGTGTCCGCTGAAAACAAAAAAAATAAATATTAAAAAAAAATTCTCTCTCTCTTAAAAAAAAGCTGGTAATCTTTAAAGCAAGATGTATTATCACAGATGAGAGGGACATTTTGTAATGATAAAACAATCAATATAATGGGAACACATATCAATCCAAAATGTTTATATGCCTAATAAAAAAGATAGATCTACAGATAAAAATAGGCCAACACAAATTATTGCAGGTTTTAAGATAACTTTCTCAATATCTGGTGGAACACATAAATATGAAAGAAGTGAGATACTGATTGCAAAAGTGCATTTTGAAAACTTAACCTAATTGAAATATAGGGAGTACCTAACACTTGAACAGTCACATTATTTTCAGTGTCTCATGGAACATTTATACATAAATCAAACTGTAACTATTTCAAATAATGAAACCATATAGAGTAAATTATCTGTTCATATTGAAATTAGCCTAGAACTAAGACAATGAAAACCAATACATCTCAAATGTTTTGACATTCTGTAACAACCACCTAACTCACCTGTGAGTCATAGAGGAAATAACAAAAATTAGAATATATTTGGCCCTTGTGATAACAAGATATTAAAACTTGTATCTTGTAAATTTAATTTAGAGCTTAGAATATGATTTAGAACCAGAAAAGTATGTAGTAGAAAAAGGGCTGAAAAATCAGTGATAAGATTTAGTCTAAAAACTAGAAAGGAAGAACAGAAATTAATTCACTAAGCAGAAGAACGAAAATGGCAAAAAAATAGAAGCAGAAATTAATTAATGAGAAAGTAGATATATTTTTCAAGGAAAACAAAATAGTGCCAGGTGCAGTGGCACAAACCTGTAATCCCAGCTACTAGGAGGCTGAGGCAGGAAGATTGCAAGGTGAAAGTCAGTCTCACCAACTTAGTGAAACCCTGAGCAATTTAGCAAGATCCTGTCTCAAAATAAAAACCAAGAAGGGTTGGGGATGTGGCTTAGTGGTTAAGCATGTCTGAATTCAATCCCCAGTATCTCTCTCCCCAACCCCTCAAAAAAACCCAACATAGTTAAACATTATTCTTTGATTAAAATTAATAAAATCCATTACAAAATATATCAATGAAAAAAGAATACATCAATTATTGATTATAATTTCTCCAAAAAAGAACAGTTATGTAAAATAGACAAGTTCCTTGAAAGCTATAATTTATTAAATGAATACAAGAAAGAACAGAAAAACCAATTAGTTTTATATTTATTAAAGAAAAATATTGATCATATTCAAATACTTCTAGTGTGGGCTGTTTGTGTGTATGTCTCATATATATGTGTGTGCATGAATGTGTATATATATATATATATATATATATATATATATATATATATATATAATCATATTTCCTAACACTTTTGTGACGTCAGCATAGCATTAATGTAAACAGCTGACAAGGATATTATAAGATAGCAAAATTATGGATAAATGTCTCATATATATAGGTACAAAACACTTAGATAACATAAAGGATTACATATTATAACCAAGCAGAGTTTATTTCATAAATGCATGTATGATTTGAGATCCAAAATCGGTCAATGTAATTTGTAACATTAACAGAATAATGCAGAGATAAAAAAAAGAAGCAGAAAAAGCATGTGATAGAATTTAGATCTATTTTATGATCTATAAAAATCTTTCAGTAAACTAGTAAAAAGCATGTGATAGAATTTAGATGTATTTTATGATGTACAAAAATCTTTCAGTAAGCTACTAAAAAAAAAAACCTTAGTGAAAATTAGAAAGTAAAATAAATATGTACATTATAATAGCACCATCAAATAATAGTAACATAAAATTATGTAACTGAAAAAAAGAGACAGCACTATCTGTAAAATAATTGGAAGTGTTACATGTGATTGGTCAGAATATAAATTGGTACAATTCTTTAGAAAAATGGCTAGGCAGAATTCACTAAAGGTTAAAAATAGGGATAACCTTTGTCCTAGGAGTTCCATTCTTAGCAATTTCCCAGAAGAAATGTGTATTCACTTGGATATAAAGACATACAAAAATGTTCTTGGTGTTATTGAACAGGGGTCTAAGGAGGTCCCTTGGAGTGGGCAGTGGGACCTCAACTCAACCTGGTGTTCTTGACTTCCATCCCCCCCCCCCCCAAATTTTGGAATTCATGGAAAACAGGGCGCAAGCAAAGATTTACAAAAGGACAGCAAAGCAAAGGTATACACACCCCCAAAGCAGGGTGGAGAGCTCCTGCCTCTCAGAGAATAGGAGAGACACACCCAAGTTCTATCTCTCTGACGATATATAGAATTTTCCTGGGAGGAAGCGTCCTCAGGCAAGCTTTTGTGAAAATCAAATCCTATGTCAATCATGTAATATTGGGGATTCGGAATGTTTCTTTTTGGTTAAGCAGTCTAGCCATACATCAGTAGTGGGCACATTGTGTATGTCTTTGAATCCTGTGACATTTAAATTGATTTTTTTTTCTTCTAGTTGATCTGGTACAAGCATATGCTGGAGGTTTTGGTCATCTAATTAAACAAATAAGCATGTCTGGTCATGTTCATGAATCCGGGTCTCCATCCAGTTAGGTTCTCTTTTTCTTTCTTCTTGAGAGCCCACCTATCTCATGGATAATCTCTTTATTCATAATAGCCCCAAATTGGAAACAAGATCATTATTTTCCAACAACAAAATGGATAATATGATCTTATTTTTAAAATAAAATATTATAAACAGTGAAAATAAATAAACTTTACAAACAACAGTACAAGCAAATCTGATTGAATGAAAGAAGCCAATCTCTAAATACACACACACACACACACACACACACACACACACAATTATATGTAATATAATTATACAATTCTGTTTCTATCATGTTCAAACATAGGTAGAACAATATAGGGTGATGATGAAATTCTGGACCAAAGGGTAAGCTAGTCATACACTATATCTTCATCTTAATATGCATAAATTTTTCAAAAATTCATTAAGACACACATGGATTTTGTAGACTGAAGTAAATTTTGTGAGTTAAGTTAAACTTTGAAAATAGTTTAAAAAAAAATCGAGCTGGTTACAATGGCACACACCTGTAATCCCAGTGACTTGGGAGGCTGAGGCAGGGGGCTCACAAATTTGAGGTTAGCCTCAAAAACTTAGCAAGGCCCCAAGCAATTTAGTAAGACTCTGTCTTAAAATAAAAAATAAAAGGACTGGTGATATAAGTCAGTGGTAAAGGGACCCTGGGTTCAACCCACAATTAATTAATTGATCAATTAACATATAATATCAATTTAGAAAACAGTAAAAATTCATGAAAGAATGGTAAAGTGTTATTCAGGATATGAACAAAAGCTACACATTATTTAGGACTGATTTAAATAAAAACAAAACATACAAAAGTACATAAATAAAACTGGTAGATGTTGTAGCAAAAACTGGCTACCCACTTCCATTTTGTGTTTATGTTTATACTATTTTATACCCATTAGATTGACAAAAATCAAATCAAATAAAAATACTCAGTGTTAATGAACATTTGGGAGGCTCCAAATCTCATAAACATTTTATGGCAATTTAAATATATTTAGCCAGATTGGAGAGTAAATCAGGAATTTTTAGTACTTTTAAAATGTACATATGATGTAATTCAGAAATTAAAATTCTAAGAGGGTAGCTAGAGGAGCGCTTGTGAATATGCCTAAGAGAAATAGAAAATATTTGCAAAAGTAACATCATTTAAAATGATAACATTTGGAATCCCATATACAAAAACTATCCATGGATGAATGAATAAATAAAATGTACAGCATTATTTGTTGAATATTATAAAGCAGATTTCAAAATCAATGAACCAATATGTATCATCATGAGCAATCTGAAAATAATAATTCAATAATCCAAGCAGTTTTAAAGAAAGGCATTCTTAGTATGTTAGTGTAAATAACATACTATATATTGATTGTATATACTATATACTTGATTATATATACATCAGAAACAGAAGTCTTTCTGAAATAGAAGTATTAATAAACAGTAAGACATTGTCTCCCAAATCACAATAATTATAATTGCCTAAAAAGTTTTTTAAATTTAAGGTTAGGAAAAAACAAAGTCTTTGGAGAAACTATGATTAGCGTTAAGTTTTCAGATTAAAGCATGAAGACATCTTAAATCGATCTCACGAATGTGCTTACTTCATATCCAATATTTTAATAAATGCAAACTAAAATTGTATTAGGAGTTCTATGTTTTCACTAGGCTAGCTTTGAAGAAGTAACAAAAACAGTACATTTTCAGAATATCCATTTTGTTAGAAAATGTGTACTGTATCTGTGAAGGTTGTATATTGAATATGGATATCATATGGATTCTTTTTTTGAGAGGAGGGTATCAGGGATTGAACTCAGGGACACTCAGCCACTAAGCCACATCCCCAGCCAGCCCTATTTTGTATTTTATCTAGAAACACAGTGTCACTGAGTTGCTGAGTGGCTCGATTTTACTGAGGCTGGCTTTCAACACATGAACCTCGGGTCTCACCTTCCTGAGCTCCTGGGATTATGGGTGTGCAACATCGCGGCTGGCTGACTATCACGCACATTCTAATAATGTGAGAAGGAAAACATTATTCCCATAATGACACTGTTTAAAGTAGGGAAAACTTTGCAAAAGAATTCAATATTCATAATAAGTAATTAATGGGAAACATTCCTAAATTGTAGAGCAGATGGACAGTATCTAAAGATTGGATTTATTTCACATTCAGTTCTAAGATTTATTGTATTCAAAAAATTTTTCTATCTATTTTAAAATTGATAAACAGAAAATTTCATGTTCTATGGATATAGATCTGTAAGTCTTATGCCATATAAGTGTCATGTAAATGGAATTACAGATAGACTTTGTAGTTCTTTGGATCTGGCTTCTTCAGTTAAGAAAATGCATTTGAGACTCAAGGTGCTTTTCATTTCAGTGCTGTTATTTCATTGTATTAATTTGACTGTTTAATTATTCAGCTATTGAATGACATTGGTAGTTTCTAGTTTTTTAGTGATTATGGATAAAGCTGTGAAAGACATTTGCATCAGATTTTGACATATAATGCTGAATTAATAAGTATGGATTTGTCTGTAAGTTTTACAGTTTTACATCACTTATTCTGAATCTCCTTTAAGTCTACTCTTTTTTTGATCTTTTATTACATATATTTCTATGAATCAGAAACAAATAGTTCATGTTTTATTTTATTTAATATTTAATTATCAAAGTACTATAAAATTAATATCTTTAATTCCCTATGACTTTATAACAATCTCTAATAATATTTTAATATTACTTTAATAACAAAATTATTGTAACTCATGACATGGTAAATAATTTCATTCATTATTATTTAGGATAGAAAATAACCAATTACCTATAACATGTAAGATTTTGTCTTTTATTAAAAAAAGAAACTTCTGGCTGGGTGCAATGGTGTACACCTGTAATCCCAGCAGCTTGGGAGGCTGAGGCAGGAGGTTCAAGAATACAAAGTCAGTCTCAGCAAAAGCAAGCCACTAAGTAACTCAGTGAGACCTTGTCTCTAAAATAAAATATACAAAAAGGGCTGGGGATGTGGCTCAATGGTGAGTGCCTCCTAGTTCCATCCCTGGTTAAAAAACAAACAAACAAACAAACAAACTTCTAAAGAGAATTCTACATTTATGTTTTGTTTTTTATTGTTTTTTAGGTGCTAAAGATTGAACTCAAGGGTGCTTAACTAATGAGCCACATCCTCAGCACTTTTTCTATTTTATTTCAGAGACAGTGTCTCTGAAATAAAATAGAAAATTTAGAGTTGCTTAGGGCCTTGCTAAGTTACTGAGGCTGGCTTTGAACTTGCCATCCTCCTGCCTCTGCCTCCTGAGCTGCTGGGATTTCAGGCATGCACCACACTTCTAGGTCTTTATTATCAAATAGAAAATAGTGTTCCATGATTTTAAATATATATTAAAAGAATGTCCTATGTTTTTTTAAGAAATGTAAAACTGATGGTAGTTTCCTCTGTCTCTGTTTTTTCTTAACCTTACATTTTTAAGAATCCACAGACCATTATAATGATTGTGATTTGGGAGGCAATGTCTGATCTTTTAAAGTTCATGTTTACATTCTCAATTTTCATTTGTGGACTACTGATCAAAATTTTCTATAAAATTGTTAATATGTCAAGACATAGTATAGCTCTCACTTGAAAGCCTTTGTTACTTTTAAAGAATACAGACTACATCCTTGCATTTCTCCTCATGATCTGGCCCCCAGGACTTGGGATCATGGCAGAGTGCTAGCTTCCCACTTTTTGCTTTTCTTTGTATTGTTAGTATTATTTTCAATCTGACCTTGATTTGTAAGAATCTTTTAAAATGACTGTTCCTTTTACTGGAAAGTAGAGTAGTTAAAACTGTTTAATATAAATCACAAGTCAATTTAAAGTGGCAAATTCAAACTGTTGCATGCCACAGTATGTTAAAAGTCAGTGAAGCAAAGATGACTTCATTAATTTCTGCTTTGTAGAAATTTCACTGTGTTCTGATATTTCATTTAAAATTTATAATGCTTGGTATATCAACTGAATAGGTAATAGGGAAATCCATATATTAAATATTAGTAACACTGATATTTCTTGCTTAATATAGTAATGAATAGAATTAGAAAGTCAAAAATGCTCCTTCAATACCCCAGTAAATCACTCTGAGACCCCACAGGCCTCAGGATAGAGACAAAAAGCAAATGAAAGATTCTGTATATCTTCCTAATATGAGCACTGTCTGACTTACCTGTGATTTATGATACCTTCCAATCCCCAGGCCATTTCTTTTTTTTCTTTTATTATTATTATCTTTTTATTTGTTTTAATTAGTTATGCATGATAGTGGGATGGATTTCAATTCTTTGTACACAAATGGAGCACAACAGTTCATTTCTCTGGTTGTACACTGTGTAGAGTCGTGCCACATGTGAGTCATACATGCACCTAGGGTGCCCAGGTCCATTTCTAACCTGATGTGTTATCCATAAAGTTCATACTTGCTTTGACTGTGAACTAACCTCTAACCTGTTCCTGGGACAGTTTCCTATAGTGCAAAACTACTCACACATACTGTGCGCACACATTAGTTAGGAATAAAATGAACAAAAATGAAAAACAAACAAAATACTATAATCTTTGTGTTCCAGACCAAAGTGTCATGCAAAATAAAGTGACACAGTAATAGTCTGTGTGCTTCAAGCCTTCCTCTACTATGTGAAAGCCCTAAGCCTCTTCCAAGGTGCTTTCCAACCAGTTATGCTATAGGAAGGGTATGTCTCAGGCATTGCTGGGGAGGTATCCTCTGTCACCACAGGGCCTTAATGACTTCTTCCTCTTTGTTCTGATGTTTTTCATAATGCTTGGGATCAAGTTCCCTACTGCCTGATAGGGCGCATCTGGGCAGATCATTGGTTATTAACCTTGAATTCATTCAAATCACAGTTTTTCTATTATACTATTAAACCATTACATAATGTTTTATTACTCTGTGGATAATTTATAGCCTTTTCCAATCTATACTTCTTGTATAAAATGGCATCTCCTCTCCTCCATGAGGCATACTTCATTAGCTTTTAATTAAAAATAAAACTTCCTTTTGCAGAAAGACATTTTAGTTAATTTGTCAAAAAATATGCACTTATTGATTTCTTAAGTCGTGCTCAGCATTATTCATGGGATTGGCATCATGTTGAAGTTAAAAGAGTGGATTCCTTGCCAGTGAGTGGGCAGTGTAATTAGGGAACCAAGGAAAACACACAGGATATTACTGATGCCAAAACGTTATGAAATAAAATATGATACAAAAGAAATAAAACCGTAAACTGTCTTTGGTGTACTGTCTTCTTACTGAATCATGTAGCTCTCAAGTTCAAATGGTAAAGGAGTTATTACGAGAGACCTTCATGGATTTCATCTCCCTCCAATGTCTCCACCCTTTTTCTTCAGAACAGACTCAATTGTAATATACATTTTCATAATCTTTTTCTTTTTCTTTGCTGACCATAATCTCCTTAGGAGACCTTAAACTTCTCAAGGGCACAAAATATAAATTCTACCTCCTTGTCTATCTACCATAAACCTAGCCAAGTGCTAAGCAAGGAATAAATGCATGAGGAGATGTTTTAATCAGAGCTGATGGATAGTTTTATATCCCTCACTATCTGAGGAAATGCTTGCTTACACCTGCCCCTGTGTTTTTAAATTTCTGTATGTCAGAGTAAAGGCGAAATATTTGCTTTCAAGATGCATTGGAAAGAGAAATGTTAAAACTTCCTTTTGGGAAAATCCGAGGCAAAGGGTCTCCTGTTCTAGTCCATTCCTGTGTTTGATCCCTTGATTCTGTGATTAACTATCTCATTTACAATTGACATTGAAAATAAATTTTCCTCACTTGTTGTAGCTTCATTTTTACATTCTTTCACTACTGGCTATTATTTATTAACTCAGTGTCTGCATTATTTACAGTAACTGAAAAACAGTGCTGAAGATTTTATGAGATCTCACAACATCTGACTTTTAGACTGTTGAAATGAAAGAGTTTGGAAATAGTTTCTGCCACCTGCCACCCAGGAGGTCCAAGATGTCTATTAGAAACAAAATCTGGGTAAATTATGACTGAAGTCATTCTGGCTTGTTTCTAGTTTGTGCCATAAGAGTTTTATTTATTTACTTACTTTGAAAGATTGACCGTAAATATTGGGAACTAGTATTAAAATTGTAATTTCCATTAAAGCATCCATCGGTAAAACATTTTCAAAAGATTTTTAATGCTTGATGTTTGGGTTTAAAACTAATCAAAAGGCAAAACAAAACAATTATTTAGGAGTAACTAAGGTTTTTTTTTTGTATAAAATGAGATAGTTAAGAAAATACAAATAGCTGGAACCTGTCAATAGCTTAAGTATAACAGAAGCATAATTTTTAGTTTTTAATTTCATCAGTATATAATATTTATCTTTTTTGAAGCATTTCTCCCTCTACAGAAATGTTCCTTCAGAATCTCTTCATACAAATCATATTATATCATTTTTTTACAGGCTAACATATTTGTTTATAATTGTTCTCAAATTGTTTCCTGCTAGGTTTTCTATCATTCCAACAGTCTTTGTATGCATAATTTTCCTTTAGTGTCTTTTATGAGCAATTCTTTATTTCTGATGGCTGATAGAGAATGACTTTATAATTCATTTTTGAATAGGTGAAATAACTTACAAAATCTCTCAAAGCAGGTGTATCTACTTGCTTGCAGCTTTGTTGAGTCATATTTTTTTTGGAACCTCCGGAGGATGTTGACTTAGCATGATAAAAATTATTAACTGGTGAAACTATAAAGAAAACACAGATTCTACTCACAGACTCATCCTAACCTTTCTCATCATGAAATGCATTTCAAAGACATAGATGCTTCCTTTTGTGATGTATCTTGAGATCAGAGGATGAAAAAAGATTCTCCATAAATATGCATCAAGTACAGCTGTTTGATTTATACATTATGCAGAAACATTAAGAAAACAGAATTGAGTATAACCTTGCAGTAACACACACACACACACACACACACACACACACAGCACACCATTTCAAAAAGAAGCAGTGTGAAACATTTTAGTCTTTCATAAAAATTGAAGAATTGCAATTTGGCATTTGAAGATGTATTTAAATCATTAAGACACTACTGAAATCTATTTACTGAATCCTCAATCCTCTCTCTAGTTTCTGTACTATAAAATTTGATTTTCAAACCATGGGGAATTTTTCTTTTTGACATGATGTAAATTCAAACAGTGCTGTTAGGTTGGAGTCTTAGCATCTCCTCTACTGCACAGGTAGAGTAACTCTCTCCATTAGAAGACAATCACTCAGAGAAACAGATTGACTATGCAATGGAAACCTGTCCTCAACCATCAGGCCCCTCCCACTTGCTCAAAGCCTTTCCACATCTAGAGAGGACCCTTGGCA
The DNA here is from genome assembly GCF_964194105.1 of Spermophilus citellus. Classification (NCBI taxonomy): domain Eukaryota; kingdom Metazoa; phylum Chordata; class Mammalia; order Rodentia; family Sciuridae; genus Spermophilus; species Spermophilus citellus. The sequence goes on along the minus strand of NC_138193.1, from coordinate 73,801,921 downwards.
ATAGGTTCTTAGGTCAATATGTCTCAAGCTATTAGTCAGCTGCTAAAACTTATATATTTGAAATATTTTTAATCTTTAGACAGCATACATTTCTTCCTAATCATTATTTGTGTGTTTCATAGGGTGTATTCACCCCTATGAAATCTGGATCTCCGCTTGGTCTCTGCATAGGACTCAGTCTGGTAGGCTCAACCTACAAATGTAATAACTCAGTCTCCTTATCTCTGCATCATCATTTTATTACTGCTCTCTCTGGATGTTGAGTGCACTGGCTGAACAAATAATTTCACTCAAACCAGGAATCAAGGAAAGAGAATCCAGCCAGGCGCAGTGGTGCACACCTGTAATCCCAGTGGTTTGGGAGGCTGAGATAGGAGGGTTGTGAGTTCAAAGCCAGCCTCAGCAATGGCAAGACACTTAGCAACTCAGTGAGACACTTAGCAACTCAGTGAGACTCTAAATAAAATACAAAACAGGGCTGGGGTGTGGCTCAGTGGTTGAGTGCCCCTGAGTTCAATCCCTGGCACACAGAAAGAAAGAAAGAAAGAAAGAAAGAAAGAAAGAAAGAAAGAAAGAAAGAAAGAGAAAGAAATGAAAATCCAGTTGATTAGTTGATTCTCTTTCAAGAACTGTTACATTAGTAGCCCCATCATATTCTATTGGTGTATATTTGAAATAGGTAATTCACCTTTGAATGAGAACTCCCAGGAATTCAGAAGTCTTTGAAGAAAATTTGTAATTCAAAATATAAATAAATTCAGAATGAGATTATTTGGGCATATCTTTGTTTTTCTTCTTTCTTATTTGTTACATTTAATCCTGAAGTTGAGGTGTATATTAGAACTCTAAGTTTCAGCCTTCTACTGCATCTAAAAAATAGTTAGCAAAGAAACCATTTAATAGAGGAATAGGTACATTTATATTTGCACAATTATTCCACTTGAATCTTAGCTTTTTTTCCCCCCTTAGGTTGTTGGATAAATAACAGTACTTTTAAGAAAAGAAAAGCTAATTAGGGAACAATTAGATGGGCATTTCGCATATTTTCCTTTTATACAGAATTCCTAGTAGACAAGTTTCTCCAAATGTGCTGAACAATAGAGTCTGGTATTAAAAGGCAGAGCAGGCTAAATATGGATAAATGTGAAATGCCCCACTTATTTCCTGTGGATTTAATTGATTGAGCTCATTTTGGGGGTGTCTTTTCTATTGACTAAAAATTGACTTCTCAGACCAACTTACAAAATGACCTTTGAAGAAGAAATTTTCAATACACTTGTCCAGTTTTCACGCCACTAAGAAAGGTGTTATTTAAAGTTAAGTACAATAATTTTGTATAATGTACAGCAGGTATCATTTTAAACATAATAAATGAAATTTTGATTTTAGGCACTATTTATAAGACACTTCATCTTACATTATTCTACACTAAAATCAAAGATACCAAATTCTATGCAGGGGTTTCCTTCAAAGTCAATTCAATAGCCACATTTAAACTCCAGCTTTTCCTATTTTACACTTTGAAGTTATAATAACATACTAGTGACCTTTTTTAGAAATTTAGTTCTGCATGTTAACCTTACTAAAGGAAGTCCACACATTATATTATTACTCTAAGTCTTCATTTTACTGTGCAGTTAACAGAGACATTAATTTAACACATGATGTTTAATTTCCTCTTGAGTTTTGGCTTATTACATTCTGTGTAATAGTGGTTAAACAACAACCCAACTCAGCTCAGGTTGAGAAATAACTGAATGTATAGCACAGAAAAATATTAAGATTGTGGAAGCGAAGCTGGTGTAAGAATGTACTTGATGACATTCAAATTAACCCATTTATTAGTAAACTACTTCCAAAAATAAAATTAGGAATTTAAGAGAGCCACTTCATGATTCTTATGATATCAGAATGTTTAGAAAAAATGAGAACAAACCATCATGGTAAATAGTTTAGTTTCTAAATCCAGATCATCTATGGATAAATTTTTAGTCTGCTCTTACAAGCTGTGGGATCCTGGAGAATTTAATCAAGAGAAATGTGCCTTGATTTCCATCTCTAAAATGGTAATAACTACAGAGCCCGCGTGCATTTGAACAGTGCATGTCACATAGAAAATGTTCAATAAATGCTGCTGCTTTAATTATTGTTGTTGTTGCCTTGTTAGGCAAACTCATTTACCCCTGCTTTCTAACGGAGTGAAATGCAGATATTATCTCTTAGAGTCCAGGCCAATTTACTCACAATTTTTTAAATATCATTGACCCAAGTGATTCAGAATATTTCCACATATGATTTTAAAGGATTCTATTTGAAAATACACTGTTGATTTTAGTAAAAGCAGATAAAAAGCAGTTTGAGAGAGGGTTATATATACTTATTTAAATATTAAAATTAAAAGTAGTTTTATACTTTGTAAAATAATTACCACTGTTAATGCTATTGAGTACTATCAAAAGTATATGAATATGTGTGTTTTGTGTTGAAACCCAGTTTGATGTTTCAGTGGATGCAAAGTATTGTTCATGTATAAATAACAGGGATATTCAATGATTATGGGTCAACTTTTAGATCCAATGCTACAATGTTGCTACATTTTCATTACTTCAGTTTTCTGATATCAATAAAGATTAATGGACATCTAGAATTAAAACTTGAAAAAAAATAGAATTAAAACTTGAAATATTCAGAACGAAAAATCATCCTTTGCTTTACAGAATACTTAATAAGCACATGTATGTATGTGTCACGTCATCTATTAACTATTAATAATTTCTCTGCTTAAAAATGCTTTAGGAATGTCTCCATTTAAAGCTTTTCCTGTGTTAGTATTTAGGCATCTTTCTTAAAAATATTATTTCAAAATAAGAAACATATGTTTTTATTCTTCAAAAAGTTTTATGCTTTTGACTTAATCTCTATTAAGGGCAGATTCAACTGTGGGTTTTGCTTTTGACTTATTCTTTTTGCTTCCCAAGACTGCAGATCATGGTCTTTCTAATTCTGAGGAGCAGAAGTCAGTTTCTGCATCATTGCCATTGGTGATGAGTGATACATTTGACAAAGGTTAGGAAGCTTTTATAACCACTTGACAGCAATGACCACTGAAGATAGCAATTCCCACTCATTTTTCTGGAAATAGAGCAGCAACATCTTTGTTCAAGAGTTTCCATCTGATTTAGAAGACCTTTACCCTGTGCATTTCTGTAAATATTTTACTCATCCTCTCAAGCTAGTCTATATAAATAGTATCTTTTCCCAAAAAACTTTTCTCTAGTTGGAATTAAAATCTTTCTTGTGGGATTAATATATATATATATATATATATATATATATATATATATATATATATATAGCTATAGAAGTCATTTACTTATAATTCTACTATATACATCCTGTAACACTTTTTTGACTTATATAAAGTTTTTTCTTCCCTTGTCAGTAGAGAAGGGCTAAAAGTTGGATTCACATATAGTGTCTAATTCTGTATCCTCAAAATGCCTAAGGAGGTACAATTAATGTGATATACATTTATTCAGTATTAGTCGAATTGTATTGAAATGGTTATGGGAATGAAAACACTAAGGCAGGAAATAATTTAGTTCAACATTTATTTCCCCTAACTCCTATTTATAAATTAATTGGCTCTTATTAAAATTTGTTAACAGAAGATTCTGTACTATAATTAGAAATTGCAATGCAGTGAATTCAGTTTTAAATGCAAGGAAGCTACAAACACCATTTGGAATTCCAGATTAAAGTGAGGTGGTTGTGGGTGAGGTTGTAAGAGAATGAGAAGAGATTGGAGATTGGCCTGGAATATTAGACAGTTTAGATGGGAATTAGATGGTTAGGTTGGGAGAATACAGTTGTTACAGCCTTTTAAGTAAAGGCAAACTGCAGTTGAAGGTGGGTAAAATCACTGAAGCATATAAAAATTGGAAGCCATTTCATTACTGCTATCTCTATGAGAAAGTATACAACAAGAACTCAAGGAGATTTGAAATAGGCATGCCATGAAAGCTGAACTGCATGAGGATAAAAAGATCCCATTCACAAGGAGCACATGTCTCAGATAAAGACACATGGTGGTCTGGAATCAAATGGCACTCAGCTCACTGTGGCTGATGGACATCTTGCTCGCTTCATCTCCAGGGAGACCCGAATGTGTTGCACTGATTAACTGAGCAGGGTGTCTCATTTCTATGATTTAGTTCCTCCAAAAGTGTACTCTCAAGTGCAGGGGTTTATGCAGCATTTAATTCTAAATGGCCCATTTGGAAGTAGAAAAAAAAAAACAAATCAGTATCAATTTGACTGAGAAATTTAACCATAGTAATGATGAAAAATCACCAATTGGCAGCTCTTAAACTCCTTAGTACTAATAGTCAGTGTAGGGAGAAGACTATGAAAGTATATAAGTAAAATGGAACTGATCTCGGACTATAAGGTTAGGCAAAACTTGGAGATACAAACTTTTGTAGTTTAATGAAAATATCAGACTTAACAGTTGAGGTTAAAGGTTTTGTCAAAAGGAAATTTTAAGACTGATATGAAAATTGTCTATTTTTAGGAGACTCTAGTCGCTATAAGGGTATAGCCTCTAATTAGCAATGAGGTTCACAAATCAAAATCCAGATTCAACTCTAAGCTTTTTATTTATATTTATTTATTTATTTAAAAATTTTGGTATCAGGGATTGAACCCAGGTGCACTTAACCACTGAGTCACATCCCCAATCCCCTTTTTATTTTTTATTTTTATTTTGAGGTAGGGTCTTGCTAAGTTGCTTAGGGCCTCTAAGGATATTTTTGACATTCTATCCATTTAATTTTTGGTTAGGCCCCTAATAGTGGTTTTATCTTGGAGATGATATGGTTCACTTCGGGGCATTAAGAAAGGACTGCAACAGCATGAGTTAAAGCTTTAATTACACCTTACACATTGTTATTCCATTGAAGACCAGTTGAAATATTGGGATATGACATCTAATATCAGGAAACAGACTTTCACATAATAGATTAGCTAGTGAATCACATGAAAAAAGAGTCATTGAACTATATTTTCGGGTGATTTCAGATTTTAAAATATGGCTCTTCAGTGCTCGGTGATGTCATTATTTTACATGCACCGTGTGTACATACACATAACTGACAATGACAACCACAAACAATTCAAAGAACAGAAACATGCTGTTTTGAAATTTGTTCAGCGTAACATGGCTGGGTTTCAAAACAGAGACTTGGGAGTCTAAAGACATATTTGTTTTCCACCTTATGGCAGAACATCCATCCCTCTCAAAAGTCCATTACTGAAGACCTGCCTATCCACTCTGATAAATTTAGTTATATCTTAAGACATTTTTTTTTCCTTCAGGAAAGAATGACGAGAGCCGATACCCTTGCTGACCTTCTAGCATTACTCATGGTTGAGAGAATAAATAACACTATACCACCAGTCTTAATGTAAACACTAGCATTTTTCCCCCTAGCATCCTGTATCTAAGTTTTTACCAGTATCTAAACCATAAAGGGACTCTTAAAGTGTCCTTTTAATCAAGTAATCCTGAGAATGACTGAGCTTTCCTAAGCACAGAGCTCAATGCCTGACATGTGGAAAAGATGAAATGCATGATACCTTCTTAAGCAAGAGCACTCTGCTTCCCAAGAATACCATTTTTTTAAAGGGCTTCTTTTTATAATTTTGGGGCATGTGACATATGGAATGCTCTTCTGTGATAAATTGTGATGTTCTTTAAACACAAAGCTTCTATTTTTAAATGTGTTTATATTCCGTGTACTTAGTATGGGTTGGAAGTTCTATCTTGGTAGGCCAATGGTAAGGAAGAAGGATTAAGGGTCAAGGAGCTGAACTTGAAATCACATTGATGAGTGGGATATAGGAGTTCCAGAGCTGGGGAGGAAGTACATCTAGAAGAAGGAAGGTCTGGACTGGGAAAAGGAGCTGAGGACATTTGATTGATTTATTGAGCTGCTTCAGTTAAAGGAGATACAATGCCTACCTTGTTTTGTCAATTAGCACGCCTGGTTGTATTTGAAAAATAATGTGGATCATGCCTGCAGCTATATATATTTTTTGCTTTAATTAATGTACAGTCTACTTATGTTTGAACAAACCTAATTTTACTGATCCATCTTCAAAGGTATACATAGATACATACAGTTATTCTGTTATTAGCAATGCATTTACTCTGATCCTGTCATAATTTGTCATTCCTCCTTACATCATGATGATTATGATCATGAGAAGGATGAGTACGATTAGGGAGATTATCAACAAAGTCATTATTGATCACCAGGCACTGTGTTAGCTGCTCATAAACACATGATAACACCTCTACATAGTTGACTGAGTAACACACAAAAGTAAACAAATAAAATATGTGAAAATGAGTGCTATGTTAAAGGTTTGTCTTTGGTTACTGCATTTCATTATCTATAATCCAATCTTTGGCACACCAGGAAGGATTTCTTCAGGACAAGAGACAACTAATTTCCTGCTGGAAGGAGGAATATGAGCTATCCAGGGGAAAGAGTGAAGAAAAGAATGTCCTAGGCAGAGATAGAGTCTTGGACAAAGAGCCAAGAGGAAGAAAGCTCATGAGAAGCTTATTAAGCTACAAATGATTCCATTTACCTAGAATCTAAATTTCAACAGGAATGAAAACTGGTGATACCAGAAAAGAAGAGAAGTTTCCTTCCTTATTCCCCCCTTTCCTTTCTACTTTTCTCTCTTTATTCCTTCTTTCTTCCCTCTCTTTCCTTATTTTTCCCTCCCTTTGTTTCTTTCAATATTGTTTGCCTTATAAGTTAACACTCATCCCTACCAGGTGCTACCTTGAAGAATCAATTCCTTTATGGGATCATGGGAAGCCCTAAGATTCTTACTACAATTGCTTCTAATTTTATTTTGTCTCCCTAATTTTTTGCTCTCTTACCTAAATATCATTTATATATAGAAAAATAATTGAAAACCACCCAGTCTTTGTCATATAAAAAAAAAAAGAGTTTATTCTATGTTTTAGGAGATATTTGCAGGGGACCAAGCTTCTTCTATTAGCAAGTTCCCAAACCACTCTCCTGGAGATGGGATTTAGCTCTGTTCTGTAACAATGCACAGTGAATTTCTCATTTGCCCTTAAGCTGCTTGGCCCGGTGACACACCACTTTAGGTTTAATCAGTCAGAAAAATCACAAAAGCTCCCAGTCTCAAGTGACCACTCTGACCTTTTTTTTCCCCTGAAAACAGGAAGAGAAGAAATTTCCCTATTTTGTGCAGTCTGTCTTTGATTCTCTATACACCTGTGTGTTTTGTTTATTTCCAATCTACTGTGACCTAAGTTAATGCGGCTTCTGTCAGTGGGAAAGCAGCAGTATGCTTTTCTGCCACTATAAGCAATCGTTTCTAGAGGTTTATCTCCTTGAGGGTGTAATTTTTATCAGGGAAGCAAAGAACATATGAGAAAAACTCAGACAACTGCATACTGGGGCTTGGCTGGAGAAGGATTTAGGTTTGGTTCATTTATTAAAGCCAAAGTTCTTGATGAACAAGTTTTCTAAAAAAAAAAAAAAAAAAAAAAAAAGTCACACTTTCCCTGATGGGGACCCTGGAAACCACTAGTACCAAGTCACATGTTCTCAGATACCTTAACTTCTGAATTTATAACACACCTGTGGACGTTTTGACTTTTTCTATTAGTTACATGAAATTCCATGGACGTTTAGGACCCTTTATTCTTAACATGTGACTTCTTACAATGTCTCTTTATGTACTTTTGTCAAATAATCTGAAGTTAGTGAGTAGTGAGCTGTTATCCAGAGTATTAGAGCACAAAGTTTGGAATGTGAAATGGTCAGGGAGACATTCTATCCCATGTTTTTCTCTTGCAAAGAGTAACTTCAAAAGCCCCCAAAGGCACCTCTTCCAACCCAGACCTATTTCAGAACATGGTTGATTTTGTATTTTAAAATGTTCAACTGTGTTTCTGTGATATTACAAATATATTTTTGTTCATCAATTCCCTCTGGTTAAAAACTTAGTATTATTCAGTTTGTTTTTATGAACCTTTAAAAATAAATTTCCCCTTAATGCTTAAGTTATTTGTTATAAACTGAATATGGGTGTTTTGGTCATACTGATCATCGTTTCAACCTTTGTGGAGGCATGGTATTGGAAGAAAATGTCAGATGTGGAAAAACAAACAAGTAAATATAAAAACATCTTGGACAGAGAGAAATGAGTTTTTCTTTTTGGTTGAAGTATAAGTAAGGTTGTCAGTGATTCTAGGAAAGAGAAGTAGTGTAAACAAAGCCAGAGAAATAAGGGTAAGCAGAACCTGTTCTTTATGAATATATGGCCTTGTTGAACCGAGAAAGACTGACTTTTGTCAAAAACAACAAAAAAAGTTAGGCCCCTGTCTAGCTTGTAGGAGGTAACTTTCAAGCCCTCAGGATGTCTACCCTGATAAGAATGTCTGTACCTAGCTGGGTCCTGCTGGATAATCAATGTTGACAATGTAAATTTTTGTACCATGCATTAGGTGTGAGATGCACCCCCCCCACACACACACATATAATCTACTACACATAAAATAAATCAACACTGCTTATAAATAAGGGAGCATCCATGTGAAGGAAGACAGAACTCTTCAAGGATTCAATTCCACTCTGTTGCTTGCTCAGGAAAGCTCTCCTAACACTCACAAATACATTTTCCAAAGAGTGTGCAGTCATCTTAAATTGATTATTTTGTCCATCTGGGTAATCCAGTTGTTCTCTTTTGCTTAATCATCTTTCAGACATGTCTAGATGCAACATTGTCTCTGGAAATGCAAGTTAAGATTCTTTAGAGGGGAGAGAAAAGAAGGCATTAGATTCCCAGGTAGCTCAGTCTTATGTAATGGTGGTCAGAGTTCCAGTTCATATCAGTTTTGTCTAAGAGCCATTGGAGGGTGATAAGAAGAATACTTCAGAGAGGCATATGTTCCAGAACAATTTTCTATATGGATTATTCTTTTATCAGATTCATAAGGATGATTCTGGCTTTATGATTCTGTGTGTACACATCTCTCACATATTCTGAAGAGCCTGAATGTGAGTAGTGATTCATTTCCAGGCTGCCATCTTAATGGTCAGTTTGTTTGTGTGAATGGAAAGGATTTACAAAGAAACTGTGACTCATGGGAGTCTACGAGATGTGAATCAGATTTTGATGTTATTTTAGTTTGGTGAATAAAAAATAGCAATGAAATACTTTGAATAAAGTGTTTAGAAATCAAGGCCATAATATGTTAACTTAAAAATATATGACTTCATTCAAACTACTTTTATGTGTGCTTTTAGTTTTCTCATCTCTAAAATGACCTTGTAGAATCAATTTACCCTGATGTCAATTTCAGTCTGAAAATTAGTTTCTTATATAATTGTTGAATAATCATTCTTCTAGAATTAACAGAAAATTTGATCTTAATTACTTGCAATCTCAATTGCTCAGATATACAAATATGGCATACCTATCAAACAACTCTCTTTCTGTCTTGTAGAAACTTATTATGAAATTTAAATGTGTTGAACAACTGGGATTCATCTCATGACCTGTTAAAGAATGCACATTGTTAGTACTAGTTACAAGAACTTATTAAATGATAAATGAACCCATTGGCTTATAATTATACATATTTTGTAGCCTACACTATTCAATCTACTATATTGTTACCTTGAAACTATTGATTCACTTGGAAGCATTGTTCATGTACTGGACCCCATTTCAAAAGAATGACCCCCAGAAGTTTCTAGCATTTCATGAATTTAGTTCTAAATTACATGTCTCCTCTGCTCAACCCACCAAATTCTATTTGTCTCATTCCTCACCATCGATTGCCTTTCTTAAAATGAAACTGGCTTTACTGCAAACAAAATACAGATGTCATATTTGGCCACTGTGTCTGCCTGCTTCATGCTACAATGCTGGACAATCCAATCAGCAGAACAATTGTGGGCCATTGTCACTACAATGACAATGAGGGAAGCAGGCACAGTGTATGTTAATTTATTATGTTAACAGCTCCTTCCCTGATTGTGATGCCACATCATGTGGAAAAAAAATGCTTTCCATACAAACACAAAAAAATTGCACCACAGCAGGTTACTTTTGACAAACCAGGAATTTATCCATAACCCATAACTTACATGGTAATGTGATAATGTAAACAAATATTCTGAGAATTGACATAACCATTCTGATTTCATGGGCCTAAATTAATATCCTTCAGTCTCTTTTGCTTGGTATCCTTTCTGTTTTCTTTTAGTGAAATTACCCAGATTTTAGGAGGAAAAAGTTTTAATCCAGAAATCTTCTCCTTCTCTATTTCTCTTCTATACAATTCTCACTGGTCTTGATAATTTTCTTATATCATTTTCTGATTTTAGGAGACTGATTAGGCAACCTTTGCTTGTGTGCACAGTCACAAAAGGTCTTGTACAACATGATTACACGTTCTCTAGAATCCTCTTCCAGGGTGATATGAGCAGTAACCCCTCTCAAAGTCTGTTTATAGTATTTCTTCTGTACTCACATAAAAAGTTTGGAACCAGGATTTTCATATAACTGCATACTTGATGCTAGCAAGATATAAGACTTTGAATTTTGAGTTTGAGGTTAGAAGTGGTTGTGGACACTATTTACTCACATAATGATACCAATTTAACCAGAAATCTGAATTTTGATTTTTGGATACTAGTTCAGATCATAGCAAAATAGGACGTGAGTTTGTATTTCTCACCAGTAGGTTACTGTTCTTTGTGTACAATTTCCCCTTCAATATTGTGGTGCCAAAAATGCTGATGTCAAAGTAGGAAAAATTGAAAATTTAAATATGCAGGATATTTCTCAAAGGAGAAAGGAGAGAGTATTAAGACTCACACAGAAATTGGAGAGACCATCGCTGAAAATTAAAAGACTACGGGATAACAAATAACTTTCTTAAGTAAAGGAAGCAAGGGGAGGGGTACTGTCTATAAAACAAGTAGAAATACAAGAGTACTATTCATCTTTAAGTGAAATATTTCTCTTACTGATTTTATATTTGAATATTATGAATCAGCTGGAACAGATTACCTCGCATTCTGGTAAAACTGAGGCCAAGATTTTTCCCATTTTCATTCTTTCTTATTTTCTTTTCCTAAGTTTTAGGTAGATATGTAGGATCAATGACAAAGTACCGAAATTCCTTCCTACTTTTTTTTTTTTTTTTAAAGAGAGAGTAGAGAGAGAGAGAGAATTTTTAATATTTATTTTTTAGTTCTCGGCGGACACAACATCTTTGTTGGTATGTGGTGCTGAGGATCGAACCTGGGCCACACGCATGCCAGGCGAGCGCGCTACCGCTTGAGCCACATCCCCAGCCCCTCCTTCCTACTTTCAATCCCTTGCCTTTCTTCCCCATTTCACTGCCTTCCAATAGAGCTTTGTTACTCAAGGAGTATTCCATAAGCCAGCAGGACTGACATAGCCTAAGAGTTTATAAGAGATATTGAATCCAGTTCTTGTCCAAGAGCTCCTGAATTAGAGTCTGTTAGATATAACATTATCCCAGATAAGAGGTGTTGCAAAAATAACAATGCATTGCTGCTGTTCTCTTTGCCAAGCAATGGTAATAGTGAATCTCGATTCTGATATATATATTATATGCTAGTATATTCTTTCTGCTTGGAATAGTGATCGTAAGTGAATAATTTGGGAGTTTTTTGTTTTGTAACTTTAATTTCAATGTGGGAAATTGATAATAGAATATGTTCTATTTTACTGACATTATATTTGTTTCACTAGTAAAGAAACAGATTAACCAATCTCTTATTTTTTCTATTATCTATTTGTACAACTTTTCTTAAGATATAAGATTAATAAAATATTTTTTGTTTGGTTCCTATTTTAATATCTTACCCTTTGATAGTTATGCTAAAGAGCAAATAAAATAATAAATTGATTTCCATTTTATAAGTATTAGATAGATATGTAGGCTCAATGACTAAGTACTGAGGAATATTTTAGAGAGGGTCTCCCCCAAGAAGAAGAGCCAAGCCTAGTTAAAACAAGCTTAATTCTTTGTCTCATGATTCATCAAGAATAATTAAAAGTCTAAGAGAAAGAAAAATAATAATAATAACAACAAAAACAATAATAATAACATCAACAAAGATAAAACAATTCCCTACTTCTGTCATTCTATCTCTTCTTAATTGGCCTCCATTTGTAGCAAGAGCTCCATATTCTAGGAATATGTTTGGACCATGCTCATCGGTGGGTTATACTGTAAACAAGTTATCTGCTCTAAAACAGGATGAATTATGAAGAAAATGTGGTGATACTTCACATAATTTGATAACATGTTTTTCTTTTTAAAAATGACTAAAGCATCACAGTAAGAATGTCCCTTTCATTTGTTTGCAGAGGCCTTGAATAATTCTGTGTTGGAAAGTTCCTTAATCAATTTCAGTGTCTGGAGGCAAAATAATTTTGAAATAAGCATTTCTGGAAATGGGCAAATTAGTTCAGAATTTATTATAATATACTGAGTGTTTTAGTCTACTTTCCATTGTGTTAACAGAGCACCCGAGGCCAAGTAATTTATAAAGAAAAGAGGGTTATTTTGACTTACAGTTCTGAAAGTTAGAAAATCTAAAAACCTGGCACCAATATCTGCTCAACTTTTGATAAGGGACTTATGCAACTTCAACTCATGAAAGAAACTGAAAGGGCAAAGAGAGGAAGAAAGGACAGAGGGTCAAACACCCATGATAGTTAACCCCTTCCTGTTTTAAAAGCATTTATCCATTCTTGTGGTTCCACTCCCATGACATAAATATCTCCCATTAGACCCCAACTTCCAACACTACTACACTGAGGAATTAAGCCCCAACATGGGTTCTGTTGGGGATGAGGCATATTTAAACCATAGCATTAACAAAATGAGGTGGTCAGGCCAAATTAAAAAATATGGGAGCACAGAGGAAGTAAAATGCTTATTTCCAAATTATTATGCCTCCATACACTGAAATTGATTAAGGAACTTTCCAACACAGAATTATTCAAGAATTCTTAGGTGCAAATTGCATCAGAGGAAAGGAAGAACTCTTGCTTTATTTTGGGATCACTTCAACAATTATGGAGCAATACTGTTGCTGCTAAAAAGAATTGGCTGTAGGTCATAAGGAAGTTTATGGGGGACAACATCCATTCAACCTTTGTTAGGCTTGTATATGACAATGATTAAGGAGATATAAATACCGGGTAGGACTAGGGCTAAGATACTTTGATAGATGTTAGGTTGTTTAACTCTACATAACTGATGATGGAAGGACATGAGGATAATAATTTAGTACAGAGAGAAAACAGAAGAAGAACAGGGCAAGTGACAGGGAGGGAAGGGAAGGAAGGAGGGCAAAGAAGACAAATTCCTGGAATAGAAAAGGAGGGAAGGAGAAATGGAATGAGAGGGCATTTGCAGAAGTGATGAGAAGAGACAGTCTGAATGTCTTCTACTCTTTTGTCATGGATGACACATGACTTTGGTAGATATGAAAAAGAGGAAATAAAGCCAAATCTTTTAAATCTCAATAATCTGAGTAGTATCATGTTGAAGTGTCACAGTAAATATGGGGTGGGAGGAGAATTTAGAAAAACGAAGCAATTAAAAACGTCAAAGTGTCAGATTCTGTGCAGATTAAGGAAGATGAGAACAGAGAAAACACCTAGGTGTTTACTATTTGAGTGCTGATTTGAGGGAGAGAAAAGATGCACTAGAACCATAAGGGAAGAGGACAGATTATTGGGCATAAGGAAATAATCAACAAACGAGGCAAAGAACAGCAAATTTAGGTTGGAAAATAAGATAATAAAAGGACAGAGGAAATCACTTAGCCCATGACTCATGAAGGGCATTGTGCAGATAGGTACCATGGTAGGACAAGGACCTCTGCAATAATATCTTTGTCCTCAAAAAATCTTACATCCTATCAGAGTGGTAACAAAAGCCTTTACATTGCAAAACAAGTATATGGTAAATATCCCGAGGCCTAGAATTCCTACCATGCCTTCCTCCTCTTCTTATGACTACTGTCTAAATACAGTGATCCATATTTATTGTCTGGATTATTGCAATGGGCTGATAATTTCCTTCAATCTCATGTCTTCCAGTCTATTCTCTAACAGTGATTCACAATGATAGGATAATTTGTACCCATGTTGATATTTTTGCTTGCCAAATTAGTGAGTGGAGGCCAAGGGTGCTAGATGCTATGATGCATGGAGCAAAGCTATACAAATAAGATTTGCCCTGTATGTCTTAACATTTTCAAATGTCCAAGTATGTTACATCCATTATGAATGCAACCTGGTATCATTATGGGAAATAATCATCTTAAAAAGCTGTTATGAAAAGTTTTATGATAGGTTCAGTGGTTTAGTGAGTGTTATTTTGGAAAGGGAATCTGCTGCAGAATGAGTTAAAATTTATTGAACTCCATATCCATGTCGTCTTTCTCATGTACCATAGCATCTCCTACCACACCTTTAATTAAAAGAATTTCAGAGGAGAAGTGCAATAGTATGAATTCATGGAAACCATTTACAAATGCTAACAGTGAAGATTCAGAAACTCCTTTTGACAGATTTTTTAAAGGTGTTATAAATCAGTAGTGATACATGAAAGGCAGTTCATGAATTTCATTTACAAAGATTCATTTAAAAATAATATGTATTGTTGCATTCCTACTTATACTTTTAGAAATCTGAAAGGAAATGATAAGTAGTATAATCTGTAAAAATTTAAATATTAAAATTTAACACAACCACATTCATTTTCTTTCCCTGACCCTATTCCCAAAGGTTTCTCAAATACTTCTATGGTTTCTTGTTTTATCTTTTCTGCTTCATTCTCCATTTCTTACTGCTTAGAGAATAACATAGTTTCCAATATCTTTTTAAGTATCAGAGACAGTATGTGCCTTGATAGGAGGAGGATTTTTAAGATAGGGGTTGATTCTTCCTTGTCAACCAACCAGTGCCATATACAGAGGAAATGATTTGGACACTGTGTTTATTTAAAAATGAGTCCCATCTCATTTTGTAAGATTTCACATTATGTCTGTTTTCTTCATGCTGACTGTGTTTATTTTACCTATTTATTTTATGATCTGGTAATTCTAAATATTGGGATGATGCTATATATCTCTCCTTCATGACTGCTTTGTTTTTTACTTTTTTGTATATCTCTACTGTTTAATTTTCATGTTTATTGAGCCCATAATATATACCAGGAATATATGATATATTAAATATATAACATTAAAACAGAAAATGACAAATATCTTCCTTGATGGAACTGGCATCGTAGCACGGGAGAGAAAGAAGAACTAAATGGAGTACAATTTTTATGAGTGATAACCATTGCTGTGGAGAAAAACAAGCAAGATGAAAAGAATGAGGACTGGCCTAGGAAAGATATTTCTGATTTTTATACACAGTAACTAGGGAAGATCTCCCTGAGACAGTGACAAGTAGCTTAATGAGAAGGAAATGAGAAGGGAATTTTGCAGACATCAGGTGCAGGCACCAGCAATTTCAAGGGCACCCATGCAGGCATTTGCCCACCATCTTCAAAAAAGACCCATGGAGGGTGAACAACTGAGCAAACAAAGCGTGTTAACTGATAAAGGAGGCTGGAGAATTGCCAGAGCGAGAGGATGGAGGACTTGAAGATCACCATGAGAAATTCAGCCTAAAATTCTATGTGAAATGAGAACAGATTTTAGCAGAGTAGCACAATCAGATTTATATTTTTAAAGAATCACTGTGGATTCTGTTTTGAAGATAGCCTTGAGGCAAGGGCAAAAATAGAAAGCTAATCCAATATGTATTACAAGATTAATAATATAAACTTAGGAATGTTCTCCCCCTACTTTAAGACCAAGCTCTACAAGTGTTTCCAAACTGAAGGTCTAGTGACATTTGTGTTCTGAATTTAAGCAGCACTTGGCTAGACAATACTGCTTTGCTATATTTGCTTACAGCAATTTTTTTTTTGTACCAGGGATCGAACCCAGGGGTACTTTACATTGTACCTCATCCCAGCCCTTTTTCATTTTTATAACGTTTTTTTAAAAATAATTTTGAGACAGGGTCTTGCTAAATTGCTTAGGGCCTTGCTAAATTGTAGAAGCTGACCTTGAACTTGCAATCCTCTTGCCTCAGCCTCCTGACCACTGGTATTACAGGCATGTGCCACTATATTCATCTTAAAGCAACTATTTTTTTTTTTGATAAGTACTTACAGAGATGTAAAAGGTGCCAGACATTATGCTGGCACTACAGATAAAATGGATGGTAAAAATACATACAAAAATGTCTACTTCAAGCCAGGCATGGGGGTACACTCCTGTTATTCCAGCAGCTTGGAAGGCTGAGGCAAGAGGATCACGAGTTCAAAGCCAACCTCAGCAATGGCGAGGTGCTAAGCAACTCAGTGAGACCCTGTTTCTAAATAAAATACAGAAAAGGCTGCAATGTAGCTCAGTGGTTGAGTGCCCCTGAGTTCAATCCCCGGTATCTCGAAGAAAAAAAAAAAAAAAAGGTGTACTTCCATGAACCTTTAGTGCTTATATTCATTACCTTTCATATTTCTCCTCCCCTAGATTCAGTATCTGTTTGAAAATAACTATCCCATTCTGTACAGGTTGATTTTATTCACTAATTCCTTAATCCATATGATAACTGAAAGTCTATGTGCCATGTACTGATCAACTCCTATCACTCAGAGAAGTTGGACATATTGGCACTAAGTGAATATTCAGTATAGTCAAAGGGGAGGTGGCTAAGGATTAAGAGGCTGTATCAAAAGATATAGTCAGGGGACATGCAAATTGTGCTCCTTGTGTTGGAGGTGCTGACCCTAATAGCTTTTGCCAGTGATTTGCAAGCCTTCCCTAGTCTCAGTTTCCTATGGTGACCTCCACTGTCAAGGCAGGACAGTAATATTTGCTGACCTTTCAGGGATGGAAGAAAGAACAAGAAAAACATGCAAATTATTGCATACAAATGATCAGGCTGAGACTGGCTCAATATAAATGCTAACGAGAAAAGGATGCAATTCACTTCACACTATGATTTCAATGCACAAGGAAACATCAGACCATCGATTACCTCTCTCATATGTGAAAAGTAGATGAAAAGAAATCCAGCACTCACAACTACAGAATTTTGTTCAAAGTTCTTGATATAGCATATCTTCTTTAAGGATCAAATATTTATTTATGGTCATGAAGCAATAGGTGATGTGATTATTGTCTTATAATTATTAAAGAATATATAGAGATTTATTTACAATTTAAAACAATCTATTTTCCCCAATCATTGAAATGGAGAGAATTCATTTAAATTGTGAACTTCTAGTAAAAACTTTTAGCTGTACTTTTGATTCTTTATCCTAAATTTTTGTATTTCTATTTACTATAAATGATGTAATGGCTGATTCTTTTAATTTGTGTAATCATTTCCAATTCCTTTGTATACTCTGTTTCAATATATTGTTATGGATGTTATCTTCAATTTATACTACTTGTTCCTACACTATTTTTGAGTAAAATGGACCTGACCACACGGCTTCTGAGCAGGTGAGATGCAGGCAGTAGGTTTGGAAAAAAGTTGTGTTGTGACATTACTACTCAACACTGCTTATTTTATGTAATTTGAGGTGGACAGATTTGGGGGGAGCCCAAAGTTCAACATTGCACTGATTTCTCTCTCTTTCTCCCCTACCCCCTTTTCCTACCTTTTCTTCTTTTTCTTTCAAAAGTCATAACAATGATATATTTGAAGGGTCAGATTCACTTATTTTTTAGAATCTTATAAACCATACATTTCCTCATTATTAGATACTTGCTAAATAATTTTATCTCAAAGTAGATGATAGTTTTGAAATGACTTGTATGAGAAGGCACATAATGTCAGTTATTTTTCCCAGTATTGATCCCTTGGCTTACATGGCATCTGCCAGAAAACTCAATTATAAAGTTACATTTTCTGTGTTATAATTAGAAAGTAATCTGTGGAATACAATTTGAGACTATTTGAATATCTTGTTCACAACAAAATTTGTCTCATTTTTTTTTTTTTTACATCCAGTGCAGAAAATCTGGTCTATATCTGTAATCAATTTGGTTATGAAATGGCAACTTTCTAATTCTTCTCTTCCTTTTATACTTTTAGTCAGCATTATCTAATAATGAAGAACAGCACCCTACTTCTTTTAGTATCACTCAATTGCTTCATTACTATTACCCAATTTGTTATATTCTCTAATTAAGTATTTTAATGTTCAAATTGTCACAAGCAGCCACCAGCGACTGCTTCCAGACAGATTTCTTATCCATTAACATGTTGAATTATATTTTCACAAAGTGCACAGAACATAAGAATATAGCCTAATAAATATGACATAACCCAATAAGGTTTAGGTAAGGAATATACATATCCAGCGCCCAAATAAAAAAAATGTGTGCTATTAGAAACACAAAAGTGCTTTCATATACCTTTCTAATCAATGTTGTAAAACAAAGGTAATTATTTTGCTTACTTTGAACATCATAGATTTGCTTTTACTTCTTATATAAGTTTTTGCATTAATAGAAGTTTACAAAATGTATTATTGTATCTGACTTTGACTATTCAAAAAATATTTGCAATATTCATATTTTATGCCATAGTTCATTCATTGTTTTTTGCTGTAATACTTTTCTATTTTATAAGTTTAAACCATTTGTTGGGGCTGGAGATGTGGCTTAAGCAGTAGCGAGCTCACCTGGCATGCCTGCGGCCCGGGTTCGATCCTCAGCACCACATACAAAAACAAAGATGTTGTGTCCACCGAAAACTAAAAAAAAATAAATATTAAAAATTCTCTCTCTAAAAACAAATAAACCGTTTGTTTATCCTTTTGACAAGTGTTTATTGATGTACAAGTATGTTATTCCATTTGGGGGCTTGTAAATGATGCTGTTATGAATATTTTATCATGTGTCTTTTTTTAAAACATGCATTGTATTGGTTAAATACATTTGAGTGGAAATGATGGGCTAGAAGTTATGCCTGATTTCTGTGAAATATTTTTCAGTGTTGCCTA
The DNA here is from genome assembly GCF_964194105.1 of Spermophilus citellus. Lineage (NCBI taxonomy): Eukaryota > Metazoa > Chordata > Mammalia > Rodentia > Sciuridae > Spermophilus > Spermophilus citellus. Next base: position 73,782,726 of record NC_138193.1, on the reverse strand, counting down.
TAGAAGTTGAGAGTATTGACTAACAAACATTGCCATCAACAATTGTAGTTTTGTCCCAGACATTCCGATGGATATGTTTTATGCTCTTTGTTTATATTTACATTTAGGTCATTGTCTAGATCAATGCCATTGTAAAACACTGGGTCTTCTGATCCATGAGTAATTGGAACATATTGTTTAGATCTTAAAATTTTCACTAAAATATTTTTTATCTTTTTATGACCATGTTTTTGCATTTTAATCTCTAGGTAGTTTATATTTAAAGATGCTACTGATATAATATTATTTTAAGAATTTTAACTTTGATTATTTTGGGTTAGTATATAAATTAGAGTGGATTGTTTATACTGACCTAAATATAGCTAAACCCACTTACTAGTTCTTATAGCTTATTTAAACAAATTATAGAATTTTTCATATAAAATCATTATAAACATGAATTAACATAATTTTATTTCTAATCTCTTTCTATTTTCAGGGCTCTTTGTTTCTTGCCTTAATATACTAGCTAGAATTACAATGTTATGAATTGGTGAGAATAGATGTTCTAACTATATCCCTGCCCTTGGGGAAAAAGTACTAATTTACCACTAAGTCTGATGCAAGCCTTACATTTTTCTTAGTTTCTCTTTATGACTTTTGGAAATGCCCTGTGTTTCTAATTTACCAAGATTTTTACAGGGTCAGATGTTATAGTGGTCATTTATTTTTGTACATCTACTGAGAGCTTTTTGTTTTTTCATTCTATGAACGTTTCAAATTATATTGACTTTGAGTGTTATACCAACATTTATTATTGAGATGAATCTCAGTTCATCTTAGCATACTGTCTTATTTGTATATCATTGGCTTTGCTATACATAAAGGATATTTGCTCTTTATCTTTCCTTCTAGTTTGTTTGCCTTAGTTTTTATATTAGGGTAATCATCTCACAAATCTAGTTTTCCCTTGTTCATTTTATGTTTTTATTTATCCTTTCTAATATATTTGATTTTCAAGTATTATATTCCTCAGTTATTAGATTTCTATTTGGTTTTAGGTTCTAAAGTTATTTATTGTCAATCTAGAACTATATCTCCAAATATGTCTATGTATATATATACACATATATATTCCAAAGTGACTCAAATTTTCTCATTGGGTAGCATCTGAATGACAATGATGACCAATGGATGTGTCTTTCAATGGTAACTGGTATTTATAAAGATTGAAATGGTTTATATGAAAGTTCTGTTTCAATACATCTTGTTATAATTTCTAGCAATTTCTTATTGCCAATTGTCCATTTTCAGTTCTCTTTTTTAAAATACCACATATACCTTAGCCTTTTTTTAATGAAAAATAAATAATATGAAGATTGGATGGATTTCCATCATTGCACTTCAAAGTTTGGGCCACATTGACAATTATGCTCTTTAAAATATGAATTTAGAAAGGTTATATAATAAATTGAAGAAATAATTGGATATCAAGGGTTTTTGGATTTCCAATGTTGCATTATGTAGTTTTCTCCCCCACTGGTAACTCAAAAACTTCTTGTATTTCTTTTTAAGATATAAAATTATGAGTTTTTATAGTATAAATTGAATCTGTATGCTAACCTATTACTTGATAAAAACCTTCCGCATATTTTATTGTCATCACTGAGTGATGACCTTAATGTCAAAATCTCTTCATTTTTATGTATAAAGTTATACTTAAATGTTATTATATCTATAAAATAGGCAATTTTATGAAATAATAGACATTAAAAAATTACTTATAGCCTGGCAGAGACTTCTGATTTAAGTAGTAAATATGTATCCAAAATTATTTAAAAATGATCATTGATAATTATATTGATTTAAATTCTAAGAAATTAAAGAAGTCAATACCTACTGAGCCCATCAGAGCCACAGGGAAATCACTCTGTCATATCGTGATCATGAGGGTTTTTATGTGAGTTATATCTCAATAGTACTCATTTTCTTGTTCTTCAAATTGTTCCAAATTTTGCCTTAAGGCCTCTCCCATTGGCTGCTACACTCCTTTGACAGATCCCATCAATGTAGTTTTCTTCTTTTTTGAGCACTTTCTTACCTTCTGATTCCAGAAGATGCTCCATCCTCATTTTGTATATTTCCCATCCTAGTCCTAGAATCAGATATTTCTTCAAGGTGCTCTGACTCCTTGTATTAAAAAAATGATATTAAAAATGAAGACATGAGTACTAGGTATGCTTATTTGCTAATCAGCTATTGCTTAATTTCTTTCAGTTGACAAAGCAAAGGAATATATGTGTGGAATGACATGTATATATACATTTATAAATATTTGTGTATTAACCATTTAAGATCATAAGTTTATACTAGTGTCTCCTAATCTCATCCATTGCCAAATAACCATTCTGTCCTGCCTTGCTTATCTGTCTCCTCTTGCTTTAATAGAGGGGGAACTTGGCTGCCATCTTCTATGGTCCATTTGTTTTATTGTTCAATTCCAATGTGCATATAAAATGGTATCAGAACTGATAACCTGTACTCCAGTGAGAAACCACTTTATTTATCAGAGTACCTTGATTATATGGGTTTCTTTTGTCTTTGATTTTAATGAGCCCATTTATTTCCAAGGTAACTTAGATCAGCACCTTGTCCCTTTACCTTATTAGTGAGGCTGCCTCATACATTTACCAACACAGCTAGATTCCCTTGTCACCATCTCCGACATTTCCTTCCTGAAATTCCCCAAAACCATCAATGATTTTTAAAATTAGCAAACATTCACATTCAACTAATAACATTTTTTAAAACTTGTTCTAATTAGTTTTACATGACAGTAGAGTGCATTTTGACATGCTGTACACAAATGGAGCACAACTTCTCATTCCTCTGGCTGTACATGATGCAGAGTCACACCAGTTGTGCAATCATACATGTTTCTATGATAATAATGTCTTCTAATTCCACCACCCTTCCCACTCCCACACCAGCTCCTCTCCCCTCACTCCCTTTTGCCCAATCCAAAGTTCCTCCATTCTTCCCCCTACACTCCACCCCTTCATTGTGGATCAGCATCCACTTATTTCACCTTAAAGAAGAATTAAATCATTGCCTTAGCAGGTAAATGAATGGAGCTGGAGAATATCATGCTAAGTGAAATAAGCCAGTCCCCCCAAAAAGAAAGACCGAATGTTTTCAACTATTAACTTTTAAAGGAAGCATTCTTTTGAAAAATAAATTAATCATCTATATAGAAATCATAATTTCATACTCTTTCTTTGGTTAATGTAGAGCACCAAACTTACAATTGCTATTTGACAGAGATATGTTCAAAATGCATAAGGCAATATTCATATACTTTCAAAAGTAATAATTAAAGCATGAAATAAGCAATCCTCTTCCCTTCCTTCCTCCCTACCTTCCTTCTTACCTGCTTTCCTTCCTTCTTCTCTCTCTCCTATCTCCTTTCTATTTCTCCCTCTTCTTTCTCCCTCTCCCCTTCTTTCTTCTTTTTAAAATTTAGCTTTTCAACCTCATCCCCTTCCCGTACCTGATTTAAGTCTTTTACTTCTCTGGCCTGGCTGAAGATGTTCTGAAATTAAAAAAAAAAAAAAAGTATTCTGGTGATTGAAATGTGTGAAAACATTATAAATCGGAGATAAAAAAGCCAAGAATGGAAAGTGAGAAAAAAATTAAAACTGGGATAAAAATAAAAATATAAGAACAAAATAAGGAGAGATTTATGATGAATGTATTTGAGTTACTCTATCAGTCTGAGAAGACGCCTGCCTGGTCCAGGTGGTCATGGCAGAAGGGAAGATGCTAAATGGTGGTGCTTACCACCTAACCATCCCTTGGTGTAGTATTTGGCAGCAGCTCAGTGGAGAATGATGGTGGTTTACTGAAATAAGTGTTCCCATCAATTATAAGCTAGTTTCATGTGAAGGAGAAACAGGAAAAAAAAATCTTCCCCATTCACTTAGAAAAAAGAAAACAGAAGTAGAGTGAATGAATTTAAAACCATCCTTTGTTCCCATTTAAAAATGTTTACCTTTTTTATAAGTGGTGTAAAAATAATTGTCTCAGCATCAGTCAAATTCTAGCCTTGTTTATTTTAAATGTGGTGAGAAGAAACATATTTAAAAATCAGCCACAAGGCAGTAAAATTGATTTCTGGTTTATCTGGTATGGCTTTGATTCCCTCACTGAGCCAGGGAATAATTGATTGCTGGAAGCCTTGTAGCAGTGGTTAAAAATTGATAAATGCTAAAGCGGGCACAATGGTTTATAGCTTCTTAAGGGTTGTGGAACCTCTATATTTCTCTCTCATCACCAGCTCTAGATCAGGAGGTAAAATTTAAAAGGCTTTTTGTCTTTTTCTTCATAAATAACATCCATTCACTCAGGAATACTGGGGCTGAGAGGATCACAGGAAACTTTTGGGTAGATGTGCAGATGTGTGATTTCTAAGTACAGGTTGAATACTGGGTAGTATTTCATTGCTTTATATTAACTATTCCAATTGGGGAGGGAGAAATGTTGATAATACTTTTATTTTTGATTTGTTATTATTTTGGTCTTTATTTTTAATTTTTCCCATATTTTATTAGTGTTTTATGGTTATAAATTTTGATGAGATTTGTTGTTACATATTTGTACATTCACACAATATAGCAATATAACTTGGCCAATATTCTTCACCTTTCCTTTCCCCCTGGTCCAATTTCCTCTACTCTACTGATCTCCCTTGGATTTTCATGATAATACTTTTTAAAATTTGATCTTTAGAATGAACAGAATACTGGAAACAAATGTATTGAAGTTTCTGTGGTTTCTCTAATTGTCGTTCGTAGATCTGAAAGTTAATTTGTGACATCACAAAATACAGCACACTGGTTTTATTATTTATTGGTTATAATTCTTGTGTTATATAGAGAATAAAAAAATTTTCCAGGTCAAAAAATAAAATGTCATTTTCTAAGTGTATCTTTTACTAGTTAAATATGCAATATCTAGGGAGATCATTTTTAAAATACTTCATCTCAAACTATGGGGTCTAAGTATTTGTAGCTATTTTATTAGATTAAGGTGAAATTTCTGACAGTTTACAACATATTTTAAATGGCACTTGAAAATATATGAGACGTTTATGCCAAAATGTGCTTTAAAATGTTTTGCAGAATCACAGAATTAGAAATTATCTTCTCTATTAAATTACTAAGTTAAATTAAATGCTATATTTATTATCAAACTTTTTCTCTCAAAATGAACATTATGAGATTCATGGTTAGCAATAAAATAGTAAATAATTTAAAGAATATATTATAGTTCCTACAATTTTTCCTGTTTAATATAAATCTACATTAGATTAGTTTTCTGAGAATTACTTTTTAAAAAATACTATAAATGCCCAAGTGAGTTTTCTGGGTCTATATTGAAGAAATTTGCTGCATTTATGTTTCTCAATGTTTTAAAAGTAGTCCCTGAGATAAACTATCTGAGGACATAAGGGGAAAATACTACATTAGCTTAGCTCCTTCTTTCCTGGGATCAATTTTGGCAAAAAGAGGGGATTCCATAGCAATGATGAACTGGACCAGGTATTATTCAAGGACAGTGTGCATGCCAATTCAGACATGCCCAGCCCTCACAAAGAATGCACCTATCTCTTGGGGAATTTACTTTTTAATGGGTAAGTTAAAAATACATACATACATACATATATACATACAATAGTGAGAAATACTCTCTGAGGTAACATGAGGCAGAAGGTATAGTATTCCACAGATTCCAAAAAACAACCAGGGGAAAACCCTTCTAGGATCTAGGGATACACAAAATAGATCCCAAATCCCATATTCCCATTAAGTTATTAAACAATTTAAAATAATTCAAATATCTATCATTCAGTGAGGCATAAAAGCAATAAAAATGGATTTTATTATTATAAGCTTAAGGAGTTCACCCAAGAATACTCTGTAAATATCAGCAGACACACATACTAAGAAATGCACTAGACTGGCAGACGATGTTAATATTCTCAACTAGGCTCCACTGACTCAGCCTAGGACTTTGCAAAAATGGTACCATCCTACTTGATTTTTTTTTTTATTTGCAGTGCTAGGGATGGAACCCAAGCCCTATAGGCATGCCAGCCATGTGCTATACCATCAAGCTACACTCCCAGCACTACTGTAATTGATTCTAAATACAGTTTGAGAGCAAAGCACTTTCAGACCTTCAATTAAGGTTTGGTCAAATGCTATTTAAAGCATTGAAGTTCCACTTTTCCTCAGTCATCACTGTACTGTTTTAGTTTTAATTCAACCCACACCAGTTGAGGGCCTAGACCCTAAAAGTCACTGTGCTTTGGAACGAAGTGGGATTTAAAGAATGGAGATGCAACATCCATTTCTAAAACTTGACCATATGGGGAAGAAAAAGGCTGAGAAATGTCTCTCATAAGGCAATGACTACAGAAAGAGAAGACTATAGGTCACTGTAATTATAACACTCTGCCAAGAAAGCATTCCTTACTCATTTGAGCAGATCTTACAGTAAGATATGAATTTTGAGAAATTTTGGCCAATGTATAATGACAAAATATCAATCATAAGGTGAAAATAATATCAGAATTCCTGAATTGACAGAAGTAAAATAAATAGAAAAATTCCTCCATATCCATGGGGAATGGGTTCCAGTCCCCCTTGTGGATACTGAAATGTACTGATGCTCAAATTCTTATGTAAAATGGCACACTATTTGCATATAACCTACACACAACCTACCACTGCATAATTTAAATCTTTTCCCTATTATTTAAAATGCCTATTACAATGCAAATGCTATTAAATAGTTGCTGTACTATATTGCTTAGGAAATAATTACTAGGAAAAATTCTGTTCATGTTGAGTATGAATGCAATTTAAAAACATTTTCAGTCCATGATTGGTTGAATCCACAAATGTGAAAACTGTGGGTACAGAAAGTTCACTGTACTTACATGTAGGAGTATTAAATGATTGGAAGGAATCTACCAAAATTTTACCAGTTAATTTCTCTGATTGTTGAAATTGCTTGCTATTTTTAGTTTATTTGCTTTAGGCATCTGTTTATTTTAATTAATCTTTAATGAACACATTTCTTTATATTAGCTTATTTTAAAAATGTGCATATTTATTTTTATATATATAAATTATACATATATATAAATTATATGTATAATTTATATATATAATATATAAAATATATATATTTTAAGCACCACTTTGTTAGATGATTTATCCCACTCCTCAGTCTATATACAAAGGACTTCAAATCAGCATACCATAGTGATGCAGCCGTATCAATGTTAATAGCAGCTCCACTCACAATAGCCAAGCTATGGAAACAACCTAGATATCCTGCAACAGATGAATGAATAAAAAAAAATGTGGTATATATGCACAATGGAATATTACTTAGCCATAAAGAAGAATGAAGTAATGCATTTGCTGTAAATGGATGAAACTGGAGTATATTATGTCAAGGGAAATAAGCCAATCCCTAAAAAACCAAAGGCCAAATTTTCTCTCTGAAATGTGTATGCTAATCAAAAACAAGGGAGATAGGGAAGGGGAAGAATAGAAATCCACTGAATTAGACAAAGGGGAATGAAGAGAAGGGAGGGTGGAAGGGAGTGGGAAGGACAGTAGAATTACCCAGACATAACTTTCCTAGCCTTGTTTTTAAATACATGACCAGGGTAACTCTGCAGTGTGTACAACCACAAGAACAGGATCCTAACTAGAATAAGTTATACTCCATGTATGTATAATTTGCCAAAATACATTCTACTGTCATGTATAACTAAAAATGACAGAAAATAAATAAATAAATAAATTACCTGAAAAATATTTATAGTTGAAAAATTATTATTTTCTAATCTTGCTTTGCATACATAGTTTTTCTTTTGTGCTTCTCATATAGGCTCTGTATAGCATAAAGGTTAAAAAAAAAAAAAAAAAAGAAGTGTCGTTTTGAAGCTAGACTGATTTACAACCCTAGGTGGAAGGGCTGGGGAATTATTAGGAGGAAAGTACTTAGAAGGGAAACATTAGTTCACCTGCCCGTACTATGTTTTTCCCATAGGTTATATGAGAGCCATGGTAAGACTTTCATCATAGAGCTGCTGCAAAATTTAAAAGCATTAGATTTGGAAAATAAGAAACTATCCAACAGAGTGACTCTCAGTGAATCTCACTATCAGTATTAAAATTTGATATAGTCTGTTATTCCCTAATATCTCTCAGTTATGAGCAATCTCTTTCAAATATGCATCTGAAATTTTCATCATCTGAATTTACCATTATCCAGAGAGGGGTTTTATAATAATTAACTAGAATTAAATATAGACATTAATGACTACACATACTTCCTTCTATCAATAATGAAAGATTGAGCTGATGGGGATACGTAAGAAATGGGCAAATAGTGGAGAAATAGGTAAGGGAATTACTAAAGAAAGACAGATACATGCTGCAAATTCTTTAAAAATTGTTTTTATGTTTTCTAATGGCTTACACTGATGCTTGTGTCCCATTATAATGCTATCTATCTATTTATTTATTTATTTATTTATTTATTTATGGTACTGGGGATTGAACCCAGTTGCTCTACCACTGAGCTATACTATCAACCTTTTCTTATTTTTATTTATTTATTTATTTTTGTATTGAGATAGGGTCTTACTAAGTTGACCAGGCTGGTTTCACACTTGAGATCCTCCTGCCTCAGCCTCCCGAGTTGCTAAGATTACAGGTGTGTACCTATGTACCTATATTCTTTGTTTTAAAGATAAACTTGTTTTATTTGCTTTCTTTAGTGTATTATGACTCCAGCACAGGCTTATTGAATGATTTGAGCTGTCTGAGATGCCTTCTTACGTTAGCAGTCTAGCTAGCTGTGATAAAGTCAGCCAGGAATGTGGACTCCAAACCCGAGCACCTGTGAGGTCAGCTATTCCATAGACAGGATCAGAAGTGGTTTAATCTAGAATGATGGACTTGGCCTGGGTGAGGGGTTAGGAGTGTCATTTTAAATTAAAGTTTAGTATGATTACTTGCAGAGAGGAACATTGAAGAGCTAGGGGGCTCTTGAATCTCCATAAACTTCACAGGTTTAGGTTCTCGGAAATGGATTTTGGAGTGATTGCTGTGATCTTTGACAACCTTAATATATCATTTGCTTGGACTGCTTTTCAGCAAAACTACTATGAACAGAAATCACAAAAGATAGATTCATCACTAAAGGCCATGACATTAAAGCCTTTAAACACTCTCATTCCATTCTCAAACACAGTCACAAAACACTGGCGACAAATGGCTTTCTCATTATTCTCTTTTTCTAAATCAGAACCTCATATGCATGTAGGTCTTCAGGCACAGACCCATGTTATTATAGAAATAGTATAGTCAAATCTGTAGCCTGGTTCTGGCAATTATATAAGAATTTACAGCATGCTTTTTTATATACTTAATCTTACTATTAAGTTTCTTTTTATCTGTTCCCTTTTAATATTATCTTATTTTCCTCATCAATATATGTTGATATTTCCTATTTTAGTCATTTTAAATTCTTTTGTAACCAGTTGATATGAATAAAAATTTAAGTTTTATTGACTGTTCTGTAGTTACAGGCAAACTGGAGTGGAGTATGTTTTGAAAAAGCAAGTTTTGAAGGGATTTGAAACCAGATGCTGTAGAGTTATAGGACTTGAAGTTTTTTGGCCTAGAGCAGAGAAGACTACTTTAAGAGAATTCTGGCCTTATCCACTATTTGTGGTTGCTTCTGTTTTTAACATATAGCTATCTTAAACCACTAGAATACAACAGAATCAGAAGAAGGGTCAGTATAGGCCACCACTCACTCCTTCTATTAAGTCTCGCATTGCTGCATACACTAGGTGGTAGACACCTTGAGATTACATTTTACTAACATATCTTATGTCTTTGGGAAATGTGGTTCCCTTGCAAAAGATTAGTCCATCTAATAGATCAATTTCCTTTATAGACTCACTCATACTTCGCCCTGTACATTTCTGGGCTCCTTTCTGTTGGTTTTATTTCTCCAAGGCATTCCTAGTGTGTCTTTGGAATACCTGTAAAGTAAACATTTCCATATCTTCATCTTCATCACTGGACTACCATTTCCTTACCTTAAATGTCCCTGGAGACTACGAATCTTAAGAGTTAAGAACAAGAAAAAATCTGGAAATGGGATTGACAGCTCTTGTGGTGCAACTACTATTTAGCCTAGGGAAATATTGTATCATAGATTTTTTTTCACGTTCTTTTGGTCTAAAATCATCCAATCATTTTTTGTTTTCACTATGCAACTAGAGAGAACTTTAAAACACTATGAATGGGGCTGGGCTGTCGCTTTGGAGCAGAGCACCTCTCTAGCAGGCATGAGGCCCTGAGTTTCATCCCCAGTGCAGGAGGGAAGAAAAAAAAAGAAAGAAAAAGAAAAAGAAAGAAAACAGTATAATCTATATCATCTCCTGGTTTAAAGTCCTTTAATGTTTGTTTATATATTATCCTTCATGTACAATCCTAACATTTTCCATGACATTCAGGGACCCATTTGATTTAATTTGAATTCAGATATCAACATTAATCACTTGCTCTGCATGAGGTTTAATGGATTGCTGGCATTTCTCAAAACATGCTCTGTTCTCTTTGGCTTTTGGACCTTCTTTTGCATGTACCCCTGAAGGCTGTCCTTTCTGCCCTGGTCCTACTTGGAACACTTATTTTGTAAATGCCTTCATTTTCTGGAATGTACTGTCCTCTTCACAGATCAGGTTAGTGTTTCTTAGGGAATTAATTGTTCTGGCCTTCCTCCTTCTTGATCCTTACCCAACTTCAATAAAATAACCCTTGTAATTTCATGCCTTCACATATACACCATAGTTTCCCTCGGTGGAGCTTATATCCTTAGTATCTCTGAAGTATTAGGTATTTAAATGAAGTGAATTAAATCTGATAGTTGCATATCAGTAATAGGCGCTGACATGAAAGTAGGGATAGTTTGTTTTATTTCATGTAAAGTAGTAAAAATAAAAACCAATTCAGAAGCATTACCGGAGGTCATTTTTTTTTTTCAACAAAAATACTAGGAAATTTCCAAAAGATTATTTAAACCTGGACTATGCTGTCTTGAGACATAGTAAAAATTTCAACAGCATAATTACAAATACAACTTTAGATCAGGAGTGTCCAAATTTTGCTTTTTATGCACAGGATTCCATTAGTTTCTCTTCCTTCTTTGTTTTCTCTTGAGGTGCTGGGGATCAAATGCAGAACCTCACACACACTAAGCACATATACCACTGAGCTACACCCTAACATCTTCTTGTACTTTTTAAATGATGTACATATTTTTATTTACAGACATATACTACTGTATAGCATATTTACACTATTTCTAAATATACTATATAAATTTATATATCAAATATACAAGTATATTTTGATATATTAATTTATGTATTTACTGTATAGTATACTACACTACTGTATACTTTATTTACATTGTAATTATCATAAAGCTTGCCCTGCTATATAACACAAGAGGGATTACTTACAAAATAAGATAAAAAGAATTTCTAGCCTTTTCTTCCCATTTTTTAATGAAGAGTCCTGGGAACCATCCGGAGTTCTTACTCCCATTTTGAAATCATTCTAACACTTTGATCAAATCTTAAGCTTAGTGATATTTTTATATTTTTACAGTATATATTTTTTATTTGAAATTCTTCTTTTGACAACAACGTGAAATTTAGGCCAGATAAATGTGTGTTTAATTTGTTATGCTTTTATAGTAAAACTGAATTATGAATGGTAGTATTTAACATTTTGTAGATGTTGAGGACTGTGTCTAGGAGGCTGAATAGTCAAACCAGAACTTGGGCAGTGAGCCAAGGAAAGCATCATTTTGCTTAGGGTATCTAGGGATCATAAGTTCTTAGCCTGTTTAGATTTTTTTTCTGGTTAGTATTAGTTTTCATAACTGCATAAGGCATTTGCCAACATCTACGTCCAAATCATGAGAAATTATCCTGATCAAAGGAAGGTGAAAACAAAATTCTTTATTCAAGGAAACAGGTCTCTCTAGAGTCTCTCAGCTACAGACGATTCCTTCTTACATACTTATGTATTTGGAAGGCCACCAGACAATTTATGGGAAAGAGCTTCTATTTCTACCAAAATATATGAAAGAAGCAAGTAAATTTAACACCCCAAATAATTGGTATATCAGTAATTCCACAATCTATTTGAAATATTTATCCTACAAATTAAAATTGTATTTTAGGCAACTCTTGGGAAGTCTGTTTAGTCTTCCTAAAATCATCTCTAAAACAGTTCCCATTCTTACACTCAGAAAACTCATCACTGTATTCTTTTTTGATCTTTGTACTCTCTTTTAAAAATCATATTGTACCTTCTCTAGGGTCTAGTCCAAAGCAAGTCAGTGTTTTCTTCTTTCCTTTTTCCTGTACATAAACAATTACAGGGAATGATGGGGAAAGAGAGAAAAAAAGACAGAAACAGAGACAGAGAGAGAGAATGAAAAAGGAAAAGAAAAGAAGAATTCTACCAAAATACTACAGAAGGCCATTTTTCATGATGAAAAGGAATAAATATTTCTAAAGTGTTGGAATAAATATTTGTAAAGTGTTATTGTCACAGATTAATGCCTTGACATAGATCTCATCCTCTGTGCCTGGTACTCCACACTGACAAATGAGGCAGAGGTGACGCAGAGCTGTGTTTGCACACTGACCTTCCTAGGAAAGGGCAGCCGGTTCTCTGGTTCCTGGTTCTAGTTGTCACGGGTCAAAGCTGTTCACCTCATGCTGCCATCAGCCTGGACTTGTCTGTTGTTTATTTTATCTCTGGGTCTTTATTATCACATTCTTTACCAAATTCTGAAATATCTGTCCAAATCTTTGTCAGAGCAAATTTGTAAAATTGTAATAGTGTTTTATCTCAGTATCACCACCAAATCTTGCTATAATAAAGCTTATGTTTATTAACGAGGAATTTTTCATTGTTATTAAAAGGGACAAATGACAGCATCATGAAAAACTGAGAAAAGGAGAGAAATGGAATCCAACTATATCCTATCTATACAGTGGAAAGTATGGACCCATTGCAGATGATGATTTTGAAGAATTCTTGATGAGAGATACTTAGAAAGCTGCTTTTCATTTTTTTTATGAAAAAAAGAAACACAAGGATGGGTAAAACAGTATTCTCTCAATTTTATTCAACCCATTTTATATACACAAAAAAGTAAATTATGAATGTTTAGGTAATGCTGAATATCAACATTTTTAAAATTGAAATGTTTTGATAACCTTTATTTTATAGTTTTTGAGTTTTAATTCTGTAATATTGCTGCAAAAATACATAATATGTTTATGACAAGAAACCATTGTTAAATAACCCATATGCAAATTCTTTCATCTCTCTAACCTAGAGATAGGGAGCTATTTTTATCTATACCTTCAATACAAATTGAGAGAGTGTGTATAAGTCATCACTGACTTATACAAATAAATCTGAGGCTCAGCAGAAAAGGGCAATGCAGTCAATTAATTAATTAGTGGTGGCTGTTTGCTCACAAGGAGAAAATGGTAGCATGATGCCCCTTATTTGCCATTATCTCTGAAACTTTTTAAATTTTTTACTTTAAAAAGTGGATCTGTGATCTTATTTATATACTAGAACCTATGTTCTATATTTTAAAATTATACTCCAATAATTCTACTCTTCATTTGATTAAAAGTCCAATCACACTTACCCAGTGCCTTCTGATGTTTGATAGGGCATTAGTAGAAACTCTATAATATTCAGAGCACTATAAAAATAAATCTGTAAGATGCAGTGTTGTAATTTGTAACCTGGACTAAACCTGGATTTCACACCAGTGCTCCATCAGGAAGTTAGATCTATTTGACAACTATAGATAGTATACATAGCCATGCTAAAGAAAGTGTGGTGTTTCAAAATTTTTACTTTAATAAGAAACTATAAAATTGAAGTCATCTGGCATTATAGGAAAAAGTTGTAATATATATCAATCAATTTCTTAAATAATTGTGATCTAAAATTTAAGTAACTTTTGGATTTTATTTTTTTAATCTTGCTTATACAAAACTTTTTCCAAATATGTTTTGTAATATATGTACAGAATATAAAGCATTCTTCATCAGTATGGAACACATATAGTATTTTATTTTTCATTTAAAAACTTAATTACTGGGGCTGGGGTTGTGGCTCAGTGGTAGAGTGCTTGCCTAGCATGTGCAAGGTGCTGGGTTTGATCCTCAGCACCACATAAAAATAAATAAAATAAAGGCTTAAAAAATAAAAACTTAATTACTGAGACACTCCATGAATTTATTAAAGATTTCCCTCTTTAGTCTCCACTGCTGCTCCCTTTTCCTTTAGTGTAGTATATGAATCCTCAAGGTTTACTTACCTGGTTCTCAGATGCCAGTGATAATTTTAAAGTGAGAAAGAGAGAAGGTATGAAGGAAGTTGGGCCCATGATTTCTTGAGACTGCATCCTGTGTTGTTTTGCACATTGGAGGGTGTGTTCGTCTATGTTGTGCACAAGCTTGTACAGTTCTCATTGCTCCATAGTGCTTGGGTTCCCAAGTTTGGAATTTTTCCACTGACAATTCAGTCACTGGCCTCCAATATTTCCACTATGCCAAGGTATAGGAGGTAAGAGAGAGTTTCTAACTTGGAACCCAAAGTGAGGCCCAGCTAGCATCCTTCAGAGGCACAGACTTCTCTTTCTTTGTGAGATTCCATTTGGGGTTAGAAGTGGCCCTTTCTTCTAGTCTAACAACACTGGAACCCTTTCACCCATCAGTATTTCAAGGAGTCAAATCATTAAGAAGCCGTTTTTCCAGGGCAATTGAAAAGTATTCCCCAATATAACCAAGGTCATAGATTGGCATAGACAATAAAAACATGCAACCACCCAAATTTTCCTTCCATTCTAGCTTAGAGATAGTCAACAAAGCCTAAGTTATGTCCCCCAAAGTATCTACCTGGATAATTATTGTCTTTATGATATGGTATTTTCTTTTTAGCTATAATGCATGATACTGTGCCTCCTCCCCTAACCCTGAAAGTTTTCATTCATCCTTCAATGTTCAGTTTAAAGAATTACTGCCTCGGAAGCTTTAGCAAATATTGAAGCAGAATTTCACCATTTAATGGGTTCACAAGCTGCTGCCTTTATTGCTTATGGTACATATGTTTGCCAATCTAAATGATCCATTTGAGCTAAATTGTCACAGCTGCTAGAACACCTCTTTAACCATTTTTGGAGCAAAAATGAAAATCAAAACAGTAAAATTGTATCAAAATAATGGAAGTATTCTTTCCAAAGGGAAAAATTTTTTTTCTGTCCATGATTACAAAATAATAGAAGTGAAGGAGAGTATAGACCAGGATTCCAATGTAAAAGGATAATTTTTTTTTCAATCTAATTGGAAAAACAAATTTAGAATACTGCTATAGTTTGGATAAGTATCCCCAGAGGTCCCCGTGTAAACAGGGTTGGTCCACAGGGTGGTGATACTGGGAGGTCGTAGAACCTTTAGAAGGAAGTGGGAGGTCCTTAATTCACTGGGGGTGTAAATCTGAAAGGAATTATGGGACCCTGACCTTCTCCCCTTGTCTTTCCTGACTGTGAGGTGAGCAATTTGCTACACAACACACTTCTTGCCAGGGCCATTTGGCATCCCTATAAGAGGCCCAAAGTCATGAGTCTGCATAATCTTGAACTGAAAATATCAAACCCATGAGCCAAAATAAACCATTTCTTTATAATAATTACCTCAGGTGTTTCATAATAGCAGCACAAAATTAACACAAGCACCAACATTATCAACTTTCTTCAAGAATGATACAAAGAACTGAGTACCAAAGAGGAAAATTTCTTAGTGACAACAGCTATGCTTACCATGAAACACTATCATCAAAGTTAATATCATTCTTTAGGTATACACTGGGGAAAGACAGCACTTTTTTTTTTTAATATTAACTCAAAGCACAACAGAGTAGATAATTCCAAAAACAGACTATGATAACTACCTCTTTGGAAAACATATTACTTATATGATATTCACAAAACTAAATTGGCTGATGTAAAATGGAAATCAAGAAAATTAAATCACCATATAATAAAGGGACAATGCATTTTAAAATCAATCATGAAAAATTCTCCCAATGAAGAACAGACAGCATATAATTTTCCTTTGAGAAATTCACAGTAATATTTGCTTAATATGCTGATAGACTTATCAAGCTTCTTGAATAAAAATTGATTTACAGTACAGTGGGGATTTTTCCAGTTGGAATGGGAAGAAGGTTAGATGTAAGAGTGCTTTGAAATGTAGAATGTTCCTAAACATTATTCCCGCAAGAGCATGGCTTGAAATTAAATTAGGCCCTTAGAATATTAGGCAAAATAATTTGATTATAATCCATTTTATAAGTTGAATTCTTATATTTAAAAGGCTTAATTGTGATACATAATTTTTCAAAATATGAAATAGAACTTGTCTAACCTTCAGAAACATAATCTAGGTTTAGTTGTCCACTAAATTGTCTCCAACCTAACCTGCTTCCCAGTTTTCTTATTATTTTAAACCAGTACCAGTCACCTTTGGAAATTTCTTCAGATAAAACCAGTTCACTCTCATACTATGAAAACCTTTTAAATGCAAAAAGCTTCATTTTGCAATCTCCCACTGGAAATTTAATTCATAGATGGTTTTCTCTTTGATTTGCTAATGGCACGGCAAGACTAGAATCTGGGGCCAAGTCATCTTTAATGCATGCACTTAAATATTTCAAACTTATACTTCTGATCTTTCTGGTATCATATAAATCTTTAAAAATTATAAATCTTACTCCCCAACTAATATTAAAATTACTTTTTTAATAATTATCTTACCATCTTTACTTTTATAAAGAAATAAAATATTTGTTATGGTTTAGATGTGAGGTGTCCTCCAAGAGTTTACTGGAGAGACAATGCAAGAATGTTCAGAGGAGAAATGATTGGGTTGTGAGAGTCTTAACCTAATCAGTGAATTAATCCCCTGATAGGGATTAACGGAGTGGTAAGTGAAGTGGTAGGGTATGGCTGGAGGAGGTGGGAATTGGGGGCTTGACTTTGGGGTACACATTTTGTATCTGGTGAGTAGAGTTTCTCTGCTTTCTGGTCACCATGTGAGCTGCTTCCCTCCACTCTCTTCCTTCCACTCTCTTCTGCCATGATGTCCTACCTCCCCTGGAGCCCTAAGGAATGAAGCTTGCTATATATGAATTAAGATTTCTGAAACTTTGAGCCCCTCAAATAAACATTTCCTCCTCTATAATTGTTCTGTAAGTCATAGTAGTGAAAAATTTGACTAAAACATTGTTATAAAATAGTTCAAGGGAAATCACCTGAAATTAGGCACTGAAAATCAAATGAACATATTTTGGTGGTATCTGGCAAACACCCTCTATGTGTAGATATATGCACATATACCTCTTTCCATCAATGGTAATAATTGCACAGGTGAGCACAATTTTTAAAATGATTTTCACCCTTTTCATCTATCTCTGTGTATTCCTTTATTTTAAAAAAAATTACACACTCTTCATTTTTAATGGTAAATATTAAGAATTTTCGTGGTGTCTTTCTGAATTTAATTATTTAAAACTTCAAACATATATTTTTAGATTATTTATTTACTTTTACAGAATTAAGGTCACAAGTTTTTATACTTCAATGTATTTGGGAGTTTCTCATTTAACAAATATATTAGGAATCCCTCTGAATCGACTAGAATAGTTTTAACTATGTTTTCATAATGGCTAGATGAAATTTTATGAAAATACAAGTTATTCTAAAATTCCATTATGGATTTTCATTTCTTTCACTACAAAACTGTTTCAAGAATCAACATTTACAAATATTCTTAGGTAGTGAATTAGATGATTTTATTGGGTGGAGCAGAGTCTCAGGAATGAGACTGAGTTGAAGGATATATACATTTTAAAAATAGATACTGTCAGAATATTTCCATTTAAAATAAGTATTTCACACCTGGTACACATGCCTATAATCCCAGCAGCTCAGGAGGCTGAGACAGGAGCATTGCAAGTTCATAGCCAGCCTCAGGGAGGTGCTAAGCAACTCGGTGAGACCCTGTGTCTCAATAAAATACAAAATAGAGCAGGGAATGTGGCTCAGTGGCCAAGTGCTCCTGAGTTCGATCCCCAGTATCCCCTGCCCCTCAAAATATGTATTTCACATTCCCCAAACAATGTATATGAATGCTCTTTCTCTCTCGACATTCCCAGTTGCAATGATGGTTTGACTTTTGATAGCAGTGACTTTGATCTTTTTTTTTTTTTTTTTTTGCATGATGTTACTTAGAAATTCAGTTTCATTTTAATTCCATAGTGTTATGGTTTAAGTATAAGGTGTCCCTTCACAACTCATCAATGAAAAATTATGAGATTATCAGAGCTTTAGTCTTATCAGTGGATTAATCCACTCATAGATTAACTGGGTGATAACTGTAGGCATGTAGGATATGGCTGAGGAAGTTGCTTTCAGGAGCTTGCCTTTGAGGTACATATTGGGTCTCTGGTGAGGGGAGTTCTCTGCCTCTGGCTTGCCAGGTCTTTATCTGCTTTCCTCTGGCATACAGTTTACTGCAGTCAGTTTCTGCCTCATCTTGGGTCCAAAGCTAATGAGCCACCTGACCATAAACTGAACTTTGAAATCAAGAACTCAAATTCACTTTTCCTCCTCTAAATTGTTCTTGGTAAGTATTTTGGTCACAGGGAGGAAATACTAACTAAAACACATAGGAATAAGGAAAAGTCCCAAGAAAAAAATTACTTAAAAATGTCATGATTACCATTGATACACAGGAAAACATCAGTCTTAATATCTCTGGATCTATTTTTGGACTTCATCTTTTTTCTTGTTTTTCTAATTTAGCACTATTATCATATAGTATATATTATCTTGGTTTTGATAAATCTGTGGTATCTTAAAAGAAACAGATTTCCATGACTTATTCTTAATGATAGCATGGACCAAATTCCCTTATAAATTTTAGTTATTTATTGGCTTGTTAATTCTACTAAACCCAGTTTTATTTGATGTTTTATATTTTTATTTTGATGTGTTAAGGATTCTTTTTTTAATGTATATAAATGAAATTTATTGAATGTCTTGCTTTTAAGGATTGGTATCTCACCATCTTGGTTTGTTCTCATACAAAATATTTTCATATTGCCTCTCCCCATTGTACTATATGAGTCTCCAGAACTTTCTTTTCATAGACCAAGTAGTGTTTAGAAATATTCAGTCATTATAGTGTTTCAACTTCTTGTTTGCCATTTCTTTACCTTTCTGAAGTCATTTCTTCAAATTTATCTTTCAATTGAATCATGTTCTCTTTAAGCATGTTTATTCTGATATATGACTTTTTAAATTTCTAGTTGAACTTATTTTTGATTTTCAACTTTTTATAGGAATTTAAAATAATTTCATAACCCCTTTTTATTTGTTTAAATAATTGAACAACTGTATTTATCATCTTCTTTTAATGTGTCTGTAGAGGAAATGGCAATTTTGTGGCTTATTTATGTTGCTACATTTATTTTGTTTGGTTGTGTTCAAATTCTGGCTTATGAAAGTTTTCTTAAGTTTATTGGCAACTCTGCTCAAATGTTTTTTTTTAAAGTTCAATGCAGCACACTTTATTTTATTTTTGGTACCAGGTATTGGACCCAGGGATACTCAATACTGAGCTACATTCCCAGCCATTTTTATTTTTTTATTTTGAGACAGGGGCTCGCTAGATTGTTTAGGGCCTTGCTAAGTTGCTGAGGGTGGTGTTGAACATGCTATCCTCTTGCCTCAGTCTCCTGAGCCATTGGGATTACAGGTTTGTACCATTGTGCCCAGCCTAATAATGTACCACTTAAAATTGTTCTGCTTCTTTCAGAAAAAGTTTTCTAGACTTTTTGTGTAGCTCATTGATGATAACACTTTGAAGTTTTCATCATTGAAATCATGATTTTTAACTTCCAAATACGTGATTTATGATGAAATTTCAGTTTAAAAAGTTTGATATATTTTGAATTGTTTAGATTGAGATCCATCTTTTCTCATGGTTTGATTTCTGTAGAAGTTTACCATTCAAGATAATCTACTTTTTTTTTTTATCCTGATTGTTAGAATCTTCAAAGGGCATTTTTGATTCCTTGTCCAGCTCATGCCTCTATATTGCAGAGTGCAGGGTGAGGCTCTTAAAGTCTTCCAAGCAACCTTCTACAAGTTGTGATAGATTCAATGGCTTCCAGTTTCTAACATCCTTTATGTGCAATTTCCAGTGTGTCTCTTCTCTAAGGAAAAAAGTCTTTCTACTCACTGAATTCTTCTAGATCACAGTTTTTGGATCTTAGGGATGGGCAAAAAAGTCAGCCCACTTATTTGCTTTCACCAAACCTCTTCCAAAATAAGAAAAATTCAATAATCGCATGTTTTACCTCTGTGTACAAGAATCTTGAACAGTAAACTTTCTATACAGATGCTTGTTTTCCTATTGATAGCCACTCTTCATTGTGGAAGCACAATATTCACATGGTCCATTCTTTTTTTCTCTTGGACAGACTATTAAAACACACCCTTTTCAGACCTGGTCTTCTAACATACCAACCTATATTTCACTCAGAAGAGGAATTCAGATTAAAAATCATAAAAGTCATTCAACTTATATTTGGACTGCTATCTCCCCAAAACATCTTCTCACTGAAGAATTTTCCAGATTATTTATTAAATTTCCCCCAAAATTAAACTGATATTTTGTAATAAGGATTCCATTAGTTGCTTTAAAAAAAAAAGTTCTTTGTATAATGTCAAAAGATTTTTTTTTCATTATTCATTTACTTCTCAAGATTTTAATTTTGTTGACCACCTGGTTGAAAATAATTCTGCTTATCCAGCTGTTAACTCTAATTACTTTTCTTCTTCTTCTTCTTCTTTTTTAATTAATCACTGAGTCTGCAGAAAAATAGAATGATTGATCCTTAGGATATAATCAGCTCTAGTTTTTCTTCTCCCCCAAGCTCATCTTCACCTGTTTGAGCCATCTGTGAGTTCAACTATAGTTGGGTTTATCATTATAGTTATGAGGTGATGTCATATGCAAATGGAATATATTTAGCTGAAGTAGGTAGACTCCTCTTTAAAGTTTATGTAAGAAAATAACTCTATAAATATAAGACGGGCAATGAACTGAACAAGTCAATATGCCTAAATTTTAAACTCTCCTCTATAAAGAGGCAGTAGACATGACAGTTAAAAACATTAAACCACATTGTCCAGGTCCAATACAATTTTTTTTTTTTTTTACTATTCATTGGCTTTGTAACCTTTAATAAATTATTTAAATTCTATTTCCTTTATTTTCTATCTATAAAGTGAGAATGATATCTTTTACCTATTTAATAGAATTGTCATGATAATTATGTGGGGAAGCTATATGTAAGTATAATTATTCCTAAAGTATTGAATTTGTATTGAATTGAGTCTCTTAAAACCCATTAAAGGAAGTAACTAAATGTAGGGAGTCAGTATGGAGTAAGATGCATATTGCTTGGCTTACTGACACCATAATGTGCAAGCAGACCTTGGGCAAGCCAGTCCATTAAATTCTTTGATCTTTAATTATTTCCTCTGTAAAATAAAGTTAAAAGTATCACCCTTCTTTAATTATTTTCAACATTAGAAACAAATGGACAGTTAATGCTATTTAATGTAATCTAGCATAAAATAGCTTAATACATTTTATCTCTGATTATTTGTTACTACTATTATTACTAAGTGAGCAAATAATGTATCAATCTTAAGATAGCCTATCTTTAATCATTTCCCATATCAAGGAATCAAACAGGACAGGCAAAGGTTGGATTTCCATGATTTCTGGTATGAAGTGAAGACTTTAAAAAAATACTTTATAAGTTATTAAATAAAATAGTATCACACTCTTAATGACTTTCCTGTTTGTATTGATATTTTTCTTGTTTTGGTTCATTTTAAATTTCTAAAACAAAGAAGAAAATGAGATAAATGAAGTAGGGGGAAAGGAGAAGAGAAAAGATAAAAGAAAAGGAAAAAAAAATCCTGTGATTTTCATTACACCATTTTTTACCATAGCAAGGATTTGGAAGCCATTTTAAAAATCCATTCATAGTGAATAGGAATGGATTACATATATTAGAGTGCATAGTAAAATCCCAGCCTACTTACATATTGTGAGAGAATAGTATCAATCCAATAATGAGAATGTCCATCACTAGCCGGAGCTTGGTTTAGACTAGAGTTCTTTAGAGGGAAAGGAAGAGAGAAGAGAGGACTCTTCTTTCTGCCTTCTAACCAGCTGCTGATAGGATTTTCTTCCAGAGAGTTTTCACAGATACTTGGATGATCCCTTGACCAGTGAAAGACATCATCATTATACATGGTGCTTTGGAAACTACCTTCTTAGGCCCTGTACGTCGGATGATGCATCTTCAATCTCTATTTTCTTTTATCTAAGAGCTTCTTCTCCTTTGGTATCTCTACTGAAGACTCAGAGGGACCACTTCATACTTCTTTTCTATAGTTCATACTTGGGGACCAGTAAAAAAGTTACATATCTCTTGCTCAATGAACTTTAGAGTCCCGAATAGTAACAACAACAGATAGGCACCCATTCCTGTCTGTTTTCTCTGTCACTTTAGCTCTTTAAAGCATAAGTCTGGTACCATTTCTCTGTGTTTTTAAGCCACATGTACTATATTACAAACTCTCTAAGTGGTCACAGATGAGCTTGGCCCCTCCTAATCTTGGCATTACTGACATTTTGTTGGAAAAATTCTTTGTTGTTAGGGACTGTCCTGTGTATTGAAGTAGGTAATGGTATCTCCAGTCTCTACCTACGAGATGCCAGGAGCACGCTCTCAGTTGTAACAGTAAAAATCTTTGCAAACTTTGCTAAATGTCCTATGAGGAGTAAAAATGCCTCCAAGAACTGCTGGGTTAGAAAGGGGCATGTTGCTGTGCCCCAGGAAGAAAATTCAGCAAGACACAGCAAAATAGCAGTTCTCACTAAATAAATATTTTTTTTTGTTCTTTTTTAAAAAAAAATCAGCTATTGCTCTTCTGCTACTCTCATCATTTTGTATCTTCCAGCAGACAGTTTTAAGAATTATGGCATATAATTATCTAATTACTACTGAAAGTCAAATGTGCTTCACAATTATTTAGGTACTAAGTTCTTAGTGGAAGAAGAAAGAATATAACACTCTATGCTATACACAATATACTTATGTTTACATGACCTTGATAGACTACATTAAAAAATATTTCCTAAAAGAATAACAGAGCCACATTATTGACACAGAAGGGTGCATAAGACATAAACAACCAGAGATTAAACATTAATTATGAGCCACTTTTTAATTGACATAATTAAAAATATATGTGATGTTTTGATATATGCATACATTGTAGCATGGCTAACACATTACTTACATTTCTATGATGTAAAATGGTGAGATCAGAGGAATTCATATAACTTATCATTTCAAACATTATTATTTTTGTAGGATGTGAGCATTCAAATTCTTATCTACCAGATGCCTATAATCCTAGCCTATAATGCGGTTATAATCCCAGTGGCTCAGGAGGCTGAGGCAGGAAGATTGTGAGTTCAAAGCCAGCCTCAACAATTTAGTGAGGTGCTAAGCAATTCAGTGAGACACTGTCTCTAAATTTAAAGAAAGAAAGAAAGAAAAAAGATATATAATTCCTCTCTACTAGATATTTTGAAATATAAATTTAAATGTTGTCAACGGTAGTCACCCCTTGTGCTATAAACATTAGAAGTTAGTCTTCCTATCTTGTTGCACCACTGTATTCACTAACTATTTTTTCTCTATCCCACGATTCCCAGGCTCTAGTAACCACTATGCTAATATCTACCTCTATCATATCAACTTTTTCAACTTCTACATATAAGTGAAAACATGCAGTGTTTGCATTATTTTTACATGAGGTATCAACTCTATTTTTTCTTTCCTTCTTTCTTTTTTTTTTTTTAATTTGCACCAGGCACTGAACCCAAGGACACTTAACCACTGATCCACATTCTTAGCCCTTTTTTTGTATTTTATTTAGAGACAGAGTCTTGCTGAGTTGCTTAGGGCCTTACTAAGTTGCTGAGGCTGGCTTTGAACTCACAGTCCTCCTGCCTCAGCCTCCCAGGATGCTAAGATTACAGGCATGTGCCACTGCGCCCAGCCCAGATGTCCACTCTGGATCTAGCCAGAATGCTTAGAGTAGTTGCAGTATTAACACTACAAAGCATTGTTTCCTGGTTTGGGATTGCCAGTTTCTCTGCCAATTTTCTTAAGAAGGCAAGGGATATTTTCCAGGCAATGACTGGAAACTCCAGTGAAAGATCAAGTCAAAAACTTGATGACTATTGGTAAAATAAACATTTCTCCAAGATCTCATGTTAGTCTTAATGTACAGTTTCAATTTCTGGTCTTCAAAACAAAGATAACCTGTATGAATTTAATGACAAGTCCCATTCTGTTTCTTTGTATTCTCATCTTTGGCTCTAGAACAACTACTCAATCAAAGGCATTTCTTTAAGTTCTGAATATTTCACCTTTCATTGTCAGCAATGTTGATTTATAGAGAAGGAATTAAAGATAATGAAGTCATGTTGTAAATGCACAAAAAAATCAATATTTGCCAAATGGGAAAGAAAGAAATCAATAGACAAAGGCATGTTATTGTCAAACTTCTAAAAGTATTTTACCAACTGAGGTGAGTGGACAAAATCTGTAAACATATATCAGCTCTGTTGTCCTTTAGTATATTAGACTATGGTACTAGAAAAAAAATAAACAAACATAAAACATTGTTAATGCATTCTGAAGAGATTAGGGTAAAGCAAATACAAACTAAAAAGCCCCAAATGTAGTGTTGAAACAATGCTTTGTAAAGATTAACAGCTCTCTAAAACTAGGTTTATTTGTTAGTTGTTTCATGTTAAGGGATGTAATTATTTTATCTTAGTTCTTGATCTCTGAGATAAGCACATTTTTACACAGATATCTGTTGCCTTTTTCTTCCATAGAAAGTATTCTGTGTCAAAACATAAGGTGACATAGTCACTTGTAACAGATCTAGACCCTCCATGAAGCTGGTATATTTTCAGCAACATGGAGTATCAATTCCATCTTTGGTAGTTTTTTTTTCTTTCTTTGTTTTTTTTTTTTTTTTTTTTTTTTAAGAAAAATGAGATTTGGGTGAAAAAATATGTGGATAAAGAAGATGACTCTTTCCTGACATTTGTATTACAAATTAACTTTGCTCTACAAGATTTGAAGATTAATATTTACTGAGATAATTTCCCCAATCTTTACACACAACAAAAGCCCCTGTATCCAATTCCTAAAACTAATACTGGTTAGCATTTTACAGCATTTTCTATTTTTCAAGTAAATTTTGCCCTGTTATACAAGTCAAGAAACATTGACCCTATTTAATTAACTCATTAATTAATTTTAAAATTAATTTTTGGTACATTATAGTTATACATAATAGAGGAATTCATTTCTACATATCTGTGTTTGCACACAGTATTGATCCTGTTTTTATAAATGAGGAAATGGTAATGCAAAAAGAACTAACTGGCATAGAGAAATTTACAAAACAAGTTGGAGATTGGAATTCCACTAACTGATTCCCTTAAGATTGCTTCTCCTCCTCTTTCACGCATATTCTCTTGGGTAGGAATGCCAATCCTGCTTGCATATGGAATCAAAAAAATGATTCCAATAAAACCAACCATTGTGCTGATATCTACAGTAATATATCCTTATTGTATTTGCCAAGGTAATATTACTGAATCTTAAAAACAAAAATAGCAGTTCAATTGCATAGACAAGTATGAGAATGAATACCGTTTAGTTTTCAGCTTTATAATGAAAAAAGTCCCAAATGTAGTGTTGAAACAATGCATAAATATTACCTTGGAAAATACAATAAAGATATATTACTGTAGATATCAGTACAACCACTTTCAAGTTATTCCAGTTTTCTCTCTTTCAACAGGTTTTGCTAACTGACATTTCTGCCACTAGAATAGCTCATTTTAACATGCACAAATCTTTACCCCATCAAAGTTCCTCCATTTTCCCATACTCCCCAACCCCCCATTATGGATCAGTATCCACTTATCAGACAGACATTTGGCCTTTGGTTTTTTGGGATTGGTTTACTTCTCTTAGCATGATATTCATCAATTCCATCCATTTATCTGCAAATGGTATAATTTAATTTTCTTTTAATGCTGAGTAATATTCCATTGTGTATATATATATCACAGCTTCTTTATCCATTCATCTATTGAAGGCTATCTAGGTTGGTTCCACAGTTTAGCTATTGTGAATTAACTTGCTGTAAACACTGATGTGGCTGCATTACTGTAGTATGCTAATTTTAAGTACTTTGGGTATAGACTGAGAAGTGGGATACCTGGGTCAAATGGTGGTTTCATTCCAAGTTTTCTAAGGAATCTCCATACTGCTTTCCAGAGTGGTTGCACCAATTTGCAGTCCCACCAGCAATGTCTGAGTGTGTCCTTTCCCCACATCCTTGTCATTATTTTTTGTTGTCTGTATTCTTAATAGCTGCCATTCTCTCTGGCATTGGATGAAATCTTAGAGTATTTTTGATTTGCATTTCTCTAATTACTAGACATATTGAACATTTTTTCATGTATTTATTGATCAGTTGTATGTCTTCTTCTGAAAAGTGTCTGTTCAGCTCCTTAGCTCATTTTTTGATTGGGTTGTTTGTTTTTTGGTGTTAAATTTTTTAAGTTCTTTATACATCCTAGAGAGTAGTGCTTTATCTGAAATGTGTGTGGCAAAAATTTGCTTCCAAAATGCAGGCTGTCTGTTCACCTCATTGATTGTTTCTTTTGCTGAAAAGAAGCTTTTTAGTTTGAGTCCATCCAATTTATTAATTCTTGATTTTATTTCTTGAGCCTTGAGAGTCTTCTTAAGGAAGTCGGGGCCTAATCTGAGGTGATGAAGATTTGGGCCTACTTTCACCTCTATTAAGCACAGGATCTCTGGTCTAATTCCTAGGTCCTTGACCCACTTTGAATTGAGTTTTGTACATGGTGAGAGAGAGGGCTTTATTTTCATTTTGTTGCATATCCAGGAGGAGGGAATGAAGATGCATCACATTTAATAATACCAAATAGCTTCTTTATGTATGTAAATCTTCTGACACTGATTAAACTTTCTTCCAAATTCAATCCAGAATGGCTCAAAAATCAATCAGAAGGTAGAATAAATGTTACAAGTCTTATGATTCAAAGTTTCTTTGTAATAAGCCAACATGAGAGGAACCTAATGTGCATTAATGTTTCCTAGCCATTCCTAACTTACACATACTTTGCAGTATGCAAATTTAAATTCTACTTCATTTACATTTTGATGTCATAGTTTGGGTGTTCAATGTGCCCCAAAGTTTGACATATTATAGGCTTTGTCCCCTGGATGGTGTTGTGAAATTTGAAGGAGGGAGTATCTAGTGGGAGGTCCTCGGGTCACTGGGATGTGCCCTTAAAGAGGATTGTAGGCCCCTGGCCCCTGGCCCTTTCATTTTCTCTTTGCTTCCAGGATATTGACGTAAGGAGTTTTGCTCTACCATGTGCTCTCACCGTAATATGTTGCCTTACTCTAGACCCAAAGCAATGAGGTCAACTGATTATGCACGGAACCTCCAAAACTGTGAGCCAAAATACACTTTGTCTTTTATAGGTTCCTTGTCTCAAGTATTTCATTAGAGTGACAGAAAACTGACTACCATAATTAATTTTCTGATAAAAAATTAGTATCTGAAATTCAGATTTATACATATCATAAAAATAAGAATTATTATTCATGCTATACGTGTGTCTCTTATGACATGGGTTAATGTGATTTGGTTCTCAACTTTAAATGCATTGACATTTTTGAAACTTCCTACCTTAGAAGAAAATCCCTATACATGATATCTACATGAGGTTACTGCCAACCTGGGGTACCAATGTGAAAATCAGCTGGCTTCTTAAGGTGATAATCCTCAATTATTTTTGCATATTTTTTTAATTATGGTTCTCCATAAAGACGAGATTGATAATTCAGTTTTTTAAAATTTATTCTTGGTAAGAAGGGATACCTGGTTCATGCTTTCCTCTTCCTACCTTCCTGTAGTTTGTTTGCTCTCATTTTATTTGTTTACTTCTGAGTTTTTCTAAAAATAAATAAAACTGGTCAAGTAGGTCTCACATCTCTTGGAAATACATTTAATCCACTAATACATCCATAAATGTTTACTGAGTACTAACTTTGTGATAATTTCTGCATTAAGCTATGACGGATTTAGAAGAAAGACACATGCTTCTTACTCTCTGAAGTACTTTCTTCCCTTGTGTCTTCTTGTGTCTATATTATTCTCTTTTTGCCTTTCTTGAGCTATTATTCATTTTCCCCAGGTTCCATATTTACATTAAGCTGTTCCAAATATCAGACTGAATTTTCCTCTTCATCTCAAATACCCACAAGTTCTCAATTTCCCTGTCTCTTAACTTAAGATTTAAAAAAAAATATTTGGCATAGTTTTAGGGTTTTGCATTTTTAGGATCTTCATGATGCTAGATATAAACTTAGGATCCTGATTGAAACTAGAGTTAAGTTTCTGCATACCTCAAAGGTGATTTTAATTGAAAATGCTGAAATATATTACTATAATCTTTCAGTTCATTTCAGTCTGTATTATTTCCTTTCATATTAATAGGTGGTATTTGGCAATGCCTGAATTATCTTTGTTGTATTTTATCAGCCAGAAAATTATTATGAATTCATATTTTAATTTTAATTTTATTAGAAGGAAGTGGTATTCAAAGCCAATCCTTATTACTTAAAAATATTATCCATAAGAAAAATTACACTATTTTTCATTCTTGATTTCAGCTTACAGAAGCATTGCTTCTGCTTTGGTTGGAAAACTTATACAATTCCATGATCCATTCTTTTTCAGTTACATCAAAATAGCTCAATATTTTTCAGCAACCCCTATAATAATAACAGGAAGTCTTTCAATTATAGAATATAATAAATTTATATATTCACAATTAATTAGAGTGTCAAAATCATAAAATACTTTATGAAATAGTTCTAAGATATTTCTTGCCAATACAGCAAAATTCCTGCCAAGAGATCAATGTGTTTGTCAAGATATGACAAACTTGAGGGTGCAGGTCTTTGGAAAACTATTAAATTTCTCTATAATAAAAAAGAACTGCTTATTGAGACCCCATACCTTCACAGGACAGTGGTAGAAGGCTATATTCTTGAGTTAAAGACCAATAAAATTCTTTAGTTAAGGGATTTGGTAGAAAACCTCAGGGTGAAAATTTTGTGTTGGTACTCTGTTTGGGAAACATTCTAACTTTTATAATGGAGGCTTACTATTAAGAAAAAAAATAATCCATATTTTCTTGTGCATGCTAATGGGTGGACAGAAAGTGCTCTTTGCCTTACTGTTTTTGATTGCTCATATGCAGCACTGGAGGTGTATGACCCACCTTGTGTGGCAATGATATCAAAGCCTAAGCTGAATTGTATTATTTTTCCTTGTTCCAATATAATTATAGCCTCCATAGTGTTAAGAGTTTCTCATATCAATTCCTATTAACAGGAAACACAATAATCATGGATACTGTGCTTGCCTTTTAATGTCCCATCTCAGTCTATTTTAGTCATTGAATAAAGGATGGCACAGGGTCCAACACACAGGGCATGCTCTGTAAAGATTTATTGATTTTTTGATGGCAGGGATGTTAATAATATAATATTAATAAAAACTCATGTGTACCAAGAGTTTACCATATGCCTAAGCTGTCTCTTAGAGGAAGAACTACTGATTCGTATCAGTTTTGACAGGTTGTGTGCATACCAGTTTGGCACTAAGGATATTGTAAAAGAGCTAAACAAAGGAAAAAAAATAAAAGGAAACATGATTACATTTTCAACGTTTTCATATATTATTTGAAATATTATTAAGTGACTTTGGAGAAAGTTATATTTCTGCTTCATCAAGTTTCCCTGGACTGAATCAGGTATTTGTCAGTCAGTAGCAAAGTGAAATAAATGGGGTGAGGGTCATCACTGATCCATTCATGAACTGAAACTCAGGAACAGTTTTTGCAAACATTAGTTGGTGCTTTAAAATAATCAATGAATCAACAGGCGATAAACATTTTTTCTTTTGTATTTTAGCACTGTCTTTGACATAATTGTTATGTTAAAGATATAACATTTATATAACTATTATGCTTATGAAATCAACAATGACAAATGTCCTGTTTTGGCTTGGTCACAATATATTTTTTAAAATCTTCAAAAAAAATAGGTGTTAATGGACTAGCATTATGACTCAGTGGTAGAGCGCTAGCCTAGCATGTGTGAAGCACTGGGTTTGATATGCAGCACCACATATAAATAAATAAAATAAAGGTCCATTGACAAAAATATGTGTATGTATATATATAGATAGATAGATAGATAGATAGATAGATAGATAGATAGGTGTTAAGATTGTCTTTTGCTCAATTTCTCTCAGTAACTATTATTAATTGGCTAAAACCAACCCAACTTAATCCTATCCCCAAATACACATTTTGTACCACTAGATTTTTGGACTAGTTTCTTGTTTACAGTTAGTATGTAAAACATTAAAAAAATCTATGTAATTTATTTATGACATGGAAGAAAAGTATTAATTGCTAGAATCTGAGTGATTGTGAAAATAAAAATGAAGTACTACATTCATAAAGCCAAAATTTCAACAGTTTTATTTGTAGAGATGGATGTGGATGTTACTTGTTTCTGCCTCAAATCTAGGAAAATCTGATAGGCAGATATAGGGACATTTCATTAGAAATAGAAAAACTAAGGTCTTGTATTGAGTAATGGGATTTATTTATTTATTTATTTTTATTTTTTTTTATGGAATGGTTTTTAAAAAATTTTGTTGTTGTTGTTGTACACAATACCTGTATGTTATTAATTTATTTTTATGGAGTGCTGAGGATCGAACCCAGGGCCTGCATGTACTAGGTGAGTGCTCTGCCACTAAGCCACAACCCCAGTCCTGGAATGGTTTAAAAGGGTTAATCTGTCCTCAGTTGATTTGATAACTTTTACTCTTAAAATTGTTTATAAATTTGTTCTTAATTATTTAGGAATCACAGATTTCTTTCAAAGGTAGGAAAGTACAAACTTTCTCCCTAGATACAAAATTTCAGTGGAACAAAACAGAGAATCTAGAAATAGACTCATAAAATATGCCAATTTTGACACAGGAGTAAATAAAAGGAAATCAATGGAAGAAAGTGTTTTCAACAAATAGTGCTGGAATAGCTGGATGTATATAAGGTGGAAAAAAAACCCAAAGAACTCAAACTGAGTGTCATACTTTATGTATAAATTTACTCAGAAAGAGTCAGTGGACTTAAGTGTAAAACATAAAACTGTAAAATTTTTCAGGTAAATAAAATGGAAGAAAACATTCATAGGGCTAGTCTGAAAGATCTTATAATTGACAAAGCACAATAAATAAAACAGAAATTGATAAACTGAGATATAAAATCAGTATCTTTTTTCTCTGAAAAACACTCTGGTAAGGTAATGATAACACAAGATACAGACCATAGTGGGGCGCATATTTGTAAACTACTTGGGACTAGTATCTAAATTACATAAGAAATTCACAATATTCAACAATAAACAAAAAATGAAATTAGAAAATGGGCAAAAATCATAAAGAGACATTTCACTGAAGAAAACATCTGAATATACAATAAGCACTTGAGAAGATTCCCAACTGCATTTGCTATTAGAAAAATGTGAATTAAAATCACTATAGGATAACATTATGTGCCTATCAGAATGGCTATTTTTTTTTAAAGTGACAATAACAAAGTGAGTAGGAGATATGAAAACTGGATCATTTGTATATTGCTGTTAGTTATATAAATTATCATAGTCAGTCTCAAAAACATCTTGGCTTTTTCTTAAAATCTAAACAAAATTATCCTATGACCTAACTATTTCAGTCCTGGATATTTATCTCAGAGAAATTAAAATCTACCCATGAAATGTTGAGAACAGTATTTTTTTAATAACCATAAACTGGAAACAAGACAAATATCCTGCATCTGGTAAATAAAATAAATAGTAAAATATTGTGATATATCCATACCTCAAAGCACTGTTCACAGATAAAATGAAACAAATTAGTAATATGCACAATAATCTGGATAAATCTCCAGAGAATTATGCTAGATTAGAAAAGCTAATTCCACAGAGTTACATATACTATGAGTCCTTTTTTATAACATTCAGGAAATAGCAAAATTTATAGCAACAGAGTACAGTATAGTGGTTGCCAGGGCTGGATAATGGTGTGGTATAAAAGAAAGAGGATGGGATCATAAAGGGCAACATGAGGGAACCCTAGTTTTGATGGAAAGGTCTTGCATCTGGGTTATATCCATGTCAACATCCTGGTTGTGATACTGCACTTCAGTCTTGCACAGTATTGCCTTTTAGGAGGAAGTAATTCAAAGGTACATGGAATGTCTAGGTACTATTTCCTACAGTGTTGTGTGAATGTCAAACTTTTCTCAAAAAGTTTAATAAAAATAGTTAAAGAATATGAAAAAAATACCATGTTGAACTAATCAAAAGTAAGTTGAGTAGATATATTAAAGTCAGAAAGTAGACTTTAGGGCAAAATAATATTACCATGTGCAAAGAATGTCCAGCAAAATGTACAGTTATTGGATTCCAACCACCAAAAAGATATGTCTGTTTTAGTCAGCTTTTTTGCTGCTGTGACTAAAAGACCTGACCAGCACACTATAGAAGAGGAGGGAAATTTATGTAGGGGCTCACTAGTTTCCAAGATCTCAGTTCATAGAAGGCCAGCTCCATTCCTCAGGGCTAAAGGTGAGGCTGAACATCATGGCGTAAGAATGTGGCAGAGGGAAGCAGCTTACATGATGATCAGACAGCAGACAGAGACTTCACTTGCAAATATATACCCAAAGCCATGCCCCCATGCCCCACCTCCTCCAGCCATACCCCACCTGCCTCAAGTCACCACTCAATTAATCCCATCAGGTGATTAATTCACTGATTGGGTTAGGGCTTTCGTGACCCAATCATTTCTCCTTGAAACCTTTGTCTCATTGTTTCACACATGAGCTTTCAGGGGGCTTTTCACATCCAAACCACAACAATATCTAAATGTTTATGTGCCTCGGAATTATCATATACATGAAGTAAAAAATTATTAAAAATGAAAAGATAAATAAACATATCATAAATTATAGTGAGAGATTTTAGTAATCGCCTCTAAATAATTAATAGAACATGTAGGCAGAAAATCAGTAAGATTGTAAAGGTTTAATCAACAATATTAAAGGACATGCCTCATTGGTACTTATAGAACATGTCTTCCAACAACAATGGAATATAGACCATTTTTATTTTCTTTTCAAGTGTTTACATAACATTTATCAAAACAGAATACCTTCCTGGATATAAAACAAGTCTATACAAATTTTAAATTATTCAAGTAATATAATATAATTAGAAATCAATAAAAGAAAGATATCTGAAAGATCTGTCAATATTTAGATGTTAAATAAAAAAATTTCAAGTATTCTATGGTTTAAGACAAAATCAAACTGAAATTATGAACTATTTTGAGCTAAATGTTAACATTGACATAAAGTGTAGTATTGGCATAAAGATAGACAAACAGATCAATAGAACAGAATAGATGATCCAGATTTACACCTACACATATAAAGACAACTGATTTATGACACAGATCCAAAAATAATTTAGTTAAAATTGGATTCTGTTTTCAACAAACATTGACAGATCATTTGTTTATCTATAAGCATAATACCTCACACCAGTGATTAAAATAAAGTGAAACATAGATCTAAATTTAAAACCTAACATTAGAAAACATCTAAAAGGAAACATAGTAAAATAATCTTTGTAACCTTAAAACAGAATTTTTTTAAAAAATCTTTTATTTTTTATGCCCTATATGTGATTTATAGAACAAACCAAGCAACTTGTCTTCAACAAAATCAAAGATTCATTTTCAAACATACTTACGAGAATGAAAAGCAAGCTACAAAGTGAGAGAAAATATTTCCAAAGTATACATCTGATAAAGGAATTATACCTATAATAAGACTTGGTAGCTGCCAAATTGGATAATGAGGGTGCCACATCTCTCTCTCCAACCTTCTTCAGCTGACTTGCTCGCATCTAGGTCTATGCCCCCTCCCCATCACCTGAGGAAGTAGGCTTGGTCCACCTCTCCACCCACCACCTTCCCCCTGTTGGGAGAAAATGCAGGAAGCCAGGAATATCTAACTGAAAGTGGTAGAAATGTAAACAGATCATATGTTGAAGACATGCAAATTGTGTGGATTAGGAATCTGTAATGATAAATTTCTTTCCTCTTCAAAAAGTTAATTATGCTTCTCACACAATGACTAACATGTTGGATATCAATTTTGTGACATGCTTTATTCTAAATGGCTTTTTTCTTGTGATAACTCATTTTCTTCTGACAACAACCTAATTAGGCTAATATCATCGTTATCTTCACTTTAAAGATGATAAAGACAGAGCCCATTAATGAGTATCAAATTACAGAATGGCGATTTGAACCCTAGTTTTCAACATAATCTGACTCTGCTCAGTACATTGTTAAGCAGAACCCTTCGAATGAAGACAAAAATAAATGCATAAATGGAGGAACAAAAATAAGTAAATGAGAATACTTTTTTTAAAAAAACTTTAAATATACAGTTTTATATTTAATATTTTACAAAAATAAAAACCTCACTACATGGCATTTTGTCATTACTAAAAGAGAAATACTATTAAAATGATGTCCAAATAATTTATAGCAATAATTCTATTTTGTGGCAACTTTATAATCCTGTATTTTTCACAATCTAAGATATAGACACACTTAAACAAATCAAGCATTGCATTGTCATTATAATACCAGTGAAGGACTTTGCATTGTTTTTATTATATCTATGTTTTATGTGCCAAAATATGTGAGGCAGCATGAGTACTAAATTGGACCTTAGTTTTTGCTATTTGCACTGGAAATAAAGGGCTGAATAGGTGTTATTTCATGTGACAGTTTTGGGAAGAAACCAGGATTAAACACTGGGATTCTTAATGGAAAAGGTATGTCCCAGAACACATTAACCCATTCCTTCAACACATACTTGTTGAGTGCCTATAGTTCTCTAAGTTCTTGGGGCACAATGATGAACACCAAGGGAGAGTCCCTTCCTACAGGGCCCTCTTACCTCTACTAGAACCTAAAGGGATATGTTACCTCTACTTTTCCTGAGCAAGCTCAAAATCTTTATTAGTAGAGAAAGATGGAAAAAACAAGAAGAAAAGGAACACTTACCAAAAATTCAGCCACTGTCTGTTCTTAATGCATCAATTAAAAATTAAGTATTAAATTACAAGCAAAGACACACTAAAGGAGGATACGTGGTTCGTAAAAGGTCACTTATGTGGTTAGCGGACAGGAGCAAAGAAGACTGGTCTCTTGACTCCCAGATCATTTTTCTCATTGACAGATTACACTATTATTTAGTGCAAGTTCAAAGATTTTTAAGATTATTTTTAATAATCACCAGTTCATAACCGTTTCCTTAACAGTAAGAGTCATAAGAGGAAAAAGTCTGCCTATTTAGTGGTAACAAATACTACTAAGAGTTGTATAAATGATGATTATTATTAATGCAATTTCACATTGCCAAGATCAAAAGCAAGCAACCAGAACATTTAGAATGAAGATTGACCAATTATTCAAACTTTACAATTGATCAAAGTTAATGGGATAGAAATTTTCTCATCAATATTTTTTTCCTCAACTTCAGAGCAAGTAATTTTTTTTTTTTTTTAAGAAGCAGAGTTAAGGTGAACTGGGAAAATTAGAATGAGACAAGGCCTTGAAGTGAAAAAAGGAAACCCACAGCTGGACTCAGATTGAAGCTGTCCTGACCGGTGAGGATTCCTTGGACACAGTTAAAGGAGATGGTGGGTCTTCAGGTGTGGGATGCTCAGTTTCAGACATGCCTCTCTCCTTCACCCTCCCTTCTTTTCCATTCCCTGCCACTGAACAATCTGAAGTATTTTTTTTAATCATTAGATTGGATCTGTCCAAAGACCAGATTCTCTACTTTTTGACCATTTTTAAATGAATTTTTAATTTTAAATATTTATATGTTATAGTACAATAATGTAATACTTGCATACAATGTGTAGTGTCAACTCAGGGGAATTAACTAACATTAAATAAAATGTAATGATATGTGAAAGGAAATAAATTGTTTACAAAGTTAAGTTCTAAGAATATGAGAGAGCATTTAACCCATGACTTAAAAGTGGTTTGACTTTTGAATTGTGTTTGGGGGGAAAATGCCAAAATGTGATACAGAATTCAGTGTCTGTGAGTCTATTGTGTATTTAAATGAAAGCAAAAGGTCACGATCTATTCATATTTGCTTTTGTTCTTTCAATTGATATCGTACATGGATAATCGATATAGGTTGATTTCTTTTTTGATTTTTTAAACACATATATTTTAATATTGCTCCATTGGTTATGCTGGACAGGGCACATTTTTAAGCACTGATTTAATACATGGCTTTCTTCTAACCCAGGCTCTCCATTTTTCCATTTTTTAATTAACAAATCTTTATTTGCAAAAGAAAAGACTTTCTGGAACTGGGATGTCATTTTTGAATCTGGACTTTGTAAAATGATGATTTTGGAAATTTTAAAAAATGTCATATTTCCAAAATAAAAGTCTTTGTTGTAATCAGTCTGTACTTTCAGAGAATTATTTAGTTAAACTGGTAATAGATGAGGAATCCAAAATTCACTGTAGTTTATTATCCATTTGTTTTTGTCAAATCATTTTAACTATCTCTGGATATAAGCTGTAGAGAAAGTTAATAAACACTGACAGTTCTCTGTGATTGGATTTTGATGATAACATGCAAAGCACCAAACTTTAAAAGATGAATTTTGTCCAAAATTAAAAGAGAAATGATTTACATTTTTTTTCTGTCTTTCTTCTTTTTTGTTATTTTGTTTTTCATTACTAATTACTTTTTCAGGGGACAAAGGAATGGAAGTAGGGAAAATAGGAAAGAGATGGGAAAGAAATAAAAAGGAGGAGGGGGAGATGGGAAGGTGAAGGAGAAGGCATGCCTTCCCTGCATGCCTAGTTCTGGTATAGAAATTGCTGAATGAATCAGTCTGCAGGAGGTGGATGCAATCACCCACCTTCTGTGCTGATTCCCTTGGAAGCAATGGTAGAAATGTTGGTAGCACCTCAACATCTTACTTAGAAATAGAGTGAGGAAGGGGAAAGGAAGAGCTGGGATTAGAGTACTCAACTGCCATCACTAAATGAAGTCAGAGTGAGGAAATTTCTTCTGGTTCCTAT
This sequence comes from Spermophilus citellus, assembly GCF_964194105.1. NCBI lineage: Eukaryota > Metazoa > Chordata > Mammalia > Rodentia > Sciuridae > Spermophilus > Spermophilus citellus. The sequence continues at coordinate 73,744,962 of NC_138193.1, read as the reverse complement.
TCTTGCTAACAAGTCAGCCTAGTCTACCGGCAACTCCCCTGCAGAAACAAGAATCTGTAGAACGGAATTTACAGAAGAGGTTGGACTGAAAATGAGAGTGGCGACAAGAGTTGACTAAATTTAAAACTCTTGCTTCCTAAGAGACACAGATGGCAAGCTTGTTATAGTTAGCTCATCACTGGAGGTTTTTAAATAGCCCTGGTTGAGAATCCACGTAGGAACATGTAGCCATTAAAATGCAGTAAATCTCTTCAACACAATAAATATGCAATGGGCAAGATCTATAATAGATGGCTTCACACTCAGCTGTAACAATAGGCCCCAAAAGTTTTGATTTTAATTGAGGTTTCAGGGAATTGTATATTCAAATTATGTTTGCATGAAACACAATGGAAAAAAATAACAGAAATTGTATGAAAATAAGGGCTTTTCCTTCTTATGATCCTCACTTATTCTTTGGAAAGTTAAAAATAATATGTTTAATGAAGCACTGATTTTAGGTTTCTTTGCAAAAAACAACAACAGAAATGTAATGGGGGTGAATGAAAAGAAAAACAAAAACAAAATGTGTACAAGATGAAATGATACCAGCTGCATGTGTTCGCACACGCGTGTGTTTCCTTTGCCAATAATAATCATTACCTAGAAAGACTTGTTACAATAAACATGTTTTTTGAGAGCCTTAGCAATGGTCTAATGCTAGGAATTCCGTTTCAATGTGTCATTGCTTCTCTATGCTCTGAGCTAAGTGTGGCTTTCGGAGAAGGGACTGAACTGTGACTGTTTGGTGAGAAAACGCTGAACTGGCACATCCCAGCCGGACTCCCTCTGGTGAGTCATCTTTACCTGGTGCTATAGTGCCTTTCTGAAAGCCCAACTGGTGCTCTTCTCCTGTTGGCATAACTATATTTAGACTGCATAGCTAGAGCGCTCAGGGATCTTGGGTGATATTTTTAAATCTGTCATCACTCTAGACACGTTCTCCCTCCCTCTCCAACTGCTTCAGCCTCCCTCGTACTTTCATGGATCCAGATGGAAAAGAATCAAGTGAAATCACATTCCAAAGGAACCTGTGACACTAGTCTCATCCAGAATGTTAAGCTCTGGGTTTAGAAGCCTGCTAATCGTTCCCTTGGCTCTTGTGCTTAGCGAGGTTTGAATTGTCACAGCTCCCTGATATGATGTACAGCACAGTATTGGGCTCATTCTTCAATATAAACCTCAGGGACGAATACAGGAGGGTCCAGTGGATATTTTTCTTTTATTAAAAAAAAAACTTAAAAGGTTTACATAGTGCTGGAATAATGGATTTTGGCAATTTCTGGCCATGACTGTGCTCCTTGGTATATACAATAATGATGGAAATGAGGAAACCCAGTCTTTTGTTCTAGCTATGAAGTCATTTCCAGTGAAGTCCCAGAGACAGGAAATAGAAAGAATTTTTTTATGTGACATATACATGGGATTAAAACATTATTAGCATGTCACTGAAATGAGAAATTTTGTGGAAAAGGGAAACATCTTTTCCTTGTAGATAGTAGATTTGCATTCCTAGAGTCTGCTTAACAAATCCTTTTGGATTTACATGACCCTAGAACATAGCATGGATTCAGTGTTGAGGGAATCAATTGGTTTGTCAATTTATTTACCATCAATTTGTCATGCACCCACTTTGTGAATTTGTCTATTGTGCATTGTTCAGCATAGTGGGAAAAGATGACATGTTTCTTCATACCTACCTAGGAAAGCAATGGTATGTATGACAAACCTCTAAAACAAGACTTCATAATTATTTGGCATAACCAAGAATTGCATTAAGTGCTGTTGGTGAAGACCAGAAAGGAAGATCACTGTAGGCTTACCTGGTAAAATAAGCTTCAAGATACTGGAAACTGTTAGAAATAACACAATCAAAGATAAAGAATATGATAGGAGAAAAAAGCAGCTCTCTTGGAACAAAGGGAACATATAGGTCCGTGAGATGAAGTGGAGAATCCTGAGAGTTGAGGTAGCCAAAGCTACTGTGAAGACAGGGAAGATTTTCCTGAGGAAGGGTGTTGCCATTGTGTATTTTATACGTAGAACAGTACTGGTGTTTTGTTAATTGTTTTGAACAAATGATTTTGTCAGGGACATCAGAATGAATGGAGAAAATAAATACAAGAAGCAAACATATTTGCTAGAAAGTACTTGTTCTACTACCAGGAGGAGGCTAAGCAGGGCTACCCATTGACCATGGCCAACTAGGTAGGAAAGGGACCATTTTGAGAAATATTATTTTGAGTAAAATGACACCAAATGTAGGAATAAGGTAGGCACATTGCCCTCTACATACCTAATATAACCATTAAGACACTTGCATTCTTATTGTCAAGTGAAATGCAAATTAATAATAATAATGATGATAATAATGGCCCAAAGACATGGGGTAAAACTAAAACTACAGTAGTATTACTAACAACAGTAGTATGAAATTTCTGAGTTCATATCAAATGGCAAGCATTGTACTACAAACTTTATATATATGCTTTTATTCAACCTCCAACAAACTGTGAGGAAATTAACACTATTTTCAATAATTCAAAAATGAGAAAACAGAGATTAAGTACATCTGCCATAGATCCGGAATTTCAAATCATGTCTGACTCATTTCAAATCATGCCTGAATCCCTTACAAAACTAGGGAACTTCTTGACTCTAATTATATTTTTACTCAAACAAGAAACTCCTATATTCTCTTAATAATATAGTCTAAATTTACACGATTATTTCCTGCTATAGTTCTATAGAGAACTCACACTATAAATCTTTCTTAACAATAGATTTACATCTTACCCACCCTGTTTTTCTTGGGGAGTTATGTATTATTGGTTCACTTATTCAAAATAAAATCAACTCATTGTTATATGCTTTTGAACTGTTTAAATTATACAACCTGAAATAGTAACAATCTGTCCTTGTATCACTTCACTTTGACATTTGTGATCATATTCTATATACTTTAATCCATGTTAATGATATAAAAGCAAGTCGAGAACACAGACCTATGACATATAATTTAGAGATAGTAATCCATTAATTAACACTTTTTAGAATACATTTTCAAAGTAGTTATGAATCCATTTACTTCACCACTCATTCTCCATTTTGAATGCTTTTTTTTCAATATATAAAAATTTCCTTGTTTCACTTGCGCTTAGTGGATTCCCAGCTGTTTCAAATATTTGGTACTTTTTTTCCCCCTAAAAGCTTGCTACAGCTTTTCTAAAAGATTGATAGTAATTATATAATCTATCTTAAATATTATAAACTTGGGGTTTTATAATTTCATTTAAAAATAAGAATGGCTTCTTTGTGAAGTTTTTTTTTCCTAATTTTGGTGGAATACATGTACCATCTTAATCATTTTTAAATGTATAATTCAGTAGTGTTAAATATTATAATATTCATATTGTTATGCCATCAATCTTGTAACTTTTGCATCTGAAACTTTGTACCCATTAAACAATAAATTCTTAGCCCCATTCTACTTTCTGTCTTTACAATTTTGATGGCTCTAGGGACTTCATATTAGTGGAATCACACAGTCTTTTTGTCACTAGCATATTTCACTTTGCATAATGTCCTCAAGGTTCATCTGTGTGGTACTTGCGTCAGAATTTCTTTCTTTCTTGAGACTAAATAATCAGAATGCAATTTTTTAATCTCTGGATTATAGTCAATTCTCTATAGTTCATTAAAGATTATTGAAATTGAATATGTTCATCTGCCAGTTTTCTCAATATTCTGCAATATAACCGATCCAGACCAGGAAAACTTAACCTAGTTCATTCTCCCCAATTCTTTTAAGTTAAAATCCTTTTATGTCATTATTTATTATGTTCTTTCCAGACCCTACTCATTCTTGATAAATCTTAGGCACCCCAAGAGAGCCAAAAGTGTCCTTTTATTTTTTTTCTCTCTTAGTTTTTAACTGTCACTGGTTTATCTTTGTTGTTTTTATTCTCACAGAGCTCAGAATTTCTGTTTGGGTTTGTCCACACTGGGAAGACAGGATGCCACATTAGACATATATGATCACTTTTTCCTATAGCAATAATGGACTATCTAGCTCCTTTTTTGGTTGTTGCAAGAGCACATCCATTTGACAAAAAAACACATTATAATGAGATGATATAAAACAGGTGTCTATTACTGTCAAGATAAAATTTTGTTTATTTTTCTATTTTAATCCAAGTGACCCTTACTGAAATTAAAACAAGTTATTAGCATTAGAGTCTAAACAACTGCATTAGTGTTTGAAGATGAGATGAACTGGTGGCATCATATTTGCAAACTATAAATGAAGCTATTTTCAGCCTAGATCAGAGAGGAGCAAGGATTGAAAATATTGAATGATACTACGTTAAAGACCAAATTAAATAATTACTTCTTGGAATTTACCAGTGAAAAGTCCTAATCTCTGTTAACAGATTTGGGAAAAAAAAAAGTAGGTGCCATGCTTAGGTTTGTGGAGGACCTGCTTAGTGTCAGGAATTTTTCAAAAAACTCTAAATTAAAGGATGCACAGGGGACTGAAATGGAACAAATTATATTCCATGCATGTATGATTATACCAACATGAACTCCACTATTATGTGTAACTGTAATGCTCTAATAAAAACATTAAAATTAGTGGAAAAATTTATTTGAGTCTAAGCATAGGCCTATACAAAATTATCATCCCTGTTTTATGAAACAGCCACCAGTCTATGATACTTACTAAATGGGGAAAGAACTTTTAAGCTATATATGTCAATTAAATTTTTGGCCTAGGCAATTTTTATAAGTAGAGTTTTCATCTAACCCAAGATTGAAAAAATAAAAATAAAAAGCGAAAGGTGTGACTGAAAGACTATCTCTTACATTTGTTTTCCTGGTGGATATTTCTACTTCATTGGGGCTTAATATAAATCCTCTATATCCTAGCCTTGCTACTGGGCTATGATTTTCTCGGATTCTGACTGCATTTTTTGTCATCCAAGCTCCTTTTTATAGGTTTACTCAGGCAGAGCCAATGGATGAAGGTTGCCTCTGATAGACAGTCTGTTCTATTGCTTCCAAGAAGATCTAGGACACTCATTCACACAGACTTTCAGCGTCTGTGCAGTCTGGCATGAGAAGAGCTCAAGGCCTGTGTGTGTCCTCCACGCCACCCAACATCTCACAGTCTGTCAGCCTTGTAACCTCCATCTGTTCCCTCACTTTGGCCTCTGTTGGCCTTTTGTGTACAAAATATACCAATGTGTAAAAGATAGTAGTAGTATTGAAAAACAAATTGTGGATATGAAACTTAAAGAGTTTGGTTCAAACCCAATGCAGTCATCTTAAGTTCTTATGGATTGTTTTACAATGAATTTTCACGTATAAACTGTATACCAAAGAACTGATTAACTCTCAGTTGAGGTGATTTAACACAACAGGTGTAGGGAAATTTTTCAGTGGCCATTGGTACAATTGTCATTTAGACTATAGCAACAATTCCGTGACTATTGCTATTTCAAAAACCTTGGTGCCATCGATTGAATGTAGTTCATGCCCACCAAGGGATCACTGTGATTAAGCCTTGGTCCCCATAGTGCCACTGTTGAAAGGTGGTATTATAAATGAGAGTGGAACCTTATCGGGGTTATCAGATAGTTCTCTTTAGACCCTTTGTGTTCTTATGAGAAGGCTGTAAAAAGAGCAAGCCTAACCCCACCTGTCCTCTATCTTTCTATCTGCTCCTGTTGAAGATGTGACCATTTGCTTCTACAGGCACTCCTGCCATGATATGCTGCCATCTACCACCCTCGACAAAGGAAAAACCAATGAGACTTGCCCAGTCTTAGACACTGTGCCTCAAAAATGTTAGCTGAATGTACCTTTTCTCTTTATTAAGTTATGACTCATGTATTTCATTGTAATAACAGAAAACTGACTAATACATTTGGCTGCCAATGAACATCTATAAGGTTTTTTAGTACCTTTCAGAAATTGCATCAAAAAATTTATATGGATTATATCTTCAGCTTGTAGAAAAACACTTAGGAGAATGTATTATTATTTTTTAACATGGGGAAAGAAATGCTCAGGAATTTAGGTAAATTTCCCCAAATCCCACGCCTGGTAACTCATCAGGGAGATTGACATCTATCTCAACAGTGCTTTTCTTTCCTCCAGCTACTTTTACTGTGGTTGCGACTGTGATCAGCAGAGCAAAGACACATCTAGCCATTTATCAAAACACTATGGCCTTAACCATTACATTATGTAGTCCTCCAATATGGCTTTAATAATTAAATAATAAAAGTTGAATATTGTCTTTAAAAATGCATTGGTAAGAAGGAAGGAAGGAAGGGAGAGAGAGAGAGAGAGAGAGAGAGAGAGAGAGAGGAAAAAAGAGAGAGAAAATGAGAGAGAAGAAACATTCTTAGCTGATTTTGTTTTCGTAGAATGAAATATTGATAATTGCAAAAATTATTCACTTCTGGAAGAATATTAAAAAGAAGATTATCTACAAAACAATATGCTAGATTTTAGAATATAATTTAAATGAAGCAAAGAAAATTCAGGTAGGAATTCAGTTTAAGGAATTAGAGGGGATTTCTTTCAAAAGCACAAGAGTTAATAACAAGAATCAACAAATGGGACTTTCTTAAACTGAAAAGTTTTTTCTCAGCAAGAGAAACAATAAGAGAGGTAAATAGGGAGCCTACATCCTGGGAACAAATTTTTACTCCTCACACTTCAGATAGAGCCCTAATATCCAGAGTATACAGAGAACTCAAAAAATTAGACAATAGGAAAACAAATAACCCAATCAACAAATGGGCCAAGGATATGAACAAACACTTCACAGAGGAGGACATACAATCAATCAACAAGTACATGAAAAAATGCTCACCATCTCTAGCAGTCAAGGAAATGCAAATCAAAACCACCCTAAGATACCACCTCACCCCAGTAAGATTGGCAGCCATGATGAAGTCAAACAACAACAAGTGCTGGCGAGGATGTGGGGAAAAGGGTACTCTTGTTCACTGCTGGTGGGACTGCAAACGGGTGCAGCCAATTTGGAAAGCAGTATGGAGATTCCTGGGAAAGCTGGGAATGGAACCACCATTTGACCCAGCTATTGCCCTACTCGGACTATTTCCTGAAGACCTTAAAAGAGCACACTACAGGGATACTGCCACATCGATGTTCATAGCAGCACAATTCACAATAGCTAGACTGTGGAACCAACCCAGATGCCCTTCAATAGATGAATGGATAAAAAAAATGTGGCATTTATACACCATGGAATATTACGCAGCACTAAAAAATGACAAAATCACGGAATTTGCAGGGAAATGGATGGCACTAGAGCAGATTATGCTTAGTGAAGCTAGCCAATCCCTAAAAAACAAATACCAAATGTCTTCCTTGATATAATGAGAGCAACTAAGAACGGAACAGGGAGGATGAGCAGGAAGAAAAGACTAGCATTAAACAGAGACATGAGGTGGGAGGGAAAGGGAGAAAAAAAGGGAAAACACATGTAAATGGAGGGAGACCCCCATTGTTATACAAAATTACATTTAAGAGTTTACTAGGGGAATGGGATAACAAACATGGAGGGAAATGAATTACAGTAGATGGGGTAGAGAGAGAAGATGGGAGGGGAGGGGAGGGGGGATAGTAGAGGATAGGAAAGGTAGCAGAATACAACAGTCACTAATATGGCAGTATGTAAAAATGTGATGTGAAACCGATGTGATTCTGCAATCTGTATTTGGGGAAAAAATGGGAGTTCATAACCCAATTGATTCTATTTTATGAAATATGATTGGTCATGAGCTTTGTAAAGTTGTGAACATCCAATAAAAAAAAAAATAGTTACTGAATAAAGTCTGTCTTTAGACCTTTAAAAAAAAAATTTTTTTTTTCAAATTTTTATTGAGGTATAGCTGACAAATTTATATGAATTAAGTGTGTTCCTATAATATTTTCAATATTAGTTTTGTAAGCAGTGATTCATGGAGAATTGAAAAAAATAGGAGAAATGCTTTCAGTGTTCTAAATACTGCATATGGGAGCCTGTGATATACGAAGTATCATCTATTATGCGTGATTTAATGAAAGCAAGATTTGAATCAACTCTTGAAGAGAACCAAAGCCGCCAGAACTTTGTCCATGCAAAAGCTATTTCTGCATAGGTGATAGAGCACACTAATTGAATTTCTCTCTTTCCTTACTCTCTCCTGCTCTTTCTTCCACTTTTTATGACTTACTTTTCTTCCATTTCATGTATATTGAAGCCCTATTGCACTGCACTTGAAATAATATAGAAGTTTGGAATTTTCTAAACAGATAAACTCCGTTTTTTTATAAATTTGTTTTATTTTAAACTATATTTTATTAATATATATTTGTCAGAGATTTAAAGTTAGTCATAGCCTTGTGAAAAATTCTACTATACAGAAAAGACTTAGATTTCACAAATCCTCCCAACTAAATTTGGCTTTATGCTCTAACATTCCATTTTTTTCTTACATTAACTCACAATTACATCCAAGTCTCTTCCCTTAGTAATTGATAGAACAAGTCATAAAACCAATAAGATATATAACATTTTAAAACCACTTCCAGTCAATTTGTCCTATAATATAAGTCATTTATTTGAGTGTAAATGTCAACAACAGCAGAATTTCTATTCATTTTAATTGCATTTGGAAAATTTACTAAGATAGATTGCATGCTCGACTGTAAAACAACATTCAGTAAATTTAAAGCAAATGGAAATCATGCAGAGTATATTTTATGACCAAAACATAATAAGTTAGAAAAAAATAACAAAAATATACTGGAAAATTAAAAAAATATATAAATTAAACAATGTAATTCCAAGTAACTTATGGTTCAAAGAAGATATCACATAAAGAATAGAAGAAACCTTTTGAAATGAAAAATAATGAATATATGACATGATGTTTTGTGACTGCAGCTAAAGCAGTCTTTAGGGAAAGAATCATAGCATTAAATCTTTATATTTGTAACACATGAAATATTAAAAGTCAATGATCTAAGTTTATATTTTGGAGGTGCAGGGAAAGCAATGATTCCAATTTTTACTTCTGTCATGCATAGGTGATTGGCAGGACTTGTTACTACCTCTTTACTTCTTCACAGTCTTTGCATTGAACCCATGCCCTGCGCTGTCTCTGGGTGTTTCCCAACCAACAGGTGAATATCCTGGGGATGTCAGTACAGGCCCATTTCTACTCGATGAGACCCCTCTAATGAATGACATTGACTTGAAGTCTCCCTATTCATCTAGCTAAAACATTCTTAGAACTATGAAGAAGTTAGTGATTCTTCCTACCCAAAGATCCTCCCCCCAACCCCCACCCCAACTCATGGAGACAAGTACCATTATTTTTATATAAGAAGAATCCCAATATTGTTAAAATGTCAGTTTCCCCAAAAATTTATCTGAGGGTTTGACTCAATCTCAATAAATATTCTGGAAGACTTTTATGTACAAATGTACTAGGTGATACTAAAGTTTTTTATGAAATCACAAGTGACCTAGAGTAGACAAATCAATTTTGAGAAAGAACATGAGAATACTTAAAAATCTGCTTTATTATAAAGCCTCAGCAATGAAAGCATTGTGGAATTAGCAGAAAGATAGACATACAAAACACAATAGAGAGTCTATAAATTTTTCTACAAACATATCTAATTGATTTTTAACAAAAGGGCAAAAATAACTAAATGGGATCCTGAGGATCCCTATTCAAATTTAGTGCCCTCCATTTTTTAACAATAAAGAATGGCATAAGTAACAGTACATCTCTTATAAGATTACGTTGTGACTTTGGTCCTGTCCTCTGCTTTCTCTTGACTTACTTGCTCTATGAGAAGCAAACTGCCCTGTTATGAGGATATTTAAGTAGCTTATAGAGAGATTACCTGGGATGAGTTGAAAAAATGCCATTAAGGGACTGAAAACTTCTAAGGGTGATGCGTCTGAGCTTGAAATAGATCCTTCCCTAGTTGATCTTTCAGATGTTGTGACTGACCAACAGCTTGACTAAAAATTCATGAGAGACCTTGAATCAGAGACATTCTGGATTCTTCACCCTTGAAAACCATAATAGTTTTAAAAAATTGTTTTGTTTTAGTTTGCTAAATTTTGTATTGTTACATGGCAATTGATAGCTAACATAGTATTATAATTATTTCCATTTCTTAAATTAAGAAGTTAAGACTTTTGAGGTTCAGTTGATTGCTCAAAGTCATGCAGCAAATAGTGTAACTAGTAAAACATTCATTTTTATTCTGAGGTTATACACACACACACATGAGCTATATATATATATATTTTTTTTTCAACTATATGTACATATACATATATATACACACATCCTATATTTGGTATCTATATAAAATTATATGTATATATGTTACATTATAGTTATAAAAATGTATTGTCTTGGTTCAGCTGTCTTTTTGCTTCTTAAAATATTTTTTGTCTTTTTTTCCTAACTTTTATAAATTTTTAATTTTGTGTTTATATTAAACATATATATCATTAATTTTATTTTTCATTATATACCAAGTATCAAATTTAATATTTGAAAACATGTCATTGAATGTTGATTTCTTTGCTTTGTAGTCTTTTGATTTTATGAAAACTGGAGGTAGTGTGATTCAGTGGGGAATATGGGGTTACCATTTGAAGTATAGAATAAAGCTTATAATTCCTTCCTGTTATGAGTTTGTATAATATCTAGATTATGATCTAGGAGTGAGAAGTGCAGGTAGAAGTATTCTATTTTTTCTTACCTTTTTTTTGGTTAATTTTTTTTTCATGAGATAAAGTAAGAGATTTCATGACCTTACTTCCAGGCAGGTTATTCTCAATTCAGCTCTGTTTGGAACCTTGTTACCTAGAGCCAAACTGAACTGCCACTTAACACTTTTTTTTTTTAATGCTTAGAAGCCTTTTATTGAAGCCTACTTTCTCTGCAATCAAATCTCTATAAATTGACAGTCAAGATTAATAATTTTTCTCCAGATTGAGTTATCAGCACAATTATTATTAATTCACAATTAGCCAAAATAATATACATATATTAAAGTTGTTAATTAAAGTTTATTGAACAAAAATCAATCTCTCAATAAGATGAAGAGGATCTTTAAAAATTAATTTATGTACCTATGGATGAATAATACATAATGCTAGAATGACAGTCTAATATCAATGCTATTATTATTATTTTGCCACTTAACACTTTTAAGAAGTGACTTGATCTCTCTGGACCTCAATTTTGATTAAAGGAAGGTAATAAAAATAATAGTACCAGCCAGGTGTGGTGGTACTTGTTTGTAATTCTAGGAACTTGTGAAGTTGAGGCTGGAAGATCACAGGTTCAAGGCCAGCCTAGGCCACTTAGCAAGACTGTCTGAAAATAAAATAAAAAGGGCTGAGGATGTAATCCGGTGTTCAAGTGCCCCTGTGTTCAATCCCCAGTACCCCTTCAAATAATAGCAATAATAATAGTACCTACCTCATAGAGTTGCTATCAAGAATAAATAAATGAATATGTAAAGTAATTATAATGGATGCCTGACTTACAGTAAACACTGTATTGGTATTTGCTATATACTCTATAATCATTGCCTATTCCCCTGGAATTTCAGTATCAGATTCTCAGCCTGTACTAGGTTTCTGTATTTTGCCTATCTTTATTTAACAGAATGTTAGATGCCATTTAATTGCTACTAACTAGAGGGCTATTTTGAGAAAAACACATCAATAGTAAGAGGCCTTCAGTAAGATGTTTCACATTCAAATATAAAACTCCCATTAACAAATTCATGGGGGATTTAAAAAAAATACTAAATGTCCTTGCTAGCTAATATTCACAGATTTAAAGAACTTCTGGGTTTCCATTAAAATAATTCAAATTCAGAATTCTTTCTCCTAATTTCTGAGTCTATTCAGTTTTAATTAGAAGTTTTCAAGAGATTCTCCTTTCATCAACTAAAGCCTGGTCTGTAACCACTTCATGAGTGTACTCCTTCTGAAGTCTAAAAATTCCAAACACATTTTCTCACTGTCCCTTTTCAAAGAACCCAAAGATCTGACATAATACAAAAGCTTATCACAGCACTGACCTCACACAAGTAGGTCTAGCAGATAACTTTGACCTTACGGTTCACTTTCTGTTTCTTCAGAGTGGCATTTGAATCTATCTCTCTCTCTCTCTCTCTCTCTCTCTCTCTCTCTCTCTCTCTCTCTCTCTCTTTCTCCCCCTCCCTCCCTCCCTCCCTCCCTTCCTTCCTTCCTTCCTTCTTTCCTTCCTTTCTTTTCTCCTTGTTGCAAAATCATATATTTTCAATCACTGGATCTTACTTCAAGAAATTTTCCTACATACTCAAAATTCTTCTCTTGCCTTTGAGTTCCTTACTGTCTTAGATCTGCATTGAACATGCCTTTGTTTGAAAATATAGTTTCTGTGCTCTCTTATGGTGTTTTAAGTCATAGGCTACTATGGCTTTTGCCATGGCCCTTGCTACAGAAATGCCAACACCAAAGAAAGATATTCTTTCTCTCTGGTATTTCTGAGGGCCTGGAGGTTACCTTTTACAAACTCAGGTGAGTTCTTACTATACCAAGTTGTTTCTCTCTCTCTCTTTCTTTCTTTCTTTCTTTCTTTCTTTCTTTCTTTCCTTCTTTCTTTCTTTCTTTCCTTCTTTCTTTCTTGTCATCTACACATCTAGTTTTGTTTGCTGGAATTGACTTTATTTTTTCTTATTCTTTTCCTTCCTTTCTGTAAGTACTTTTTTCCTAATAAAACTATAAATTTGTGCTGTGATGTTTTTTTAGAGTTGACAATATGAGATAAGTGTGTTTAGATTTGGCCCAAAGCATCCATCCTAGATTCCTGAATTTCCTTATTGCTGGACTGAATAATCCTATAGCTGTGGTGTCTTCCTTTTTCCTTTTTTTAAAATTATGTATTTATTTTAATTAGGTATATATGACAGCAGAATGCATTTTGATTCATTGTACATAGTTGTAGCATAACTTTTCATTTCTATGGTTTTACACAATGTAGCATCATACCATATGTACAGTCATACATGTACCTAGGGTAACGATGTTCACCTCATTCCACCTTCTTTCCTGCCCCTATACCCCCTCTCCTCCCCTCTCTCCCTTTAGCCCAAAGTTCCTCCATTTTCCCACCCCCTTCCCCAACTTTGGATCAGCACCCACTTGTCAGAGAGAAAATTCATCCTTTGTTTTTTTGGGTTTGGCTTACTTCACTTAGTATGATATTCTCCAACTCCATCCATTTACCTACAAATGCCATGATTTTATTCTCTTTTTACTGCTGAGGAATATTCCATTGTGTATATATACCACAGTTTCTTTATCCATTCATCTATTGAAGGGCATCTGGGTTGCTTCCACACTTTAGCTATTGTGAATTGAGCTGCTATAAACATTGATGTGGCTGTGTTATTATAGTGTGCTGATTTTAAGTCTGTAGGAAATAGACTAGAGACCCTGCACCTAATAGAGGAAAAAGTAAACCCAAATCTTCATCACCTCAGGTAGGCCCTAACTTCCTTAACAAGACTCCTAAAGTGCAAGAAATAAAATCAAGAATAAATAAATGGGATGGATTCAAACTAAAAAACTTCTTTTTAGCTAAAGCAACACTCATTGGGGTGAAGAGAGAACCTACATTTTGGGAGCAAATTTTTGCCACACACATGTCAGATAGAGCACTAATCTCCAGGATGTATAAAGAACTCAAAAAAATTAACAAAAAAACCAAACAACCCAATCAATAAATGGGCTAAAGAGCTGAACACACACTTCTTAGAAGAAAATATACAATCAATCAACAAATATATGAAAAAATGTTCAACATCTCTAGTAATTAGAGAAATGCAAATCAAAACTACTCTAGGGTTTCATCTGACACCAGTCAGAATGGCAGTTATCAAACGTACAAACAATAATAAGTGTTGGCGAGGATGTGGGGGAAAAGGCACTCTCATACATTGCTAGTGTGACTGCAAATTGGTGCAACCACTCTGAAAAGCAGAATGGAGATTCCTTAGAAAACTTGGAATGAAATCACCATTTGACCCAGCCATCCAGCTCCTCAGTCCATTCCCTTTTCCTTTTGATCATAGGATAATGCAGGTTACCTAAGAAAAATGCAGGCAAAAGCAAGCATCTGTCTGGACTGTTCCTTAAGGATATTTTTGGAATAATCAAAGAACTGGTTAGAGAAAAACCTCTTTATATAAGATCATAGCTAATAAAATCAAGGGGAATGAAAGATAAAATTCAAGTGATATAAATGACATATAATGGATAGAAGCAGTGACAGCCAGTATCTACCAATTCATCAAGAACTAGATGATCAGAACTTTAAACAAGAGATGTCAGAACCAATTGTTTGATCTTTATGTTACTGAGAATATACAAATGGAAATACACACAATCATATGTTTTTACTAAACTTTTTTTCCTTTAATCCAAATATGTCTCCGGATCTATCCTCTAATTTATAAGATATTCATAAGGTATGGGGCCATGTTAAATAGTATGACTTTTTACAGAATGTGGATTATTACATAGAGAGGTGACCCATTTTCATAAATGAAGAAAAAAAAAGTTGAAAATAAAATTATTCTAGGTGAAAAGTGATCTCAAGATAATATCAATTCAATTCAATTCAGTTCAATTCAGTGTGTGATCTTGGTTGGACCCTTATTAGAACAATAAACTTATTCAAATATGTTTTGGAAATTTGGGCAAAGTTGAAGGTAGAGTATGTTTGGTGCCATAGAAATTTAATTAATAATTATGTAATTAAACAATAAATAAACTATTTAAATAATTCATATTTAACATTGCATATATGTATAATATTTTTTGTGAAGTTTTTTAAATGCTTATGCCTTAGAAATACTATTTGCAGTTGACATGTCTAGTAGTTGCTTCATAATACTCTAAGAAAAAAGACTGGGGTTGACTTTGGGTAGGGAAGTAAATAAAATAAGTACTATTGGCAATAGGTACCAGAGGTTTATGTTGTTATCATCTCTATTTTTCATGAATGCCAAAAGTTCAATTATAGAGCATTAACCTAGAGATAGTGTATAAGCCAAATGAAGCCAAGTGGTTATACTCTTCCTTGCATAGTTCCCTAGTCGGGTTCTAAATGCAGTTCAAACAATATCGACAGGAACACAATTTGGAGACACCTACTGATGCTACATCACCAGGACCCTCAATTAATAATTTAAAGGTCACACCTTGGTGTTCAATAGGGAGGGTGACTATATAATTTATCACCCAGGGAATACTTGGAACATTATAAATAGGGAACATCCCAGACAAGTCATATAAGAGGACTTTATTAATATGCAGTTTAAAGTAGCTTATAGACTTGACAGGAAAAAAAGAAAAAAAGAATCCAAAATCAATCAATCAAACAAACAAAACCCCAAAATAAATACCTAGCAAGATTTCTCAGTCTCAGTTTCCTCTTTGATTCCAAGCCTTCCCCCTAAGTTCAGGGACAGGCCATTGTGACATTTATCTGATGAGTGTTATAATAGGTGTTGTGATAGTGGGGATCACCCCGCTGGGGGCCCATGTCCTTGGTTTTCCACCTACATGATCAGACCTTATGTGGTGATTGGCTAAGGTACTCTTAGCTTGCAAGGGACCTGTAAAGACACTTCCAAATGGAGAAAGCCTCCATAAAGTCACAAAGGGTCAAAATACATATCACTTCTGGCTTTAAGTTGCTTAGGCAGGATGAAGCAAACTGTCAATCTAACAATAACCTTGCATGGATATACCAAATGCTTTTAACATTGTGATTTTGTATTCCAAATTCCATTCATGTTTATTAAATAGAGGTTTTTTTTTTTTTTGGCTAGTGTGTCATTTAATCTCATTTATCTGAAATCTACGGTATACTCTATAATAAAATCACTATCAATTACCAAGATAGAGATTTTTATTCCATGACATGATTCAGATATCTATGCTCTACAGTTACATTTCAGAAGGTAAAAGCCTCATTTCCTCTCCAAATTCACCAATCAGATAAGTCTCTACTTTTGCCTGGAGGAAGAAAGCCAGTGTTGGACATTAGCTGATTATCCTACCACATTAAACACTGGAAAGAGGAATAGAAGTTAACAAGTACCATGAACAAAATGCTAACATGAGATAGTAAGCATTCTCACATGTTAAGCAACAATTGACCAATGTATAAGTAGACAGAAACAGTGGCAACATTAGTTTTGAATCATTAATCATGTTTTCTAATATACATTTGGCTGTTGGAGGCTTGCATCTGTGTAATGATTCACTCCTGGCAAACCTAGAATCTTTTTAGAAAAAAATCCTGATTCTCCTAAAAAAAACCCAAGCAACATTTTTTAGTACTTATTATGATTTTAACTCTCTTGTCTTCTTCCTACTTTCTCCTAGGAAGTAAGAATGAACTCTAGACATTAGCACAGGATTAATTTTTATTGCAAAGGAGCATATTAATAATGCAATCATAAAACAAGTTAAGTACCAAAACTAAAATTAATAATTATATTCTCTGTAATTATGTAGAAGAAGGTTGTTTTATGGAAAAGGAAAAAATCAGACAACAAAAAACTAAATTCATAATTCAGTATTAAAAGACTTACCATCTATGTGACTAAGATTAATAACCCCTGAGTACTGCAACATCACTTTTTAGACAGGAAAAAATACATTTTGAATACCTCAAATGGACTTTTGTGCACAGAGATTATGGCAATATCTGTGACATTATAAAATATCGAAAATTACACATAAATTAAAATTATTAAACAACAATATGTTTTCCATTCCTTATTAAGCCTTTTTTAATCAAAGGGAAAAATACAGAACATATTATTTCTTAATTTTGTCAAAGAATAATATTAAAGAACTAAAGTAAATATTAGATGATATTGAATATGACTTTCCTCATTTATATTAGACATCCTAAATTTCTATTAAAGCCCAACACATTGAGGATATATTTATCAAAATACTGTGGTAAATATCAACCTTTCCCTCATTAAAAAGGAGCTGTTAGATGTCTCTTGGTTGGACCTGATAAAAGTTAATCAAACTAAACTGTCAAGAAGCCCAGAGACTGTTAATGGGTAAGTCACAAAATGAATGAGGATAATGGAAAGTAAATGGTATTTGTTCTTCCTGCTAAGGGCAAAAGTGTGCTGTTTTCTCTTCAGAAGACAAATAGCAAAAAGGAAAAGTTTGATAAACGTAGGAGTATTTGAAAGGAGAGACATCATTGTACTCCCCAGATCTATCGCTGAATAAGAATGCAATGGAAGAACAAGTCACACGTGTCATGTGCACCTAAAGGACTTGGTAACAGAGACTGGCACATATTTTGATGTGAGAAAGGAGGAAGCCAGCTCAGCTTAGGGTAGAAAGCGCAGAGAAGAGAGCAGCAGAGGCAGCAGCCTGCACTCCCCAAGTTTGGCCTAGGATGATGTCTGAGCTTCTCTTGGGAAAAGAAGTTTCCAGTTAAGGTAAATATGTTGGAAAGTCTTCATGGAACTGCCCAAGAAAACTGTTAAAAGAGTCGAAGCATCTTAGCAATAAAGTGGGGTAGATAACCTTGGCTAAGACCCAAGAAAGACTTGTAGTTCCACTTTCCCTTTATTTAGTCCTAGAAGAATCAAAAGTGGAAAAGAGAAGGAGAGCATGTAAACATGAGAATTTATCCACCTTTCCCACAAGGACTATGAACCCAGTGTCAAGGCTGAGCTAGGGACAGAACACAGAACTGTGGTGAAAGTTTTGACTTTAACTTGAATTATTTAATACTAAAATTGAGTCTCAAATAAATTTGTGTCTTCGCATGACTAAAAGTGACTAAAAATTGTGGATCTGTTGAGGGCAACTATCTCCAACAAAGCATGTCTAATGCAATATTGTTGCAGGAAACATACTGGTCAGGAAACAGTAAGCAGCATTCAGAGAGGAGAACTCCCAAACTTCATTTAATGCTAGTGGATTCACAGAAGATCAGACTCCAAATTCTGAGTGCCCATCACCAGTTTTTTCACAACATTTATAGGCTAGTGTCATATATATGTGTGTATATGTATATGTGTGTGTATATATATGTATGTGTATGTTATATATATATATATATATATATATATATATATATATATATATATATATATATATGCTGGGGATTGAACCCAGGGCCTTGGGCATGGGAGATAAGCACTCTACCAACTGAGCTATATCCCAAGCCCCTCATAATTTTTTTAGTCTAAAGGATACATGGTTATGCACAGGGTTTACTAGTAGGAAGCATGTTTGCAGAAGCAGAGTTCCTTAAAGGGAAGGATTGGCTCCTCCTACAATGCCTTATATAAAATTCCTAGCCTTGGGCCTGGAGCCTTCAGAAGTGCCTTTACACTTCAAAGGAGTAGTTAGACTCCAGGAAGTCACTTATAACCAAGTGGTAGGAGTAGATGGTGCTGATCAGGTTCCCTGAAGAAGAGCTGAGTAGATAGGAGAGGAGACGCTCTCCTTCCTAGCCACTAATTCTCATGACAGTGTTCTTACTTCCAGGCCTGAGTTTGTCACCCATTACAGTATTACTGAGGAAAACTGACAAATTGTATTCCTATATCCAAAGTCCAGACTCTCTGCTAAGTTGACTAAATGTTTTCATTATGGAAATATTTTACCTTCCAACTCCACCCACCTATTTTACTGAATCCTTAAATTTTTATGACCTAGATTAGCCCCCTCCCCTTACAGGAATTCAAAATTAATACTATTTCATACAGCTTTTGTTTTAATGTCCCAGATACTCATACCAGAACATAGACTCCTTCGGTAATTTTTCTATCCTCTAACCTTACTAACAGGCATTCTTAAACTTATACCTAAATTCCTTATGACAAAATACAGAAAATTCCCTGAAATACCTAATTTGGGGTGGTTCTTTTTTTACAATAGTTTTATACAATGTATATTTCATATATTTCATTCTCCAGGGGATATTTTGTGTGAATTTGTTTGCACACATTAGCAGAATAAATATTTTAAAATCTGTAGCTTATTTGTGGACATTCAAGTGTTATTCTCTGAGAGAGTATCCTACCTGTCACTGTTCTGAGTCATGAATGAGGAAGGGACATGATGTACTACCACATACTTCTTTTGTTATGTTTTGTTTTTCTTCTCTTCTTCCTGGTGGGAGGGAAGTATGAGAAGTGGAAAGTCAGCAGGGAAAACTCTACTGGGGAGAAAGAGGTAGTGAAAACAACAATGGAAAGTGAGTCTTTCTCCAGTAAGATTGGCAGCCACTATGAAGACAAACAACAACAAGTGCTGGCGAGGGTGTGGAGAAAATGGTACACTTGTACATTGCTGGTGGGACTGCAAATTGGTGCAGCCAATCTGGAAAGCAGTTTGGAGATTCCTGGGAAAGATGGGAATGGAACCACCATTTGACCCTGCTATTGCCCTTCTCGGACTATTCCCTGAAGACCTTAAAAGAGCATGCTACAGGGATACTGCCACATCGATGTTCATAGCAGCACAATTCACAATAGCTAGACTGTGGAACCAACCCAGATGCCCTTCAATAGATGAATGGATAAAAAAAATGTGGCATCCATACACAATGGAGTACTATGCAGCAATAAAAAATGACAAAATCATAGAATTTGCAGGGAAATGGATGGCACTAGAGCAGATTATGCTTAGTGAAGCTAGCCAATCCCTAAGAAACAAATACCAAATGTCTTCTTTGATATAATGAGAGCAACTATGAACAGAGCAGGGAGGAAGAGCAGGAAGAAAAGATTAACATTAAACAGAGACATGAGATGGGAGGGAAAGGGAGAGAAAAGGGAAATTGCATGGAAATGAAGGGAGACCCTCATTGCTATACAAAATTACATATAAGAGGTTGTGAGGGGAATGGGAAAATAAACAAGGAGAGAAATGAATTACAGTAGATGGGGTAGAGAGAGAAGATGGGAGGGGCGGGGAGGGGGGATAGTAGGGGATAGGAAAGGTAGCAGAATACAACAATTACTATTAGGGCATTATTTAAAATTGTGGATGTGTAACCGACGTGATTCTGCAATCTGCATTTGGGGTAAAATTGGGGGTTCATAACCCACTTCAATCTAATGTATGAAATATGATATGTCAAGAGCTTTGTAATGTTGTGAACAACCAATAAAAAAAAAAACTGGACAAAAAAAAAAAGAAAGTGAGTCTTTCTGATGGAAATGTGAGGTCCAGGCTTTTACTGAAATAGGGGAAGCTTCTCAGTTCACTTTCCTCCAAGAAAGCAGGATGCCCAGGCATCAGGAGGGAAAGAATCTTTCTCTCATAGACGAGCAAACATATTTACAGCTTGTTTCATATGGAGCAAGAATGATCTCCCGCATGACCCACCAACTTGTCATCAGGCCACAAAGAGGATAGAATAAAATGCCCAAGCCTTCAAGTTATTGTGTAATGGTAAGAGTAATAGTAATTGTGCATGTGTGTGTGTGTGTGTGTGTGTGTGTGTGTGTATGAAATGTTTGCAACAAATATAGGAAATATAACCTAACCTATACAATAATAAAATCTAGACAAAATTGCCAGCATTATTACCAATAGTAAAAGAAAAATGATGAAATTTCTGCATGTATAATAATAAAAATAATAACTATTTTAATAAGAAATAAAGTGAACTTTCCTCAGATGAAAAAATAGTCCCAGGAATAGTACATATTTCCCCACTTACGTGAACTTAATAAACATGATGGATCACTAAAAAGAAAACTCAAGGATGAGATCACATTGCAATAAAGTATTGTAAAAGGGGACATCATAGAGTTAGGAAATACAGTAGAAAATAAAATAGCACCCATTATAGGACAATGAATCAATTAAAAACATTAAGAGAGAACAAAGGAGTAGATTAAAATGAAATGATGAAGATTAGCAGAGGTTTGAGAAAATCACACTGAATTTGGAATAAAAGGAAGAAGATCAAAGCAACGAATGTGAAATGAAGGTGATAATTTTAGATATTAGACAGAAATGATCCAACATGATTTTTGTCCTTGAAGTAGAACCTCAAAAGTGAAAGAGAATCTAGTGATGAAATGAATCATAGGAGGAAATAAAAGTAAAGTTTAAAATATATTAGAAGAAAGGGCAATTCACAATAATAATACACAATGAATTTTTAGATCTTCAAATATAGACAAAGCATTCCTTAATCAAAAGATTAAATTTCCTATATTTGCTTGCAAACATTTTTGGACAAAAACAAAAACAAACCAAAACAAACAAACAAAAAAAACCCAAGCCCGCCTATTGTGAAAAGTTTAAAAATTCAGTTTTAATTTAGATTTCTCCACAGCAACATTAAATGCTCAAAGAAAAAAAGTTCTATAGCTAGAAAATTATAGGAGAAAATAAAAACCTCAGCCAAGATTTTACCCAATACCAAATTGTCCTTCAAGTACAATAAAACAGGACAAAACAAAACAAAATGAGAGGTATTTTCAGGCATGTAGAAACTCAGGGAATATAGTATTTATGGACCATTTTTGAAGGAAAAGAAAAGCAAACTTGATAAATAACTCTAGTCAGCTAAGTGATGAAGCAAAACAAAATAAAATCTGAAATGGAAAACCTGTCATAAAAGTGCTGGCTGAGAACACTGAATCCATTTAAAAATAGGAGTAATACCAAGCATCTCTAGAAATGAAGGTTGTAAAACAATATGAATTTTATAAACTTCAACCATATATAAATAATAATGTAAGTTACGAAAATTGGCAGGTGGGGAAGAACACAGGGAAACAGAAGCGTTCTATTTATCTAATCATTTTAAGTAGTGATCAAATATTCTCTGAAATTGAAACAGCAAAAAAATCAGTGTAAATTTATTAAAGATTAAAGTGGTTCAATGATCTTTATTAGCTTCATAGACTTTTAAGTGAAAAAGCTTACTTAAATTATATTAATTCATTGAGTCAAACTTTTGTTTCAATAAAAGTATCATTTACAGCATGATGCAATTCATATGAAATTATTTTTTTCTTATTAATTTTTTTTGAGTTAAGAGAGAAGAGAATCATGACTAGAATGAGGCTCATCTAAAGCTAATCATGACAACATCCAAAGGAATTTGAAGAAATTTTTATATTTCCCTTTAGCATTTGTGCTATCTTCAATTTATATATTGAAGTCCATTTGTATTGCAAATGCATTATGTCTTCAAAAACAACCACAAAGGTATACTAGTTATGCTAATATGCTAGTATAGATAGTTCTTTTTTTAATATTCCAAGTTTTAAGTATCTTCTTGGCCCCCTGTTTCTTCATGTCTCTCCTTCCTTCCTTTACAAATATGTGCAAAAACTAGGAAAACTATATAGGCATTGGCAGACCTCCTGTGGCCAGCCCCGTACTTCCTAGTAGGTCCCTTGGTTATTGGATTCCCCTCTTCCTGCTATAAGAGACTACTTTTTATTCATAAAATCCACCACTGTGCCCTTTAACACTCCATGGGTATTAGGTGGCTGCCTCTAACTCTGCATGCCCCTCTCCTTCTTTTTAAATTTTTTTTTTTAAAGAGAGAGAATTTTTTAATGTTTATTTTTTAGTTTTCAGAGGACACAACATCGTTGACATCTTTGTTTGTATGTGGTGCTGAGGATGGAACCCTGGCTGCATACATGCCAGGCGAGCGCACTACCGCTTGAGCCACATCCCCAGCCCAACCCCTCCCCTTCTTTTAACACACTTTAGTTCACACCCCCAGAGTATGACTCTCTCCTTCAAACTTTTCACTTATCAATGTCCTTTGTTTTTGAGGTCCCTGAGTCCCATATTCACTAAATAAGTTTTCTTGTAGCACATCAATTTGCACTTCCCCAACCCTGAATTCCAGTAAAACTTACTTGACATTCATAATAGAAAACCTTGCATCACTGTCTCTCTGGAAGGAGGTCTGTGAAGACATGTATTTCTTACTATTGCATAGACTGTGAGCCCCTCAAAGACAGGAAACATGCCTTATTTCTCTGTGGCAACAGAATTTTGTACAATCCCCTTTCATGGTAGGTATTCAGGAAACATTTTTTTTTTTTCAAAATAGCAAAAAAATCATTGGAATGATTTCTTTATCCATCAAGAAAGTCAAACTTCACAATGTTTCCAGATAGATCCTGTCAGAGGCAAAACATAACAAAAGGTGTGTGTGTTAGTACATCATGTCCCTTCCTCGTTTATGACTCAGAACTGTGACAGGTAGTTCTCAGAGGATAACACTTGAATGTCCACAAATAAGCTACAGATTTTAAAGTATTTATTCACCTAATGTGTGCAAACAAATTCACACAAAATATCCCCTGGAGAATGAAAAATACATTGCATAAAATTATTGTAAAAAAAAAGATCTTTAAATTAGATTTTTCAGACTTCCTGATGCAAATCTTGCCTTATCTTAGCCAAAAATTCTGTTTCCTTGCATTTAGTTGTTGCCTCCAGTTTGAAGAAACATTCTGACATTTCCTTTCTGGAGGTGGGGAGAAGAGTGTGACAATAAAATGGGAATGAAGTCACAATTTCATACCAATCTGAGTTTTTTAATCTAGGAACTTTGAAAAATGATTTTTTTTTAAATTGGGAATTTGATTCTGTGGGCTTGCTAATAAAAAGTTTCATGCCTGTATCTCTGAGTGTCCCATCAGAGATATACTGTTGTTTCAGTTTGACAACTCACTAGTTTTGGTTAAAACTAAAATAAATATACTTAAATTTAATCCAACAACAAAAATAATTGAGACCAACCTGACAGCACAGGAGATACAAGCTTTACCAACAAACATGAACTAAAAAACAAACAAACAAAAAATTAGTTGGCCTCTTAGTTCTTAAATTTAGTTCTTAGCTTAGTTGTTACCTACATGGTAACCTGTCAGTTAAGCCCATAGTTGGTAGAAGCTAGGAAAGAAGAGATCTACACAAAATGATTTCTCACATTTAAATTAGAAGTTTTAAAAAAGTGTCTTTATAGGGACCCTGCCTGTTGTGTGCCAAAAACAAATGACCCAAGAGTATTAATACTAAAGCAAAACTAATTTTGAAGTTTAGACAAAAATTTTCAATTTCAAATTACTAAATCTCTACACTGCCAATGATTCATTTTTGGTGAAGAGACTATAATGGCACCCCCTTCTCCACAGAAAATCTTAACTAAGCTTCTCCAGAAATTTTCACCATAATTGATTTTTATGACAATAAGCAAAAGAGTCTCTACAAAAGAGTACAATGTAGGTAAACTTCCTGTTTCCTGTTGCTCTATTTTACTTGGCGGCTGGCCTGGAAGAAATCAGCACTACAGGTGCCAAACGCCCCTTTACTAGTTTTTCACAACATTTATTCAATATAGTGGTTTGTAGAAGTGTGTTTTCAAATACAAAATGTGATAATAAAATGACAAATCTTTTAAGAAGTCCTCTGGCCTTGAGCTGGGCTTCACAGAGATATCTACATTTCCAAGATAAAAGAAGTTACCAATTGGGCTCCAGGGTAACAGAGGCAGGGAGAGGAAAGAAAGGGGAGAAGAAGCTCTCCCCTTCTCAGGTGTTGTCCTTGAAGAGTTAATTTGCCCAGAACAGTGAGGGGGGTGGAGGGGGAAGCTGTTTTTATGTGAACTTCTATAGACTGTGAACTTGTGAGCCCCTCCTCTTACATGGTGGGTATAAAGTTCTAAAACTACCTGAACTCGGGGTTCAGGGGGTTAATTGATTATAGTGAAAGCTGTACCCTCTGAACCTGGCTGCAGCCAAATAAAACTGTTTCCTGCTATCTTTGGTGCCTTGCCTCATCTGTCCTCTACAACAAGACTGCTAGCAAGAAAATGTGCAAATTGTATAACAGAATAGATTTAGAATAAAAAATAGAAGAGAGAAATGAGGTGTATTGGGTTAGGAAATGTGGAACAGTGGGGGCAGAGGGGAGAGAGAGAGAGAGAGAGGAGCAGAGACAAAGAGAACCTCAATTCTTAAGAATTTACGTAATAAAAGTTTATTTCTTATTCTCATAAAATGTGTTATAGGTGGATCGCTTTCTTGGGTAGTTGTCTCCATATAGTTCCCAATCATGAGTGGAACTTGTCTCTGAGTCTCAACCATCTTAATACACAGGTCTTTAATTGTTTAGATAGAGGAGGAGATGGAGTTGAAAAATTGTGCAGGAACTTGGAAGTAGAACATGTTATTTTTGCATGCGTTTATTTAGCCAGACCTATATACATTGCCATGCTCACAATGAAAGAATATGGAGAATATCATTTTCCATGAGGTCAAGAATGAGGAAAATGAAATTGGAAATGATAAAGACATCATATTGTTGTTTCCTTCACAATTGTACTTGACAGTGCTCATGTCCTAGAGCAGAAAGGAAGAAAAACAATGTATAAATAGCATAACATTCATAAGGAGTCTTTCACCCCCATAAAGCCCAAGTTGTTTTCCTGGTCCAGCGATTTCTTCAATGTTTGTGTGTGTACACATGTGTGCACTTATAATACCCTGAAGAATATGTGCCAACACACTAGAAAACACGTGTTTTCTAGATATGTTACAAATTTCTGACACACAATCACATGAAAGTGAATCTTTCCCTTTTAAATACAAAAGAGGTGACTGATCATTGCACTATAATTTCTTTCTCCAAATAACCTCATTGCATGTTCCCCATTCTTTATCTTGGTCATTATATTACTATGTGATATTGTATAAAATCTTTAGTTTTTAATTGATGCATTTTTCTTCCTGAGTGAAGTTTAACATGTAGAATAATGTATGCTTAAAAATTACTTTTGTTATCAGCAGCACATTACAAACTTCTTTGATATCAGTCACATAGCACATGTATGTTGAATGATTAATATATAAAGTTTTAATAAATAATTTAAATATAGGATTATGAAAAGTATAACATAAAAAGTTTATATATATGTATGTGTATATATATGTATATATATACACACTATATATATATTTCTATTCAGCATCAATTAATGATTTCTGATGTTTCACTGATTGCAAGAACAACTATACTCCATACATGGTATGGAATAATTTATAGGATTACAAAGGATCCCAGGAGAGTGTACTTAATTATTCATAAAGTTGGTATTTATGCAAACTAAATAGCAAGCTAATAAGGCACAGGAAATTTGATTAACTTTTAATTTTTTTTTACTTTGTAGAAAAAAAAACTTGAAAAAAGTAAAGATGGAAATTGATATATGTGTTTGGGAAGAAAAGTGAAGACTAATGTAAGTACTTTTTTTTTTAAGACAGACTATTTGAATCCATTAATAAAATTCGAGAATGTTTACTTATGTATTCACCTAACGGATGATTATTAAATCTTGCTATCAGCCCATGTCACATTATAGCTGCTCTTAGGAGCACGATGATGACTAATCACATGTGATCACCAGGAAGTGACAGTGCATTAGAAATGATTTTTTAAAAGGCATTTACCAAGTAGGCTGAGTAATAAGTTCCATTCATCAGGCGAGCAACTGTGCTAAAACTTTATTTTGTGAAGGGAACACTCATGGAACATCATGATGAATGGCTGAAGTGGAATTGTAAGTGGACACAACACACATTGGGCTATTGTAATAATCTAGGAAAGACATGCTGAGATCTCAGGTGAGGTCGGTGATGTTGGAGGCAGAGAGAGTGTGGTTAGAAGTAGATGTAAGAGAGGACCATCCTAAATGTCAGAAGGTGGGAAAAACAGGGATCTTGGATCTTTCTCAGATTTCTGTTCTGAATGAAAGGACAGGGGGATGTTCCATTAGTCAAGATGAGCACTGCAGATTGAGGGGCAAAGCAATTCAGTTTTTCACAGGCTGAAATTCCTTTGAAAGCCTACAAGGCACTCTGAGCCAACCCCTGCTGACCTTTCCACATCAGTTACTCCTTCTCCATCAAACTCTGTGCTAAACAAGCATCAGGATGTTTCAAAGATACGTCAAGCTGTTTCACTCCTATGAGAGCTCACCCCACTCGGGCACTCAGGCACGTGCCAAAGTCACATGCATCCTCACAGCTCACTTTGAAATTACTTTCCTTCAGTGAGGGCTTCTCTGGCCTCTCAGTATTAGGAAACACATCACACCTTGAATTTATTCATCTATATATTATCTTCTCAAAACACCTTGTCTTAGAGGTTTCGGGATGTGTTTTCTTCATTTAGTATGCCTAGAGGTGTTTCTATAAATAACATTTAAGATAGATTGATTTTAAATAAGAATTAATCAAGTTAATAAGAATGTTACAAATGCATGCGAGGAAGGTCAGATTTATTTCTTGTCTTTTTTTATTTTAATTTTTTTTAGTTGTAGATGAACACATAGTATCTTTATTTATTTTTCTGTGGTTCTGAGGACCGAACCCAGTGCCTCACACGTTCGAGGCAAGCACTTTACCACTGAGCTACAGCCCCAGCCCAAGGAAGGTCAGATTTCTACTGGGAATAATTGTCAATGGTATCATGGGAGGCCAAGTTATGAGGATGGTACTGCATAGTAAAACTTTGGCCATCTCTATTTGACTTAGAGGAAAGGAACTACAAAAGGAGGATGAGTGTTAAAATTCTCAAAGGGCCATAGGAAAAACATATAAGCACTTTATTAAGTGTGTGTATAAAATCTGATATTTAGTAAGTATTTTATGATTTTCTGATTTATTCTATAAAAAGGAGTGATAAAGGAGGGCGCCATGGCACATACATGTAATCCCAGTGGCTTGGGAGGATGAGACAGGAGGATCTCAAGTTCAAAGCCAGCCTTTGCAATTTAGCAAGGGCATGAGAAACTTAATTAGACCCTGTCTCAAAATTTAAAAAAAAAATTAAAAAGAAGGACTGAGGTTTTGGCTCAGTGGTTAAGCTCCTCTGGGTTCAATCCCTGGTACCACTAAAAAAAAATAGGAGTAATGATTTGAAAACATTAGCACTATACAATAAAGACAATAACCTCACCTCATGCCTCCATACACATAGTCTATATTTGTATGTGTGCATATCCACGTATATCTCATATTAACTTTGATCTATATAGTTTTTAAAAGTCAGTGTATTTTTAGAGTGCTAGATTTCTTTTTTGTATTGATAACAATCTAAAAAGACATTTTCAACAATTGAAGCTTTTTCTCAGCACTGGGTTATTTATATCTGTATCTATTGTTTCTGTGTGTGTGTGTGGGTAGAGGTGGGAGATACCTGTAGGATGCTGGTTAGTTTGTTTCCTTGCTTTTCAAGCTCTGGGAAAGCTATTTAACACACTCTCAGAACAATGAAGATGAGGTAGAGCCAAGATTAACAAAACTATCAAGTTCCCAGATGACTTCCTTGAAGAGGAACTAATGTTTCATAACCAACATTAAATTAACAAGGTTTGCATGAGGCCTTTGAGTCTAAAACTTTTAATGAGGAGGCTGACTTACAAGAATGTTGAAATTGGCCAAGATATTATCTCTGATCTCCTTTGAATCACAGATTAAAACAATAATTAAATGCATTTGAACAGTGCCTAATTAGCTGTCTTGAAATTCCAAGACACTTCAGTTGCAGACAAGAAAACAGCATTTACCAAAGATGCAGAGATATGGACTCATTGGCCCTAAGCTCCTTTCTTTGGATTTCTTGGGGTACAATTTTCCATTGGTCAGTATAGTATATTTACTCTTGATCCCAATCAATGAAAATAGATATGTGAGCATGCATATAAACTGATTTAAAATATTCTATGGGACATTGCTTCATTAATGTTATGCAGATCTTATGGAAATCATATACAAAAAAACATAAGGGAACCAACAGGAACAATAAAATAATCTAAGGATAAAAACACATTACTTATAATTTTAAACCTGCAATGTAATCAGTAAAAAACAGAAGAATAAATGGATAACAGAGACAAGGAACAAATGAGAGGTCCATAAATGCAGCTTAAAATGCAAAAAGACAAGCGATGAAGTAAGAGAATAAATAGAAAGAGAACATATTTATGCAAAATACTGATGCCTTATGATTGACAGTTTATGAACAGATAGCATAACTTCTGTTTGTTGGAAAAAAATAGAAAGTTATAGGTTATAAAGGACCCCACATTAAAATTCTACAATGAGAAAAAATAATAAAAAGAACTTAAAGCATAAACTGGTAAATCTTTAAATTTTAATAACCAAGAAAAAAAGTCACTGAAAATATAAATGCAATGGAGCGTTAAAAAAAGTGAACAAAATATCATAAAGAGTTGCAAAAACAGAAACAAAAATAAAACTGTTTTCAGCGTTTTCCACTGAAGCTCTAAGTTCCTTAAGATATTGGCAAAGTCAAAGGAGAGAAGAAACAGGTGTTTATCACAGCAATAGTCAAAAGATTATGACATAGTAGGTCTTGATCAGTCAAATCATTGTAAATGCAGATGTTTGATGGAGAAATCAGACTATAAGGATCAATGAAATAAACTTTAAT
Organism: Spermophilus citellus; assembly: GCF_964194105.1. Classification (NCBI taxonomy): domain Eukaryota; kingdom Metazoa; phylum Chordata; class Mammalia; order Rodentia; family Sciuridae; genus Spermophilus; species Spermophilus citellus. The sequence continues at coordinate 73,715,300 of NC_138193.1, read as the reverse complement.
TTTAGTCCTGGAAGAGCAAAAAATGAAGATATGATCAAACCACAGAATTTTATGTTTGGAAAAAAGTGATCAACAGAGAGTATTGACTACTGAAACCTATAAATCTAATTCATTCTAAATACATGGGAATAAAATTACAATATAAAATGTAAGCTTCATTAATCATAATTGAAATACATCTTGCAAAAATATGTCAAAATGATTTAATCACAAACACACAACTTTCATAACTTATAATTCAAACCATGATACAAATTAAAAAGTAATAAAGAATGGGAAAGGCAAATAAACAAATAAACATGAACTACTTTTAAAAAGCATTCATATCTACACAAGATTAATTCTTGACAGTTATAACACAGACGTTATCACATTTTAAATAGTATATGTTTTCTATTTTAGGAAAATTCCATGGAAAATATTCTAAAACATAGTTCATTTAGAAAAAGAACTAAAATTTGCATAGAAGAAAAAAAGAAGCTTGTGATTTCATCCAGAAGGTGAATTAACACATCTTGAAAATTCTCTCAGTGCAAATAGATAACTATTTTTGGATAAAATGCAACTTAAAATATTTTAAACAACTACCTTAGCTTTAATACAAGAAATAAACATTTATAGGTGATAACACAAATACCTAAGTATACTTACAGCAACTTTAATTATAATGAGCCAAAGCTGGAAACAACCTAATGTTTATCAACTGTTAATAGATAATCCACCTGTGGAACAAGAAGATGGACTAGATAATGACATGAGAAAACTTATAAGGTAGTAAAACTGTTATTATATATATAATGTTCATATATATATATATATATATATATATATATGATTATTATATATGATACAGTGGCACATGCCATAATCCCAGTGACTCTGAAGGATGAAATAGGAGGACCTCAAATTTGAGACCAGCCTCAATAATTTATACTATATCTGTTTTGTTTTGTTTTTGGTATTGGGTATTCCAGGTGTAGTTTTAACACTGAGCTACATCCCCAGCCCTTTTAGTTTTGTTGTTGTTGTTGTTTAGTTTTTTTGTTTGTTTTTTGAGACAGGGTCTTACTAAGTTGCTTAGGACCTCATTAAGTTGCTGAGACTGGAGTCAAAGTTACGATCCTCTGTCTCAGCCTCCCTTGTTGCTGGGATTACAGGTATATGTCATTGTGCCTGGCTTAGCCTCAACAATTTAGCAAGGCTTTCAGCAACTTAGTGAAGTCCTGTCCCTACATAAAAAGCAAAAGGGCTGGGGAATCTCCATACTAAGAAAAAAAAAATAAAGGCAAAATTAAATACAAGAATCCAGAAGAGAAAATGCAGCCATGGTGGGCTGTAGCAGTGAGGCAATGCTTCCCAGGGAAAGGAAGAGGAGGAGCAAAGTTGGAGAATGTTTCAAACAGAATATTTGAAAATACAGAGGATTAGCGAATAAGGGCAGTTGAGTAAACTATGGTCTGATTGGTAAAGAGAATAAATGAAAGGGCTTTGAAGGGAAGTTGGAGCTGAGAAAGTCTTCCAGAAATAGAATTGGACCCTGAAAACATCTCATCAGTTAAGTATTTAGCTAAAATTTCCCTTGGAAAAGAAAGGGACAAAGGATTCCTACTTCTCTCTGTATCATATTAGTTAATGAAGAGTAAATGCAAAACATCCAACATGATCACTTACTGAGTTTCTGCTATGAGCTATGCATTTGAAAGGGCGTTTCATTCATGTCCTTCCAATATTTGTCACAGCACCCTGCAAGGCACACAGCCCACAGATGCTATGTCCTCTGCTGTGCTCTTGAATCAACTGACTCCTCAACCTCACATTGCAAAATTATTCCATCAATGGTCTGAATTTCAGGTACAACCTTGTTATATAATTAAGCATCTCTGGTCCCTAAAATTGATGGAAGCTGGATTCTTTTCATCCTCATCATTCTTTGTCCTCTCCAATCAAACTGAGTAGCACAGTGAGGGGTGGCAGTAATGATAGGGGGATTCTTTGAGGATTTCTAATGAGAGCAGGGAAACAAAAGCCTTTCTTCTGCCACAAGTGGAAGAAACTGGCTGGCAGGAGGAGACCATGGAGACAATCGGCAGAGAGCGGAAGATGATCACAGGAGGAGAATGAAATTCATTTAAATTTCTGTTGCTGTGTCTTGGGCTTTTTTCCTTGGTTTTTACTTCAAATGGCTTGGATGTCTTACAATCTTTGACTATGTGGCTCCCCTAGGATCCCTCAAGCCTTAGAGATCTTACCAATTCCCTCTCAAAATCCCAGATCAACAAGACACTTAAGAGATGCAATAAAAGGACCTTGTCAAATCGCTCAGTTAATGGTGGTAGAGCTGAGGTTTGATAATAGGCCTTGTTTTAGTCAGGCTCACAGTTTCAGAGGTCTCAATCCATGGATTGCAGGCTCCATTCCTCGGGGCTCAAGGTGAGGCAGGACATCATGGTGGAAGAGTCTGGCAGAGGGAAGCAGCTCACATGATGATCAGGAAGCAGAGAGAGAGAGAGAGGTCTCCACTTGCCAGATACAAAAATATATGCCATAGCCGTGCCCCCATGAACCACTTCCTCCAGATACACCCCACATGCCTCCAGTCACCACTCGGTTAATCCCATTAGTGATGAATTCACTGATTAGGTTAAGGTATAACCCAATCATTTCTCCTCAAAACCTTTCATTGTCTCACATGTGAGTTTTTGAGGGACACCTCACATCCAAACCATAATAGGCCTTTTTTGACATCAAAGAATATGTTCTTTTCTATCTACAGACATGGTCCAATACAACTTTCTACAGTATCCACTCCAAAACCTACATGTAGTTACTGAACACACGATATGTGGCCAGTGTCCTAAGGAATTGCATTTTTAACATATCCTATTGTAATTCATTTTCATTTGAAATTATATACTCACAAAGGAATGGATACTCTATTGGACAGCTTATCTCTATACCATTTGCTACCCCAACTATTATTGAGTTACTATTTTCTGATGCATGTTTTACTAACCACTATCTACTGGATATTGCAGAAGCTACTTTTCTCAAGTAAATCTCCATAATAATTCAGATATACCTGAGTTATAAATAATCATATATATATGTATATCAATAATTAAGATAATATAATGTGTACAATATGTCACTGATATTTATAATGCTTATAATAGTTGAGAGCAATAGAACAAGGATTCAAAATTAGGATGATCAACTTCCTAACTAGCTAGGGTAATGTCTTATCTTGCCAAGATAGGTTTGCTAACATTTGGTTCTGAAAGAAGTTAATATCTCAAAACTACAATGACACATGCTTCACTTTGCCTCATTTGAGATAAGAAGGAGAATTATAAAAAATGAGATATTTCTACTTGGTAAACACAAAGCATCACACAGTTAAGGCAGGATAAATACTACAAATGATTTTAAAACTACAACACTGGGGTGAAAAAAAGCAATTGCATATTACCATTAAAGACTAAGCCAACAAATTAACTTCAAGGAAATTAAAAATAATCTTATTAGAAAGAAGGGAGGGCGATTGGAGGTGGGGAGTTGATATCAATATTCAAAGTTAAAATTGAGGTCAGGCTCAGGAAATAGTGACTGCAGTCACATCTTAAGTCAACCTCAAAAAAAAAAAAGTAGAAGAGTCCATTATACCGTTTTATTTACATTTGTAAATATCAGTTCTTTTTACATGGAGCTGAAATTCAGAAAGGCACTGACAGTCTACACAAGGGAGACAGTCCAGGTATAATGTAAAGAATTTGAATTTCAGAAAGTTCTGTGAGAATAAGAGCCAGCAGTAGAAAATCCAGTGTGTCTGTGTGTAGATGTTACAAATGGAAATTTATCAGATATGGTATGTGTGAGACCATTTGAGTTTCTAAAAAGCTCCATTATCACTGAAGCAAAAAAAGTAGGTTGACAGAGCAAATGGTTTGCTTCACTTAATAAAATAGTATTCATTCACCTTGATAGATCCTCATCGCTCCCAGTTGTACCCATTTCAGGGTCATTCCACAAAAGAGAAGCTCAGGCTTGTTACTGTGATAAAAAGTGCACTGCTAGCAAAATGTCATTCCTTATATTCACGGATGACTTTAGCAAGGACCTGGAACCTTTTGATAGAGCAACTGAAAAAAACAAAAAAAAATGTGTGCTTTACAAAGAGAGAGTGCTTCACATAAAATCTGAATTTGAAAGCTTAAGGAAAAATGTGTGAAAAATAAAAATCAGTAACCCATCATTACACTTTCATATGTGTTGCCAAATCAATTTTGCTTTTCGAGCTAAAGAAATCGTTGAGAAATGTTGCTAATATAAGACAACTTTTCACTTTTGCAAGGGTGGATTTACCTGCTTCTAGATAAAAAAACACACATTGAAACAAAAATGAAGTTTTGGAGCAAAATGATAAGAAAGTAGATACCATACAGATTAATCAAATTGTGTATAGGTATAATATACATCACAATTATAAGAAATTCATATTTTTTTTCCTCTTGGCTAGGTATAATTTTAACCATTCTAATGTATTTATATTCTGATTCTAATCATTGTAAATCTAAGCTACAAGGATTAAAATAGTCGTGAACTTAGTTCTTGTGTCCAAAATATCTTCTCTAAGGGAAGACTTAAAAAAAAAATACCAGCAGTTTCAGGTTCTATTAATTTAGCTTACACATATTCAGCATGTTGATAGATAGATGGGTAGTTAAATGATAGATGGAGTTTTAAATATATATTTTATAATTGATATCCCTATCTCTCTACAGCTGTTGTTAGAAATCTAGGTAAATGTGGCATATTATGTATGTTTTACATATCATCAGTGGATAATAACCTGTCAATAGTCAAAAAATATCACTTTCTCTTACGGATCATTTTATTTAAAAGCTTAAGTCACCTAGATTTTCATAATAATTGACTACATACCCAAGATTTGGTAGGTGAGAAGTATTGAAATATTCATCTGAAAGGCTAAAAATATCAAACCTTATTTTTGTAAGCAGTTTGGATTTTAAAAGAGGCAATGTAATTATGTCCTCCTAAGAATAGAAAAAGGATTGTGCTATGTGTATAATCATTGACCACATATGGTCCATGGTGGTTAAAAAATGATTCTGGAATAACCATTGAATTATGCCTCTTGATTCTGACACATATAAAAAGTAAACTATTAGGTAATAGTAGAAGCACCAAATGACATAAAGAGAGAGGCCTGTGGTATAACATTTTTTTTCCTCTGTCCTTAGAAATTTATGGATATTACTGAGATCATATTAACAATGACAACACCAACATTTCTGTTTTGGATGCTCCATTTGTACATGGAGAACCTCGAACTCCCACAGTACAAAACCTCAATATTTTTCAGAGCTATAAAGAAAGGCCCACAAGTGCTCACAAACAACCCGCACCACCAATCTAAGAATTCCTATACCTGAAGGCCACTGCTAGGGGTATTTCACTGCATGTAATTTTCCTTTTGGTAGACAAAAAATAGACTATGGATGGTTCTTCTGTAAAACGCAACTTGTAGAAGTCTATATATAAGCCAAAGAAATTGTTAAAACCAGAAGAATAAAAATTAGGTCAAATAAAAGACTCTTTTTTTGTAAGGAGCACACCAATATAGATAAAATATAATTACCCTACTAAACTAAGAAACATTGCAAGGATTATTAGGCATATCTCGGAGGAACAAATTCTTATTTTGAGTAGAGGGATTAAAGAAATATTTGAACATCAAGCCTTGGCTATAAAAAAGGGGGGGGAAATTATGGTTTTCAAGTCCAGTGGCGATATTCATCCAGTTTCTACATGACTTGCAATAATCAAAGGCAGAGACTGTTGTATTTCCCAGGTGACTGAATCTATCCCAGGTCACCAACTAAGCACTCTTGTTTCAATATATTGCTGGTGAAAAATAAAACAGAAAGAGACTATGGAAAAACTCAAACAGGATAAGTAAACAGGACATGGGAAAAATAGAATATATGCAAACTGTTTCTAGTTTCCTGTACTTAACAAAAAAATTCCATAGATGGTTGAAGATTCTTTCATAGAAAGGTCATTGATCCTGGCTGCCATAGGAGAGCACATGTGTCTTGATGCAGGGAGAAATATTTCACAAGTGAGAATGACCAGGGCATGTGGGTCACCAGAGAAAGAAAACAGTCCACTTTAAGAATTGTTCCAGGTCAAAAATCTGGAACCACACAGCGCAGCATGACAAAAAGAGGCCAAATGTAAAATCTCTGTGACTACAAGAACAGCAAAGAGCTGCATCAAGAAATCCACATGTCCTCTGAAATGAAGAAAAAGGGCAACAAAGATATGGCCTCAGACATCAGGTCAAACGAAAACTGAGGAAAAAGAGTACTCTATAACCTCTGACGTGGGAAAGAGCACACCAGTTACTACATTTTTATAAGCCCTTTCACCTGCATCTAGAAATGAACTCTGCTCATAATCATGGGTCAAGGCGAAGAGAAAAGGTGAGGGATTACAAATTCATGGCATATAATCAGTCTCCCAGAACGGAGGAAATAACTTATCATTGTTGGGGACAGAAAAAGCTCAGGAATAGATTTTGAGATTGGTCTGTAGTACGCAATCCTGTGTTTTTACAGCTATCGTATGCAAGGCAAAATCAGTTTAAACCTCCCAGGGTTAAAACAAATTAACACAATTAGAAATTACCTGGAAATCATTTGGTGAGACATATGATCTTCTAAACATTGTAAATTAGAAAACTCACCTTAAAAAAGAAACAAAATTAGAATTTAAATATACTGAACATTAGCCAGGCAAGGTGGTACATGCCTGTAATCCCAGCGGCTCTGGAGGCTGAGGCGGGAAGATCCTGAGTTCAAAGCCAGCCTCAGCACTAAGCAATTCAGTGAGATCCTGTTTCTAAATAAAATACAAAGCAGGTCTAAGAAAATGGCTCAGTGGTTGAGTGTCCATGAGTTCAATCCCCAGTGTCCAAAAAAAAAAAAAAAAGATATTAAATGTCAGTAAAATGGCAGGCTTGCTGGGTTGCTGTCCTTTCTATGCCCCTCCCTATTGCAGCCCATGATCCCCACAGCAGTGAGCCTGTGTCCGTGACACTCCCTCAGTCATGACTACCTTATGAGGCTACCATCTAAGCAGTCAGTGGGGACATTGAGGTGTGATTTTGCCCAGTAGGTTTTCTGGTCCCCAGGGCAGATTGGTCCCTAACTATAGGGCCCTTTTTAAGATGGCTCCTGCAAAAGCACTTGGAGGGTTTGCTGAGAGGTGCAGTGAGTTCCTTCCCCAAGGCTGGGAAACATAAACTGCTCCTCTATAACAAATATTCCTTCAAATATTCCTATTTTGATTTAAGTTCTTAGTCTTAAGTCACCTATTGATTTATGTTCTTTGTCTGCAGGGTGAAAGTTTTTGTGCCACACTGTGATGCTTTCCCTTTTATCTTTACCTTGGAGCAGAGAGAGTCCTCTTCCCCTGGTGTCTGGCACCAGGACCTGGGGTATTATGCTTCTCATAGTTTGTTATTCTCCCTGTTCTCTGGGAGGCACCGGGTTTTGTGTTCAGTGTGGTTCATTTCCACTGCTTTCTCACTGCCTCTCGCCACAGTACTATCCTTCCTACTGCTTTGTTTTCATCACATGGAGAAGCAAATTAGTGCTTGCTGCTTCTATTCCACCATCTTGATTTCTTAGCCATCTCCATTTACGTTTAATAGCCCATCCTGTAGTGATATAGAAGTTAGCTGCCCTGAGTACAGCCGTTTCCATGGTCCTTGGGTGAAGAGAAATTTTGTTCAAACTTCTATTGTGGTTTTGTTCCAATTTCTATTGCTTCACCTCATTAATCTGACTGGTCAAGCTATTTGCCAGTGAGTGGCATATAGATGGGCATGTTACATTTTCTAATAAAATAAATTTTATTTTGAAGAAATGTTTGTTATGGAGGAAGAGAGTAGTTTATCTTTCCTTTTACTCCCAGACTTAGAAGAAAATAGTATATTTTTTTTTTCAACCACATATCCACATTTCAGAATGCAATAGCTAGAAATTTTATAAATATCTCATTAACTATAATTGAGCCAGTTTAAAGGTAAGCCAATGCCTATGGTCAATAGAGAAGAAAGGTGAAAAGAATGGTGCTTGATGTCTTGGTTTAATTTACCAATTCTTTTTTTTTTTTTTTGTGAAGATATTTTTTTTTTTATTGGTTGTTCACAACATTACAAAGCTCTTGACAAATCACATTTCATACATTAGAATCAAGTGGCTTATGAACTCCCATTTTTACCCCAAATACAGATTGCAGAATCACATCGGTTACACATCACATTTTTACATACTGCCATATTAGTGACTGTTGTATTCTGCTACCTTTCCTATCCTCTACTATCCCCCCTCCCCTCCCCTCCCATCTTCTCTCTCTACCCCATCTACTGTAATTCATTTCCCTCCATGTTTGTTATCCCATTCCCCTCATAACCTCTTCTATGTAATTTTGTATAACAATGAGGGTCTCCCTCCATTTCCATGTGATTTCCCTTTTTTTCTCCCTTTCCCTCCCACCTCATGTCTCTGTTTAATGTTAATCTTTTCTTCCTGCTCTTCCTCCCTGTTCTGTTCTTAGTTGCTCTCATTATATCAAAGAAGACATTTGGTATTTGTTTTTTAGGGATTGGCTAGCTTCACTAAGCATAATCTGCTCTAGTGCCATCCATTTCCCTGCAAATTCCGTGATTTTGTCATTTTTTAGTGCTGCGTAATACTTCATGGTGTATAAATGCCACATTTTTTTTATCCATTCATCTATTGAAGGGCATCTGGGTTGATTCCACAGTCTAGCAATTGTGAATTGTGCTGCTATGAACATCGATGTGGCAGTATCCCTGTAGTGTACTCTTTTAAGGTCTTCAGGAAATAGTCCGAGAAGGGCAATAGCTGGGTCAAATGGTGGATCCATTCCCAGCTTTCCCAGGAATCTCCATACTGCTTTCCAAATTGGCCGCACCCGTTTGCAGTCCCACCAGCAATGTACAAGTGTACCCTTTTCCCCACATCCTCGCCAGCACTCATTGTTGTTTGACTTCATAATGGCTGCCAATCTTACTGGGGTGAGGTGGTATCTTAGGGTGGTTTTGATTTGCATTTCCTTGACTGCTAGAGATGGTGAGCATTTTTTCATGTACTTGTTGATTGATTGTATGTCCTCCTCTGTGAAGTGTTTGTTCATGTCCTTGGCCCATTTGTTGATTGGGTTATTTGTTACCTTATTGTCTAATTTTTTGAGTTCTTTGTATACTCTGGATATTAGGGCTCTATCTGAAGTGTGAGGAGTAAAAATTTGTTCCCAGGATGTAGGCTCCCTATTTACCTCTCTTATTGTTTCTCTTGCTGAGAAAAAACTTTTCAGTTTAAGAAAGTCCCATTTGTTGATTCTAGTCATTAACTCTTGTGCTATGGATGTCCTATTGAGGAATTTGGGGCCCAACCCCACAGTATGTAGATTGTAGCCAACTTTTTCTTTTATCAGACGCTGTGTCTCTGATTTGATATCAAGCTCCTTGATCCATTTTGAGTTAACTTTTGTGCATGGCGAGAGAAAGGGATTCAGTTTCATTTTGATGCATATGGATTTCCAGTTTTCCCAGCACCATTTGTTGAAGATGCTATCCTTCCTCCATTGCATGCTTTTAGTCCCTTTTAGTCAAATATAAGATAGTTGTAGTTTTGTGGATTGGTTTCTGTGTCCTCTATTCTGTACCATTGGTCCACCCACCTGTTTTGGTACCAGTACCATGCTGTTTTTGTTACTATTGCTCTGTACTATAGTTTGAGGTCTGGTATTGCTATACCGCCTGATTCACACTTCCTGCTTAGCATTGTTTTGCTATTCTGGGTCTTTTGTTTTTCCATATGAATTTCATGATTGCTTTATCTATTTCTACAAGAAATGCTGTTGGGATTTTGATTGGCATTGCATTAAACCTATAGAGAACTTTTGGTAATATCGCCATTTTGATGATGTTAGTTCTGCCTATCCATGAACAAGGTATATTTTTCCATCTTCTAAGATCCTCTTCTATTTCTCTCTTTAGGGTTCTGTAGTTTTCATTGTATAGGTCTTTCACCTCTTTTGTTAGGTTGATTCCCAAGTATTTTATTGTATTTGAGGATATTGTGAATGGAGTGTTTTTCCTCATTTCCGTTTCAGAAGTTTTGTCGCTGATATACAGAAATGCCTTTGATTTATGTGTGTTGATTTTATATCCTGCCACTTTGCTGAATTCATTTATTAGTTCTAGTAGTTTTTTTGTAGACCCTTTTGGGTCTTCTAGGTGTAGAATCATGTCATCCGCAAATAGTGATAATTTAAGTTCTTTTCCTATTTTTATGCCTTTAATTTCTTTCGTCTGTCTAATTGCTCTGGCCAGTGTTTCGAGAACTATATTGAATAGAAGTGGTGATAGGGGGCATCCCTGTCTTGTTCCAGATTTTAGAGGGAATGCCTTCAATTTTTCTCCATTCAGAATGATGCTAGCCTGAGGCTTAGCATCGATAGCTTTTACAGTGTCGAGGTAAGTTCCTGTTATCCCTAGTTTTTCTAATGTTTTGAACATAAAGGGATGCTGTACTTTGTCAAATGCTTTTTCTGCGTCTATCGAGATGATCATATGGTTCTTATCTTTAAGTCTATTGATGTGGTGAATAACATTTATTGATTTCCGTATATTGAACCATCCTTGCATCCCAGGGCTGAATCCTGCTTGATCATGGTGCACAATTTTTTTGATGTGCCTTTGTATCCGATTTGCCAGAATTTTATTGAGGATTTTTGCATCTAGGTTCATTAGAGATATTGGTCTGTAGTTTTCTTTCTTTGAGGTGTCTTTGTCTGGTTTCGGAATCAGGGTGATGTTGGCCTCATAGAATGAATTTGGCAGAGCTCCCTCTTTTTCTATTTCCTGAAATAACTTGAAAAGTATTGGTATTAATTCTTCTTTAAAGGTTTTGTAGAACTCCACTGTATACCCATCCGGTCCTGGGCTTTTCTTGGTTGGAAGTCTTTTGATTGCTTCTTCTATTTCATCTATTGATATTGGTCTGTTTAAGTTGTGAGTTTCCTCCTGACTCAGTCTGGGCAAATCATATGACTTAAGGAATTTATCGATGTCTTCACTATCTTCTATTTTGTTGGAATATAGGTTTTCAAAATAATTTCTAATTGTCTTCTGTATTTCTGAAGCGTCTGTTGTAATATTGCCTTTTTCATCCCGTATGTTAGTAATTTGAGTTCTCTCTCTTCTTCTCTTCGTTAGTATGGCTAGGGGTCTGTCGATCTTATTTATTTTTTCAAAGAACCAACTTTTTGTTTTGTTAATTTTTTCAATAGTTTCTTTTGTTTCAATTTCATTGATTTCTGCTCTGATTTTAATTAATTCTTGCCTTCTGCTACATTTGCTATTGTTTTGCTCTTCATTTTCTAGGGCTTTGAGATGAAGTGTGAGCTCATTTATTTGTTGGTTTTTCCTTTTTTTGAGGAATGACCTCCAGGCGATGAATTTCCCTCTTAAAACTGCTTTCATTGTGTCCCATAGATTCCGATATGTTGTGTCTGTATTTTCATTTATCTCTAAGAATTTTTTCATTTCCTCCTTTATGTCTTCTGTAACCCATTGATCATTCAGTAACGTATTGTTCATTGTCCATGTGATGTAGAATTTTTCCTTCCTTCTTTTATCATTGATTTCCAGTTTCATTCCATTATGATCTGATAAAATGCATGGTATTATCTCAGCCCCTTTATATTTACTGAGGGTTGCCCTATGGCATAATATATGATCTATTTTTGGAAGGTTCCATGTGCTGCTGAGAAAAAAGTATATCCACTTGATGATGGTTGATATATTCTATATATGTCAGTTAAGTCTAGGTTATTGATTGTGATATTGAGGTCAATAGTTTCTTTATTCAACTTTTGTTTGGAGGATCTGTCCAATGGTGATAGAGGTGTGTTGAAGTCACCCATGATTATTCTGTTGTGGTCTATTTGATTCTTGAACTTGAGGAGAGTTTGTTTTATGAACATCGCAGCGCCATTATTTGGTGCATAAATATTGATAATTGTTATGTCTTGTTGGTGAATGGTTCCTTTTAACAGTATATAATGTCCTTCCTTATCCCTTTTGATTAACTTAGTCTTGAAGTCGATTTTATTCGATATGAGAATGGCCACCCCTGCTTGCTTACGAGGACCGTGTGCGTGGTATATTTTTTCCCAACCTTTTACCTTGAGCCTGTGTATGTCTTTTCCAATCAGATGGGTCTCCTGGAGGCAGCATATTGTTGGATTTGTTTTTTTAATCCATGTTACCAGCCTATGTCACTTCGTTGGAGAGTTTAAGCCATTAATGTTTAGAGTTACTATTGATATATGGTTTGTACTTCCTGCCATATTTGATTATTTATCTCTCTTTTTTTTCTAATTTAGTTTGTTTCTCCATGATTAGCTTTCCCCCTGTCCTCTGTCTTTACCGAGGCACTTCCCGCTGATGGTTTTGGTTATTGTTTTTCATTTCTTCCTCGTGTAGAGTTTTGCTCAAGACGCTTTGCAATGCTTGTTTTCTGGCTTCAAATTCTTTTAGCTTTTGTTTATCATGAAAGATTTTTATTTCATTGTCGTATCTGAAGCTTAATTTTGCTGGATACAGAATTCTTGGTTGGCATCCATTGTCTTTCAGTGTTTGAAATACGTTGTTCCAGGATCTTCTCGCTTTCAGTGTCTGTGATGAAAAATCCATTGTTAACCTTATTGGTTTACCCCTAAATGTAATCTGCCTCTTTTCTCTTGTAGCTTTTAATATTTTCTCTTTGTTCTGTATATTGGATATCTTCATAACAATTTGTCTTGGCGTTGGTCTACTGTGATTTTGTGTGCTCGGTGTCCTGTATGCATCTACAATTTGTATATCTGTTTCCTTTTTTATTTCTGGAAAGTTTTCTGTAATTATTTCATTCAGCAAGTTACTCATTCCCTTGGCATGAATCTCTGTGCCTTCCTCTATCCCGATGACTCGTAAGTTTGGTTTTTTTAAGTTATCCCAAATCTCTTGGATGTTTTTCTCGTGATTTTTTACCAGTCTATCTGAGTTGGCTAGACTCTTTTCAAGATGATATATTTTGTCTTCATTATCTGACGTTCTGGCTTCTAGTTGCTCCACTCTGTTAGTGATACTCTCGATTGAGTTTTTAATTTGGTTTATCGTTTCCTTCATTTCTAGAATTATTGTTTGATTTTTTTTTATAATCTCTATCTCCTGATAAAGATGCTTAACTTCTTCTTTTATCTGTTTATGTAATTCATTTTCAATGTGATCTTTAAGGTTCCTTTCCATCTATCTAAGGTGTTCCTTGAGTTCTTTATATGGCCATTTTTCTGATGACTCCAGGTCCTCCTGAATATTTAGGCTGTCTTTCATTGTTTGTACTCCTTTTCTTCCTTGATTTTTTATGCTCATGATACTTCTTGTTCTGTTTGACTGCTGAGTTACTGTTTACTCTTATAAATTTATTTGATGCTTGGGAGGAGAGGTATTAGAAGGGAAGGGAAGAAGTCAAATCCACTGCTGATTACCCATTCAGCTTCTCTGCCGGGAGCGAAGTGAAAGAGGAAGCAGATGGGCGCAAAGCGCCTGCGGCTCTGAGCAGGAAAGCGTCCGGGAGCCAAGCATCTCTTTTTCAATCTCTTTGTTTTTTCTGCTGCTTGGCAGGGTGGTCCACTACAGATTAATGGTGAAAGGAGCTCTAACAGGCTGCGCAAAGTCTCGATTAAAGCCGCTGCTCTGAGCACCAGGCTCAGCACTTCAGCAACCCCCGTACGCAGTGGCCATCTTTCTCTCTTTTGTAATTTACCAATTCTATAATCAACATTCTTTAGAATTCTTGCTAAATGTTAAGAGCAAATTATTGTTATTTCATACAACAATTGGTTTTTGATATTTGTGCTAAATTTATTCTCAGTACATACATGTTTTCTTAAATTTATTTCTTAATTAATATTTTAGATATAGAAAAATACAGAGAATGATAAAAATCAATGCTTTTTAAATAAATCATTATATAACTACAGAAAATTCTACTATTTTGCTGAACTTGATACATTTGTTATAGAAATGAAAAGATAGAAAGGCATGTATGTATCCTATTCTGGCCATTTTAAATTTTTCTATAAGTGTTCATTTAATGGCTCTTTTGTGCTTTTATTTAATTCACTTATAAGGAACTAGTAATTTATTTTAATTAGCTATATTTTGAGAAAAAATGAAGAATCTTTAAATAAACATGTAATTATCATTATTCATTGCAATAAGCTATTCTGTATTCATTAAATACAGTATGGCTTTTTTTGTGACACTCAAGAAGCTAACCATAGTATTCCAATTAAAAGCAAAAATATTTACTTTGTTATGTGGAATTAATGTATTCCCACAATAAATTCTTCACAACAGGTTCACTAAATTAGAATGGAAAATTCAATAATTATGCTTCAGAGTACACTAAAATACTGACTTAGTTTTTAAAGAATTTTCATTCATATGGATCTCAAAGATCCTAACAGTAACTCAGTGAGGTAGGTTTAACAATTGCCATTTCATCAACTTCAATTACAATGTCATCAACAAGGAAGAAGTTAAATGAACCTACCCAGGCACATAGACAGTAGTGGACCAAGTCAGGTTTCTTTTTTGTTTGTTTTGGTACCAGGGATTGTACCCAAGGGTGCTTAACCACTGAGCTACATCCCCAGCTGTTTTTTTATATTTTACTTAGAGACAGGGTCTTGCTGAGTTGTTTAGGGGATTGAACCCAAGGGTGCTTAACCACTGAGCCACATCCCCAGCTGTTTTTTATATTTTATTAGAGACAGGGTCTCGCTGAGTTGTTTAGGGCCTCTTTATGTTGCTGAGGCTGGCTTTGAACTTGAAATCCTCCTGCCTCAGCTTTCTGAGCTGCTGGGATTACAGGTGTGCGCCTCTGTGCCTGGCTTAAATCAGGTATTTTAAAGTATCCTTTTCAAAATGTCTCAGAATAAAGTAGATAATGCCAATTCTAGAGGATGCTCAGAACATAATAACATTATGATTTTCTTAAACAGATCCTAAAAAGTTTAGGTTGACAGGCAGGGGCCATTACACTGGATGGTTCATTAAGATCTCACTAGGTGGAAAGTTATGTTTAGTTCAATAATGTTTATCTCACAAAATCTTCTAAAAACATGTTGTTCATCAAGTTTATTTTTCCATTTGGCGTTTCTTAATAAAGGCAATATTCTGTGAGTGTTTCAGCCCTGATAAGCCTATTAGTCATAAATCTCTAAGCACCAAGTAAGAAAAATGCAGATGTACTTAAATTTTCATTCAGCACTTATCATATGTCAATTATAAGTGGACTATGTATTTAGTTATTTTTAAAGTAGCTTTTAGTTAATATTGATGACTATGAGATGAAGTCATATATTCAACTCAAAACATAAATAAATGAAATTGCTTTGAATTCATGGCTTTAGAAGTTTAGAGTTTTAAGCATCTACATAAACCATTCTGAAATGATTCATAAATGATTACAAGTTTGCAAAGTACATTTGTTACATTAGTTCAAAACAATGTTCTGGTTTGCCTCATGTGATGCTTGAATCCCTTGTATGGGAATTATTGTCTTTCACATAAAAGGAAACTGAGGCAGGAAGTATATAACTCCCAATTTTTGTAGAACTTTAAACAAGAACTTGGCATAGGGACCGTCATTCTGAATTTTTTCCTAGGAGGTAATTGTTATGCTTATTTAAATACTAATTCTCCTTATTTCTCATTTTTAAATAAGCTATTAAAAATTGTGTTCTGTCTTTTGCTTTGATTTCACTATTGTGTAGCCTTGTCTTCCACATATGTAAGGTCCTTTAAAATATTCTCACAGATAAAAATCACACATACTCCAATGCATTTCCATTTAGAGTCATCAAGATGCTAATTTAATTATTTTGATTTATGCTTTTTTTTAATACTGGTAATTAAACCCAGAGGTGCTTTACCATTG
Organism: Spermophilus citellus; assembly: GCF_964194105.1. Lineage (NCBI taxonomy): Eukaryota > Metazoa > Chordata > Mammalia > Rodentia > Sciuridae > Spermophilus > Spermophilus citellus. The sequence goes on along the minus strand of NC_138193.1, from coordinate 73,699,191 downwards.
AGCTCCATTCCAATCTTTTTTATTTTTATTTTGAGACAGTTTCACTGAGTTGTTGAGGCTGGCCTTGAGCTTGGGATCCTCCTGCCTCAGCTTCTTGAGTTGGTGGAATTATAGGCTGGTGCCACTGTGTCTAGCTACATATATGCTTAACAGATCAATTAGTTCTGCTAATATGTATCCCTGGAATCTGAGAGAATGCAGTATAGTCCTGAAGGAGACAAAAAAATAGAGAGAGAAAGAACACATAAATAGTGAGTATATAGAAGGGCAATATGTAAGTGGGTACCATCATATTTTGTGTATGTGTTTTGTTTAAATTTCACCTATTTATAGTAAATATGTTGATTAATTATTAAAATTATTTTTAAAACTTTTTGTTATTTTCTTTCCAATGCACATTTCCCTGTAAATATTTTCTATTCTGAAACATATTCTTGTTATTAAATGAAAGAGAAGTACTCTATAATATTATTGCTTTCTGTCTCTTTCTCTTTCTTTATTCTCCTTAACATTCTACACATTAGGAAAATCTTTAAGTTTTCAATTGAATTACTCTTAGACAAACAAGACCCAATATTTTTAAAAGACCATAGCTTGTTAACTACTTTGAGAACTAAAATATTGCTGAAAACAAAATTCTTATTTTAATAATTTATAACTGAAAGAAAGGTAGTTGCTTTTCCTTTTTGAAATAATGCCTTGAGAATGCTGAGTATGTAAAATGAAAATCTGAATTTCTTGATAGGAATTATCAAACATAGTTAAACATAAAGAACAGTAGCATGAATACCTAAGTTTCCATTATCAAACTACAAGAGTTATTGCTTTTATGGCTAGTCTTCTCTGCCATTCATTTTGGTGGTTTTGATATATTGAACTGGAAATCTCAGGTATCCATTTTACCTAGAAATATATTAGTATGTATAATGAGCAGATAAGGCTCTACTATCATGATCAAAATGCTATTATCATACTTCACAAAACTTATCACCTAATGATATTTAATATAATCCCTTTTCAGTTATCTCAAATACTATACTTGTTAATTTGGGGAAGAACACATGTGTTCACTTAACAAGTAGATCCACATTTAGATTCACTTAACATAACTTTATAAAACCTTTTGAAAACAAAACTTCCACTTTCAACTAAACCATTGGACCCATAGAATTTCCTGATTATCTTCTCATTTTCATTGCTGGTAGAGCAAGAGGCTTGAATAGATCCAAGTCATTTGTTGGAGGTAACAATATTTCTTTAGAGGTGGTGTATTCCTTTTTGCGTTACATCAGGAGGTTCACATTGTCTCTCTTTTTCTGTAATTAAGAAGTTACGATTGATGAGTAGATTCAAATGTATTCCCCAGTTCTATCCATTATGAAGTTTCTCATTAGCTTCTCACCTACAGGTTAAAACACCCTTTGATGATCCTTGACTCAATCTATTATTTATAAAATATTACAAAGCAGAGGTTTTCTAATTTCATCATTCCTTTTGCAACTCAGCTATAATTATTGAACAAGAGGAAAGATGACTTTTCTTTATCAATATTAAGATGTTTTAAAGTACAGTTTATTTAAAGAAGAAGGAATGACCAAATGCTGAGTTCTTTCCTACATTTTAATAATTTTAGGAAAAATATGGTGCTTTGGAAGGCTCCAGAAAAGACTAATGGATACATTTTAATATCATTCTGAAATAACATCATTTCAAATATTTTGAAATATTTGATCTATTGCCCTCATTACATATTTAACTCTGACCATGTAAGATTTTTCAGTTGGCTCTCATTTTCTCTTCATATACTCTCTGTAGCATTTGGTAGACTCTACTTCATTCATATCACCATGACCAGGTTTACCTTGTATACTTCACTAGACCTGGAATTGACTGTTTCTCAAAGGAATCTTAGTTACTTTAATGTGAAGTGGTTTTGGAATTCATATTATATTCCAGAGGTAATTTTTAGTACCAAAACATTTCAGTTGACTGGGTTAGAAAATATATGTTGACTCAAAATAAGATAAATAAAATTATCATACCATATTGATATTTCCAACTCATGTTTGGGAATACAGAATTTTTTTAAATTTTTTTTTAGTTGTATATAACACAATAACTTTATTTATTTATTCATGTGGTACTGAGGATCAAACCCAATGCCTCACACCTGCAAAGCAAGCACTCTATCGCTGAGCCACAACCCCAGCCTGGGAATATAGAATTTTAAATCATAAATTATTACATACATATTTTCTTTGTACTGAAAAATCTCAATTTTTATACCATACTAAAATAATTTTTTATTACATGCATTTTTTGTTTTACCAAGAAATATGCATGTAATAATTTCACAATATGGATATCCTTATTACTATATTTTAGAAGGCTATTAAATGCATTTTTAGATTATTTTATGTATTCTACCAGAGATGTGCAGTTAAAATATTGTACTGTAATACCACTTTAAATAATTCCTCTTTGTGTTGTTATATATATGAGTGTGTGTGTGTGTATGTGTAAACATTTGATATATCTGTATATCTGTATGATATATATATGTACATATATATTTTGTTATGGAATATTGCCATTTTTTAGGATTTTTAAAGTTTTTTTAATGTTATTTTTATTATTAAATACATTACATAAAATATTACTTGGTTACAAATTTTATACAGTAAAATAAGTTTATTTGGAGGCAGTTTTTAATATAAGAAGTTTAACTCTCATTTTCATCCCTTCTATTTTATCACTTCCCTCATAACCTGTATTCTTAAATCGTTTTGGAGTTATTTTCTCATCCTTTTTTTTTCAAAACTATGAGTGAATATATATATTTATACTCAAATATTCAATAGTTATTTACCCCACTTATTTTATTATGATAGCATAAGTACTGTTCTGTATAATCCCTCCATAATCATATAATCATAGAGCAGGAGCATATTTATATTTAGTTGTCATCCTCATAACTTTTACCATGAATTTTTACTTTCCTTTATGTGAAAATGCCACAGCTTATTCCTTTAGTCCGTACTGATGGATGCATCTGCCAAATACACTGCTTTTTGAACAAAAATAATAGGTATTGTGAGTAAAGCCATCTTTATCTTTTTAAAAACTTTTATTGTGTGGCAAACAAGTATACAAAACTATTTTTAAAAATAATTAGTTTCCCCCAGGATAAAGAGATAAGGGTCAAAAGTAAAATCAGGTTAAAAGAAAGACAAGGAAGGAAGGGAACAGGGATGAAGGAAATCACAACTGCAATTTCGCAATTCTAAAACACTTGAAACATCATAATTTTTATACAAAATGGAGAGGAAAGCAACACTTTTAATAGGACAATAGATATTAGGGAAAGATTATGTTCCTAAGTAAGAAAATAGAACAAAATTTAAAATAATAGAAAATATACAGTACACGAAGATATCAAATTTTTGGTCTAAAAGTTTCACGTAATATTAACAAAGCTAATATGCATTAATTTTTTTAAAAACTTACAACTTAGGGAAAATATTCTTTAGGTATTTAGAGGGACAGTGCATTTGAGTTTGGTGAGTAAAACAATGGCAGGTCTGTAACTATTTTCCATTGTGATTTTAGATATCAAGTGAAAAGATCAATATTTAGAGAAAATTAATCAAGAGAAAAGAGTGAGACTCATGAACACAGCAGTCTTATTGTTTACAGGTAAAAACCATAGTATTTTAAATATAGTATATACATTCAAGATGTATATACTCTCATGCATATCTTAAAGAGACATGTTTTCATACATATGGGCACTCAGAATATATGAACATCTTACAATAATTAAAATGAGCAAGATGGCCTATGGTAGATTCAATTTCAACCTGAAACAAATATTCTCTGCCTAGATGGGATAGTTTCTATTTGAAAAAGACTTAGAATGACTATATACAAACATGAAATTGTTAAAAAATTTCTACTAAATATGATTATTATAATTTTCCTTAAAGCATACATATTATAATGATAATTTTATTTTATTTTTATTTTTTAAAATTTGTTTTAATTAGTTACACATGACAGTACAATGATCTTGACATATCATACATTTGGATCAGATGGGGTCTAATTTCTCATTTTTCTGAGTGTACAGTTTGCAGAATCACATTGGTCATACAGTCATGTATAATTTCATACTATAGGGCATTAAAAAATCTCAGAATCTACGATACAAAAGTCAAAACAGATATAAAAAGTGAAGGGGAATAAAGTATTAATTGTGATATTTATATATGTTTTATGAGTCTTCACATTCTGTATAATTCTTGTTACTTGGAGTTGTATAAATTTAGCTGCTAAATTTATATAAACATAAGATAATCACCACAGTAGTTCTAAAAATAGACTCAATAACCCAAAAAATCTAGGAAGGGAGAAAGTGCCAGTGAGAAAGTAAATCAAGAAAGCGCCTTGTGAGAAATAATTACAAGCAATGAGAAAACCCCACAATGTTTGAAAACAGAAGCAAAATAAAAAGAAAGAATATGCAAAGTATCAATTATGATGTTGGAAGACATTAAGAAAAGGAAATCCAACAGTTTCAGATTTAAAAGGAAGATAAAAATGAAAGCAGATAGAAAAACAAAAACAAGAAAGTATGAGCATTTCAACATTAGCATCAAAGTTTTATGCAAGCCAAAAGGCATTAAGTGCAAACCCATTAAAGATATGATGCAATTTAAAATCTTAAAGAAAGAAAATACCTTTGATATAGGATAGCAGCAGAAAGTATGCAGAAAGGAAAAGTTTACTTTGAAGAAACATATATGAAGTTGCTACAAAGGTTTAATTCTTTAAATCAAAAAGGACTACAATGCAAAAACTACACTTTGAGACCACTTCTTATTCACCAAATTGTTGTATTAAAAAAGATGGACAATAATAATTGTTGATGTAAATTGGAGCCCTCATGCATAAAATTGTGCAGGCACTGTGGAAAGGAGTTTGGAATCTTTTCTGGAGGTTAAATCTTGAGTCACCATATTCCATAGCAATTCCACTCCTATGTGCCTATATAACACAAATGACAGCATCTGTATATCGAGAAACTTGTACACAAATGTTTTCAGCAGGGTTAGCCCAAAAGTGAAAGCAACTCAAATGGCCATGAATTGAACTGATAAAGAGAAAAATAAAGTCTGTTGTATCCATAAAATGGAATATCATTCAGCAATGAAAAGGAATGAAGTAATGATGCATGAAACAAAAGACCTGACACAAGACCGTGTGCTAAGAAGAGTAAACCAATGACAGCACATTGCAGGATTCCATTTCTATGAGATGTCCAAAACAAGCAAATCTACATAGACCAAGAGTAGACTAACAGTTGTTTAGGACAGACAGCTGCCGCAGTCTGGCTGGGCACAAAATCACAAGCCACTCACACCTTGTAGATTCAAACAGCAACTCTTTATTCTCGAACTGTCACCGGCACTCTACACACAGGTTCTGGGCAAAATCCACGCTTCCACTGGATTCTGCATCCCAAATACTCTCTCAATCCCGTGAGAACTCAATGGAAACTCAAGGAGCGGGTGCCTGGAGGCAGCAGGATACGCTCTATTCCCAGCAGGATACACCTTAAACCTGGAACCACCCTAAACCCAAGGAGCGCCCTAAACCCTGATCTGCCCTAAACCCGGATCTGCCCTGGTCCTTGAGCAAGGTCACCTTACATGCAATGTCACTGCAAATGACCTGGGTCATGCCATGCGTCATTCCTACTTGGCAATGGCTCTCAGCAGACAGCTAATCTGTGTCAGGTTTCTTTAGGGGAACATGAAAATGTAACAGGCAACAAGAAAAGAAGCATAATAGGTGTACAACTCTGTAAGTATAGTAAAATATTGAACTCTACACTGTAAGGGGTGAATTTCATGGTATATAAATTATTTCTCATTAAAGTTGTTAAAAATACTACAGATAGTGGATGTTATCAATGAATAAAAGGCAATCTAAGAAGGCAAGCTCTAAAACACAAGATATAAACACAAAATTTATAATTTTATAAATAATGCCTGTGAGTCAATTAAAAATTAAGACAATTAAGTCAGGCACAGTGGCTCATGCCTATGATCCCAGCCACTCAGGAGCCTGAGTGAGGAGGATAGTGAGTTCAAAGCCAGCCTCAACAAACGCAAGGTGCTAAGCAACTCAGGAAGACCCTGTCTCTAAATAAAGTACAAAATAGTGTTGGGGATGTGGCTTAGTAGTATAGTGCCCCTGAGTTCAACCCTGGTACCTGCTCCTTGCCAAAAATTAAGACAATTATACTGTGGAAAAGATACAGTCATTTCACAATAATATGCAAATAGCCACATGAGACATAGTTGAAAAACAATCAATTTCATCACCAATCGAGGGAAGGTAAATTATAATTATGAATGAGATTTTCTCCCATAAAATGTGTACTCATATATTTGGCCTGATATAGAAGACGAATAGCATCAACATTTGTGTCGATGTGGGAAAATAATCTCCATCATAAACTAGAGATCACTGTTTACATTATACACCTATTTGTGAGAAACATCTGGGCAATGTATAATTTAAAAAATGATTGAATATATATATGTACATATCATCATATGAGTGGCAACATGACATCATGAATGAAATAAACTCATGAAAGCATGTATACTACGAATCTTATTTTTAACATCTTAGCAAGTTGTCCTAGGTGTGTGGTACAGTGCAGTGATCCAATAGATATCTGCTCAGTGAACCCTATAGATATCTATGCCAGTGTGACCTCCACATCCAACGAGAGTAGCATATTTCCAAGGCCCAGAGAAGGCTCCTGTATGTCACATAGCTGGAAACTGTCCCCAGGATCACCATGTATTCTAATTTCTATTAGTATTAATGTTTTAATAAAATTTCCATGAGATCCACCCATGTCGTGTTGTCAATATCATGTTATTTTTATTGCAGTATAGAATACATTTAATGGACACCAGGCTTCCACTTGTTCTCTTGCCCATGGGCACATCATTTTTCAGTTATCTCTTTTGATCCTTTTTATTTCTGTTAGATCAGTGTAATATCTCGCTTCCATTTAAGATTTCCTTATTTGAGTCTTCTTTTGTTCTTAGTGTAATTAAAGATTTATTGATTTTTGTTAAACTTTTGAAAATAACTCCCTTTGATTGAACTTTTTCTGCTATTTTTCTAGTTTCTGTCTCTATGTCTCATTTATTTCTGTTTCTAGGTCTCCATTTCATTTCTGATCTGCTCTTTAAAATTTCCTTTCTTCTACTAGCTTTGGGTTAGGTTTTTTTTTTTTTTCTCTCCCTTTCTAACTTATGTTGTAACATCAGTGTTTATCTGAGATCTTCTTTTTTGGTATAGACATTTGTTGTTATAAATTTTCCTCTTAGAACTGCTTTTATTATAATACATATACTCTGATCTGTTGTATGATGTTTCCTTTTTCATTTTATTCAAGGTCATTTTTATTACCCTCTGATTTTGTCATTGACTTATTGGTTTTTTAGGAGCATATTGCTAAATTTCCAAATATTCTGAAATATCCAAGAATGTTCCTAATATTGGTTTCTGTTTCACACTATTGTATTTGGAATAGATACTTGGTATAATTTCAGTTCTCTTAAATTTGTTAAGATTCATTTTGTGGCCTAACGCATGCTCTATTCTGGTCATTATTTACAAATAATTTTATTTAATTTTATTATTTCTTAGTAATTTCCCATTGAGCGTTAGCTATTGTTTGTTTGTGTTTGTTTTTTGTTTGTTTTTGGTAAATAACTCAGATATTATAAATTGCTTTTGTTCTTAGTGATCTAAGCTTTTTAGGTATTTTATTTTTTAAATATGTGAATGTTGAAATTTATCCACGAACTTTATACCTCTGTGTATTCACATGACAATGATTTTTATTTATTTTTTATTTTATTTTTTTAAAGAGAGAGTGAAAGGAGAGAGAGAGAGAGAGAGAGAGAGAGAGAGAGAGAGAATTTTTAATATTTATTTTTAGTTCTCGGCGGACACAACATCTTTGCTGGCATGTGGTGCTGAGGATCGAACCCGGGCCGCACTCATGCAAGGCGAGCGCACTACCGCTTGAGCCACATCCCCAGCCCGACAATGATTTTTATATATTTCTTTTGTTGTTGTTGTTGTTTTATTTTGATTTTTTGGTTACTGAGGACAAACTCAGGGGAACTCGACCACTGAGCCACATCCCCAGCCATTTTCTGTATTTTATTTAGAGACAGAGTTGCTTAGCACCTTACTAAGTTGCTAAGGCTGGCTTTGAACTCTTGATTTTCCTCCCTCAGCCTCCCAAGCCACTGGGATTACAGGCATGAGCCACCATGCCTTGCAAATTTTTATATATTGATTAGCAAATGTTAAATGAACTTTACATTCCTGGAATAAACCTCATTTGATTTTTTTAAATTATATTTATCTATAACTATATGTATATATTCATGAAAGTGGCAAGCCTGTAATTTTGCTTACTTGTAATTTGTTTTGACTTTTGGTAGCAGAGGTGTGCTGCCCCATAAAATGAGTTGGAAAGTCATCTCTCACTTTCATTTTTAAGATGAACTTATGTAATAATTATATGATTTATTTATTTGACATTTGGAAGAATTCGCCAGTGAATCTATCTCTAAGTAAATGTCTCTTTTATCCTCCATTTCTCTTTTCTTCCTTCTGTCTGCCCTTCCTGCCTTCCTGTCTCTTTTCTGAATTTTTTTAAAATATAGATTCACTTATTAAATTAGATTCAGCTATTAAATTATTGGGCTGTCCAATAAGTTTGGGCAGTGGCACTAGTTCAATGCCTGCTACTGTTTTGTGTCCAGACTGAAAACTTTTAAATTTTTTGTTAAATTAATGAAATATGAATGTATTTATGTGCATACATAAGAAATATTGAAAGATTTTTAAAAAAATAGTTGTTATGTGTAACTCTGGATGAAGCGATTTTGTCACCATTTTCGTATATATACATTTATGTCTCTTCTAATTTTTCAAAAAAAGTACGTGTAGCTTTCATTTACAGTGAGAAAAGCAATGGGTTCTTTTTTTTCCCTTTAAAACTACTTAACAGAAATAATAGAAATATTTATGTTACTTTCACTCAATTACTTGAGTTAGAGTACTATTGTAATAAGAAAATAACTGAGGCCATAAAGATGCAGCTTAATTTTAATAGAAGCTGAAAAATACTTTCTTATATTTCAACACTGCAACAATGAATCCAAACCCCTTGGAAATAGAACTGTTGGAGCCCTAAGTAACAGTGTACTATAACTGTCAACAATTCCTATGATATCTATTACTTTAATAATCTTAATCATTATCTTGATCTCTCCATTCCTGTGTATAGATGCCAAATTTAATGGGGAATACATTTTTCTATTTTATTTGTTCATGCCTGCTTGGAGGCAGAATTTAATGAATAGATCAATAAAAACTCTCCAGGATAATACAAAGAATAGGAAAACAAAAAATCCATTTTATTTACTAGACCAGGAATGGAGATATTGTCTTAGTTATTCTGAAGCATGTGCACCTAACAGAAGCAAAAGTCTGTATTTTTATGATGCACAGATATATTTACCAAAACTCTCATGCAGCAAGTTTAGGAAAAGATCCTAGAGTCCATAGTTCTCAAAACCTCCATATATAATTTTGACATTTTATCAAATATGAGAAATGTTACTACATTTATTGTTTCTGCTCTCAAATACTTATAAAGTCATAGACAAATCTGTGTGTATATTGCTGGTAAAACAGTGTTTTTCCATTTTAACAATACTGATATTTTGGGATAGATAATTCTTGGTTTCAGAAGTTCATGGTATGTTGTTTAATAACTTCTCTGGTCTCTACCCACTAAATTCCAGGACCAGTTCCCACTGTAGTTGTGATAACCAAAAGCCAGCAGTTGAAAATACCCAGTTAAAATAACTGTTGTTCCCACAATGTAAAGAGAGAAATTCTATAAACACTGTCAATGGGTAGATAATCACCAGGCAAATAAGAAAACAATAAAACCTAGTAGTTGAACAATGCATATATCAGAACCAAATAACTTCTTTAACTCAACAGGTACAACACCCCCTTCCAGATACTCATCAACACATGCAGCCTTCATTATCCTTCCATATTCAAATTTCAGATTTCTTCATTCAGACCTTTGAATATTAATATCTTTCACCTTCTGATTTCATGCCTTTTTTTAATGCCCATACATCTTTTTAAAAATTTTCATTTGGCCTATGAGACCCAGCCCTTGTACATAGTTCTTTTTTTCTTATAGCAGGATCTTTTCTTGACCAATATTTGAATTCCTTTCCATGATGATACAGCTCTCCATCCCTAAAGTTAAACATATATTATTCTTATCCCAAGCTCCCTATGTATATTTCTATACTCTTCCTACAGATCCAAACAGCTAGTGATTTTGAAGACCCATCCTAGCCCCATGCATGTTCTCCGTCACTTGTCAATGTGACTAGGAATCACAGGTCCCCCTTTCTTACTGGAGCTGAGGGGATCTTGTATTGACCTTGAATAGGATTGCTCTTGGGAAAGCACCTGAACTGGAGAAGCTCCCTAATATTTGTAAGTATAGATGAGGGGGAATTCTTAGGACTTGATACATAGTTCAATTTTTAATTGTGACCTTAAAATCAAATTTGAGTAAAATGGTAGGCAATGTGCTGAATTAATGGTTAAGATGTTAACCTGTTAGGTCCCAAATTCAATTGTGTGAATATTTCAATGAAATTGATATAGGTGCATTAAGATAGGCAAAAAATCATGATCTAGCTTATATATATTATTATATTTGTTAATATTAATATTATATATAATTGATATAATTAAATTTTATTATATAGTATTACATCATATATATTTAAGTTTTTACAGGTTTTCCATATTCGGAATAATACGACAAAATGGGTTAATGACAAACATGCCTGCTTTATTTTGAGTGAATAAAAACCTTATAATAAGGACATTTAGAGTCACTCTCTTTCATGTGGACTTTACTGTGCATTGATCATATGAACCCAATGACTCAAGGAACAAACGAGTGGATGGAAAGAAAGGTGCAAAGTATAAGGTTAATTTATTGTTGGATACACCTAGGCAGACATTGAATGGGTTACAGCCCAAGGACAAGATTCAGTTCTCTTTGCTTCCAAGGGCAATTATCAGCAAGGACATTCACCCTGTCTGTAATTGAAAAGAATTTGCTGACTAAAACAGGTGGTCCATCTGCCATGTGCATACTAACCTTAGAAATATACTGTTAATTCTAATTTTTTTATCATGTGTAATTTATACCAAGCACCCAATGGAATTTTCAGTTAGTGAGTGTTTTACAACAATCATTTCTGATAGCAAGCATTAACAGATGCCTGGGAAGAACTGGGAGAGGGTTTCAAAACTTATTGGAGTTTCTGTTTCCCCTTCAAAAACACTAGCAGTATTGCCAATATTTGTTTTTGAGATTGACCTCATTTGACTGTCTCATAAAAAATAACATTATTTATACTTTAATAAAGTATAAATTGTAAATTGGTGGCCAGGATGGAAAGGAAATTTGGAATATTATTCCTGGACTCCTGCAAGCTGTGAGTTCACAACAGGTATCACTTGGTGCTTTCAGTAACATTGACATGGTTGTTCAGTTGGAGATGAACCTATAAGAATACCTATAGGAGGGGCTGGGGTTGTGGTTCAGCAGTAAAGCGCTTGTCTAGCACATAGGAAGCGCTGGTTCAATCCTCATCACCAGATAAAAATAAATAAAACAAAGGCATTGTGTCCAACTACAGCTAAAAAATATCTTTTTTTTTAAAGAATAAATATAGGAGATGGGATACTTGATGGGATACTTGCTACACAAGAAACATTAGTGAGAATGATTTAGGGATATGTTGATTTTAAGTGGGCTACTCTTAGGCACTTTGGAGCATCCACTTTGATTTCAAAGCAGTGGTTATTTGAGGAACCAATGCTTCCTTGAAAGAATAATCATAACTGTATCTGTAGTTGGAAGATAGTGGGTGGTCTTCTTGGTGCTTTAGAACCCTGGATGGACAGAGTTGACTTACATCATAAAAATACCTGTAGATGCTTGGCTTGTGCCATAGTAATTAATCAGTCCTGATGTTTGACATATGAAATCACATAAGTCTGGAGTTTGAGAAGCACTCTCATCATTGCAGAACCATTGAGGGGTACTGAATCATTAGGCCCGATGCCAAATTAGACAAATAGAACACAGAATGAATGAAAAGAAAATGATGTACTTCATGACTGGCAGACAGATAAAACAAACAAATAAACAAACAGAGCATTGCAGACTAAGAAGAGGTGAAATGATTTTACTTCTTTAACAGTAGAAACCAAAGGTGAAATGGGAATCTATGTTTCACTAATATACTGTTGGCCAAGATAGGAGATGATCATTGCTTTCATTCATCTACAACTGTCAGAAAAACAAAAACAAAAAGCAAAAAAAACAGACTCGCTCCCCAAGCCTGAGAGACTTTGTAGGATTCTCTGTAAACACAGCCTGTACTTCATTACCTTGGGCTTTATATGTGGATGGATATTCTGAATTTGAAACATCACAACACATATAATTATATCAGGTGTTACAAAATAAATTTTTTTTATAAAGGTGGAACTTATGGTGCACAAAAATTTCGATTAATTAATTATGAGTATTTAATATGAAGTATATAAAAAACCTGAATTAGTCTCTGGAAAGAGGTAGGTGAGATTAAAATGTATTTTGTTATATAAATCCCAAAGTAGTAAGCGGTTAATATCAAAGATGTGATTTGAAATATAGCCACTATACTGTAAAATACATTTCAACTACATGAAGAGTGCCTTAGAAAATGCATCGAATGGTGATGTGAAAAAATATTCTGCTCTAAAACTGCACAAATTCTTGTATCATAGATAATAACAGTGAATAAGTGCCTTCTGGAGGGAAACACTGCACCTACAATCCAGACAACTTCCAAAATAGCAGAATACATCTGCTAGGGGAAAATATCTATATAAATAAGTATTTAAATTTTAATCAATCACACATGAAACCTGAAATATGTGGTTGTTCTCTTCATTACTTGGAGCAGAGGAGACATTTGCCTATTTGCTAGACATTTTAACTGCAGCTAAAAAAAAAAAAAAAAACTGATTGATACCTTTGGAAAATATGTTCCCACTCACCAAATTTATCTGGTTTTGTTTGATTTATCATCCAAGACTAACAGAATAAGTGAGGCTTCTCAGGATCTACATGTTGGATTATCTTTAAATTTTTGACTTTTTCAAGTGTCTTTTTCAAATTAGCAGATATTTGAAGGAGATTAATTTCTCTGAACAATCAAAAAAAAAAAAAAACCCACAGGAATGAATCAGAAGCTGAGGTATGGGAACGCCTCATTGAAGAGGTAGAGAAAACAGCCAAGATCAGTTCTGTAGCAAGTAGCAATGACGGGAAAGAGATTCAGTACCCAGTGAGGGCTGTGGGTTCTTCAGTGGAGGGAAGCCGATATGAACTTACCTTACTAAAATTTCAAGGCAGTGAACACCCTACTGAGACAATTCTTATATCACAGTAGAGATGAGATGATGTAAGTCTTCTCCATTTTTTTGGAGGTGGGGCAATTGTGACAATCCTTGTATAAATCTCCCCAAAAGGTCCCAATTATATTATTGCATGTCATTCTCTGCAGTGGGGGCAACTCTATTACCCTTCAATTGGCCTTCCTCTTATACTATTTCAATTTCTCAGTCTCCTACTCCTGAGCCAAGGGAATATTCTCTAAAACTATTGCATACAAAACCTTATCTCTGCCTCTGCCTTTCCCAAGTTAATTCAGATACTCTACTGTGCCAGAAACTTAAAATTTTTATATACTAAATAAAACAACCCTCCGCCTACTCCCACCTCTCCCCCAAAAAACCTCTTTTACAATCTGGTAGAAAGGCAGACAATAAACAAATGAGGAAATACATATGTGAAATGTAGAATAATAAAGAAAATAAATCAGTGTAAAGTACAGAAAATGCCAACGGGAAAGAACTGTAGAAAAGACAAGAGCTTTAATATATATATAATTCATACCACATGACTTACTCATGTAAAAAGTGCAATTCAATGTTTTTTTTAGTATATTTGCAGTATTGTGCAATCAATACCATCATCAAATTTTGTAATATTTTTATCTCCCTTAAAGGAAACTCTAGTCAGGTACAGTGGCATATGTCTGTAATACCAATTACTTAGGAGACTGAGGCAGGAGGACTAAAAGTTTGAAGTTAGCCCGGGCAATTTTGTGAGTTCTCCATCTCAAAATAAAAAAATAAAATAAAAATAAAAAGAGCTGGGAATATAGCTCAGGAGCAGAACTGTTGGGCTCAATTCCTCGTTTAGTACCACACACACACACACACACACACACACACAAAGAAATATTAAAAAAGTAAAGGGAACCCAGTATGCATTAGTTTCTACTTCCCCATTGTGTCTCAACTTCCTAACATTATGCAATAAACAACCGATCTTTTCTGTCTCTGTTCTGGACAACCTGCTTATCTTGTGCTTATTTGAGACACTTGACATCAATAGAATCTTGTCATCTGTAGTCTTTTGTAACTTCATTCACTTAGCATAGTGTTTTCAGGATTGCCTGTTAGTTTATTTATTTATTTATTTAGGAAGTGTGTGTGTGTGTATTACTAAGAATTGAACTCAGGGGCACATGACCACTGAATAACATTCCCAGCCCTATTTTCCTACTTTGTATTTTATTTACAGACAGGGTGTCACTGACTTGGCTGGCTTTGAACTCGTGACCCTCCTGCCTCAGCCTCTGGATCTGCAGGGATTACAGGCATGGAACACTGTGCCCAGCTCTCAAATAAAATTTTATTTTTTGGATATGTATGCTATATTTATCCATTCAGCAATTAATGGACATTTTGATTATTTGACCTTTTTGGCAATTTGTAAATAAAACCACTATGAGCATTCATGTATACTTTCTATGTGAATGTATCCTTCCTTTTCCCTTAGATATACATGTCAAAAAACAATTGCACCTGATGAAATTAAACAGGAAAGGAAAATTTTATTCAAGACTTTTGTAAAAGGGGAGAGAGATTGAAGCCAATTTTGATAAAATAAAGTAGAGTATTTATATGCTAGAGCGAGACACTAGAAAATTATTAGAGGATATCAATGTGATTGGACCTTCATGTTTGCTAATTGTGTTTTCTGGAAGTTGGGCTTCTACCTTTCCACAGACTCTGAGAGACAGGGGTACTCCCTCCCATGGTTACATTTCAAACGGATTACTTACAGATTCTTGAGAAAGACATACCTTGATCCTAAAACTGATAAGTGCCTAGGAGAAAAGTTATATCTCAGGGAGACAAAGAAAAAAAATTTCCAATGCAAATTTTTCTTCAATCTTCTCAAAAAAGAGAGATCAGTCAAATCTCCTGTCAATCAACTGCCACCTACACCACTAAAGCCATTGCTGCTGCCTCTGATTCTGCTGCTGCCAGCCTGAGGTCGCCTGGATGTCTTCTTTTTGGGTGCTGCTGTCACAGAGGACACTGCTGCCCTGGATACAACTGACGCTGACACTGGTGCTGATCCATGGAGATCATCTGGTGAGGGTGCCGCCACAGTTGCTATCTTGCTACCTGCTGCCAACAACCACTGCCACTATCACTGCTACCACAGCTTACAAGACCGCTTTGAGGGAGACTCCAGGTGTGGTTGCACGTGGTTGCATCCATTCTGGAACACCAACCAGGGGCCCAGGTGTCAGCAGGTTTACCACCACAAGAGCCTCTGTCTGGGAACTCCAGCTAGGACCTGCAGGTCCAGTGTGGAGGTGCCTGTGGTTTGGGAGGAGCCTGGGACCTTCCTGCTGAGAGTACTGGTGGTCCTTGTCTTGCTGCTGCATCTCAGGATTGCTCCTTTGTCTGCAAGTAGGAACAGCATTGAGATCTTGGGACTGTAGCATGACAGAGCCTGAGGTATCTGAAGCCCAGATCAGTGAGATAGAGAATGGGTTTGTAAGTTCATACAAAAAATAACCCAATCAATAAATGGGCTAAGGAACTCAACAGATACTTCACAGAAGAAGTACAATCAATCAAAAAAGACATGAAAAACTGTTCTTCATCTCTAGCAATTAGAGAAATGCAAATTCAAAACTACACTAAGATTTCATCTGACTCCTGTCAGAATGACAATCATCAAGAATATAGGCAACAATAAATGTTAAGCAAGGATGTGGAGGAAAAGGCACACTCATACATTGCTGGTGGGACTGCAAATTGGTACAACCACTAAAGAAAGCAGTATGGAGATTCCTCAGAGAACATGGAATGGAACAACCATTTGATCTAACCATCCCACTCCTCGGGTTATACCCAAAGAACTTAAAATCAGCATACTAGAGTAATATGGCCACATCAATGTTTATAGCAGCTCAATTCACAATATCTAAACTATGGAATCAACCTAGGTGTCCCTCAATAGATGAATGGATAAAGAAAATATGTTGTATATACTCAATGGAATATTACTCAACTTTAAAGAAGAATAAAATTATGGCATTTGCCAGTAAATGGGTGGAGTTGGAGAATATCATGCTAAGTGAAATAAGCCAATCCCCCAAAACCAAAGGCCGAATGTTTTCTCTAATATGTGGATACTAATTCACAATAAGAAAGTGGGCATTAGAGAAGAATAGCATTAGCTTAGATTAGGTAGAGGGAAGTAATGAGAGGGGAAGGGAGGGAATGTGGGGATAGGAAATATAGTAGAATGAAACAGACATTATTACTTTATGTATATATTTGACTACATGACCAATATAATTCTGTAGCATATGCAGTCAGAAAAATGAGAAATTATATTTCATCTATGTATGATATATCAAAGTGCATAAATGCATTCTATTGTCATGTGTACTAATTAAAACAAATTAAAACATTTCTAGGCAAAAAGGGGGGAAAAGGAGGTCATTGGACTTAGGAAAGTCTATTTAAAAATTTTTCAAGATGAGGGAAATTCTGATGCCATCTTCATCATAAACTTAGGATAGTAGAATGCCTGGGCTATATGGTAACTCTAGGTTTAAATATTTGAGTTATAACCAAACCGGTTTCTTAAGCAGCAGCACCATACCAGCAATAAACCAGCACCAGCAATAAACAATAGATACAGCTTCTCCACATTCTTACCAACAGTTGTATCTGCCTTTTTCTTTTTTTTTTTTTTTGTGGCTATATCACTGTAGTATGCTGATTTTATTTTATTTTTTTTTACATTTATTTATTTATTTATTTATTTATTTATTTTTTATTGGTTGTTCAAAACATTACATAGTTCTTGATATATCATATTTCACACTTTGATTCAAGTGGGTTATCAATGCTTCAAAAGTTTCATTCCAAAATTCATGCTGAAACTTAATCCCTTCCAAAATTCAGGTGTTGCCAGTGTGGTAGTATTAAGAGGTAGAGCCTTTGAAAGATGATCAGGCCGTGAAGCTGCTCCTTCATGGTTAAACTAAAGTCTTCACAGGGAATTCATTTGGCTCACTTGCCAGCTTATGAGCATGCAGCAAGAAAATTCTTAAGGAACGAATGCTGATGCTTTGACCTTGAATTTCCTGGCCGCCAGAACCTTGGCAAATTTATTTCTGTTAGTTATAAATTACATAGTTTCAGGTATTATAGCAGCATAAAACAGACTAAGACACCTGTATTATCCAGGTTTCTCTAGAGGAACAGAACCAACATGATCTATAAAATCATTGGAAGATATCCAATTACACACACACACACACACACACACACACATTATTTTAAGGGAATTTATCAGATTGATTTATACATTCAGGAGCTGGATAGTCCTAAAATAGCTGTCTGCACACTGCAGAGACAAAGAAACCAGGAGCTTTTCAGTAAAAATTACTGGAGCCTCAGAACAAGTAGGACCAATGAAGAAATCCTAGTCTGAGACTGAAGGCCTGGAAAGTCCCTGGAGAATTTCTACTCACAGTCCATGTTGGAACAGTGAAGAAGCTGGAGTCCAATGACATTGGACCATGGCAGCAGCAATCAAGGGTATCCACTCAAGAAGAATTGAACATGAATCCATCCAGCTTTCTCCTTCTTCCACATGTTGTTCTTTAGAGAGTGCTGCCCACATTCAGGGTGAGTTTTCCACCTCAGCTTGCTCTCCTACATGTCAAAATACCCTCATCAACACATCTGGAAGTCTCATAATCATAGGCATCTCTCAGTCCAATCAAGTTGACCATCCAGATTAGCCATCTTGATTATTTTTAGCCAGACTCACCTGTTAATATTATTATGGCCATCCTAGTGGATCTGAATTATAGTTTGACTTGCATTCCTCGAAAGACTAATACTAAGTGTTCATGTGTTTATTGGACATTTGCAAATCTTCTTTTGGGAAATATATATTCAGATCTGTTTTCTATTTCTAAATTAGATTATTATCTTTTCCATTGAGTATTTTGTCTTTAGTCACATTTATATGTGCTTTAATTCTCATATTTTTGGTGATACATATGACAGATAAAATAATAGATTCTCTCACATCTTAATTTCACTTTGTCTCATGTAGATACTAAAAAGGGTTTAATAGAATTGTCCAGAAATACATGTTTTCCATATCAAAATAGTTAATGGTTTAAAATGATATACTATGATTACATAACATGAAATTAAAGGAATTATATTTTAGTCAAATTTAAAACTTATGTTTTTAAAATGATCAAAAAGTCTTAGTTAAAATATATATTACATAATAATTTGGTCATCCTTAATTGTTAACACCATCTTGGACCTAGAGCCCTACTGTCTAGCCTTTTTGAAGCAACACATATTGACCCAGGAGCCTGTAATTTCAGTTTCATGAGTCACTGACTCTAAGATTGCCCTGGGTTCTGTAAGCAAACTGCTAAACCCACTCTTCCTTCTTATTCCTCAGGCTCCTAACCTACTGCTTGGCCAGGCTGGTGGACACAAGGCCAGTGTGTGTTAAATGGAAGCACTACAGGAAAGAACATATAATTAGAGCGTGATAGATAATCTAGTTTTTGGTTTGTTTGTATGTGGACACTTTCACTATCAGCTTTCAAAATCTCTACAGCATACAGACATCCTCAAGTCACAACACATGATTGTATAAGTAGCGTCTACATTTTGAATTAGAAAAACATGGTGGTTTTTGTTTTTAATGGCCTTTTCCTATCTCCCAAGTAGTTTTCAATCTCATCTGGTTATATACTGTGAAAAATAAGAATTTAACTTCTGATAAGGATCCATAGCCTCACTAATTTCTAATTTGAACTATTAAAGAGTCAATCTCCAGGATCTCTCCTCTTCTGGGTTGGAAATATTGAGAAAAACTTATTGAATAATGTTCCAGCAGAGATTCCCCACTCAAGAAAAGTTAGAGATGAGTAAGTCAAGGAAATGTGTCATAGATGATTTATGAGATAAAAATGAAACAGACAAATGGAATCTTTTTCCATGATAAAACCCCCAAAGAAGAGAAGCTATCTGCTCTAAAATGCAAGATATAATAATACAATAACTCTTTTTTATCATAACAAGTATTTTCAAAAATCTATTCCTGACTGGTGCTTAATAGGGGAGAAAAAGAGCTTAAAATGTGGCTGGTTAGGTCAGCTTGTTAAGATGTGGCATTAAGCTGGCTCAGATCGTATAATTTCACTTATAGAAATGATTTTTAAAATTATCAACTTAAACCATTTCATTATAAAAATGAGAAAAGTGAGGCTTATAAAGGTCAAACAAATTTTCTGAAAGAAACTTTTTATTAATGCCCTCCTACACACAAATTCTGTGTTATTTTCTCTATTCGATGCTGACATTATATAAGTTTGTTTCTTTGCTTATCCTATTCCTTAGCATATCAATTTGATGTCTTACATTTTTTGTATCAACTATATGCCAGACATATATTTTATATAATGCATTTATTATTTCAAATGGTGAAATATTTCAAAATGACTATTTTTTATTTTATATTCGTTCTTTTTAGTTGTACATAATGCCCCAAATTCCTTAATAAGACTTCTATAGTGCAAGAATTGAAATTAAGAATCAATAAAATGGGATGGACTCAAACTAAAAGGTTTCTTCTCAGCAAAAGAAACAATCTGTGAGGTGAATAGAGAGCCTACATCTTGGGAGCAATTTTTTACCCCTCACACATCAGATAGAGCACTAATATCTAGGGTATATAAAGAGCTCAAAAAGCTAAACACCAACAAAACAAATAACCCAATCAATAAATGGGCCAAGGACCTGAATAGACACTTCTCAGAAGAGGATATACAATCAATCAACAAATATATAAAAAATATTCATCATCGCTAGCAATTAGAGAAATGCAAATCCAAACTACTCCATTTCATCTAACTCCAGTCAGAATGACAGCTATTATGAAGACTAACAACAATAAGTGTTGGTGAGGATGTGGGGAAAAAGGTACACTCATACATTGCTGGTGGGACTGCAAATTGGTGTAGCCAATATGGAAAGCAGTATGGAGATTCCTTGGAAAATTGGGAATGGAACCACCATTTGACCCAGCCATCCCTCTTCTCAGTCTATACCCAAAGGACTTAAAAACAGCATACTACAGGGACACAGCCACATCACTGTGTATAGTAGCACAATTCACAATAGCTAAACTGTGGAACCAGCCTAGTTGTCCTTCAGTAGATGAATGGATTTAAAAAAATGTGGCAATATACCCAATGGAATATTACTCAGCAATAAAAGAGAATAAAATCAAAATGACTATTTATAATTAACTCCCATTGTAAACATGAAGAAAGTAATTCTCAGAGGAATTATGCAGATTCCCAGAAGACACATATGTAGTAGGTAGCATGGCTAGAATTCAAATCCAAGAGAGTTTTATTAACTAAGTTTGTGATCATTTTAGCAAAACTGTGATATTTTAGCTTCAAGTTTGCTAAGGAACAAAAATAAATGTGAAGAAAAGTAAATTTGCAAAATTCCCACTTTGTTTTGGTAAATATGAATGCCATTATTCTATAATGGTATATTTGTCAATTTACAGAAGTAGGCAAAAACAATGAAACAAACTAAGAAAAAATAAAACCATAAGCAAAACAAAGCCAAGCACAAATTCAATTGTACCACCAGGAAACAAGTTCTTGTAACAGTGGTATTCCATGTCCCCTCAAGTAGGCTATGAAATGAAAGTGTGTCGGCTCTACTTCAGGCCATGAGACTGAACGGGCATTGGCATTGGCCTTCTATCTTAAACAATGAGAAACTGGGCAACTATGTGAAGGATAGCTTTCAGTTCTGGGATAGCAGACACTGAAGGGTTGTCATTTGTAAGAAAGTGAAAACAATGAGAAAAACTCTTTAATTGTAACAGTTTACTTTCTACAGATAGTTTCCA